>NC_046660.1:76806013-76829549 GCF_010883055.1 Belonocnema kinseyi | reverse complement strand
TACACCTAATTTAGAAGTTTAAAGACGGTAAGGCTGATCAGTAGACTGTATGTGTAAAGTTTAAATCATAAAAGTAACATTGGAAATGAGCAAATTCAGTGTATAGAAAAACTACAAAAGTTGCGATAAAATGTTTAATAACAAAATTTTGTTTAAAGAATGCGCATTTTTTAACGGGACAATGAAACTACATCCGTTTTAATACCAATGCATGTTATGAATTATAATAATATACATTTATGGGATGATAATTTGTTCGTTAAAGCCGAAGGAGCTTTAACAAAAGAGAATTCTCAATCACCAAATTACTATTGTCAATGCTTTCACCTTTATAGTTTTAAAAAGTCTGTGCACAAAGATCGAGCGCGATGGAATTCTAGAGATGCAACGAAAAAGAAAATAAAGGTTGTAAAATGCAACTCTGGGGTCTTTTCATTTGGAACTATTCGATCGGAAACGGTGACATGGCAAGATACTTAGATCAGTGTGTTATTTTTCTTTTCTAAACAAAGGGATTCTATTATAGATACGAGAATTAATGATAGAAACCCGGTATTACGGGGATGACTTTTTATTTATAAAGTTTATTATAAGCTACATAAATCGCACGGTTTGTTAGTTTAGAAAAAATGTTTACTAAAAAAATTCATTTATATTTTTTTTTATTTTCATTCACCGAAAACATATCTTATATTACTATTAAATTTAAATAAATAATACGAAATAAATGTAAGTTACTACATTTTTGAAAGAATAGGTTTTCTTAAAAATACTGTATTTCTTCATCTGCATTGATCTTCATTATGAAGCGTTTTTAATAATTGCTTCTTGTGTATTTATTACAGATGAAAAATTCCCATTAGTTAGAAGGAACAGTAGCTTTTCAAGAACAACAAAATCCATTTTTTTAAACTAATATTTTTAATTACTTTTGTATTATTAAAGGATCGTATGTCTATGTTTATCAGTCTATGTTTAAAAATTTGTCCTACTGAAATTTTCAAGGATGAAAAGGACAAAGAAAATAATATAAATGGAATTCTTATAAGAATATGAAAGCTTTAAAAAAACACAAAGACTTTATTCCTTTAAGAAAAATTCTCTCTGTGAGTGTGTAGATATTCAGGTGAAATGAAAAGCTTCCCCCTAAATTAAAAAAAAAATGTACTCAAACACCTAAAATCAATAATGGTGACCAAAATTTCCCTTTTCAACAAAGTTCCGTTTTATTTTTGAAAATCATAGAGAGGAATTTAAGACATTATAAAATAAGAAGCTTTGAAAGATATTCTTTTTGTCGATAACAATTTCAAATATTTCCTGAACAATGTTTTTGCAAATTCTGTGAAGAATCAAGTTTAGATTTGTAAATCAAAAATATTTCCACAGATTGAAAATGCTCTGAAAACAAGGAATAAGAAGACTCTTCATGAGAATAGGAGAGCCAATGGTTTTATGTAAAATTAATATGCCTGCTAATATATTAAATTAAATTATTATGTGTTATTTTTTAGTGACTGTGAATTCTCTTTTGTTAAAGCTCCTTCGGCTCTAATGAACACATTCTCATCACGTATCTAATGCTTCGCACTCCATTACAATTTGTCCGCAATGCGAACTTTTCTATATTATCATGAACTCTATCATATCAAATGTATATCATATTAATTTATGTACATCTTAATTTGTTTTCTTATAATTTTAATTTTTAAAGTGAAAAAAACAGCGCATCCTATCAAAAAATGGTTAATAACTGAATTTTAAATCTTTTATTGGATAAGCAACTTTTATCTATTAATTTTTTCCGTTTTTTTTTCATTCATCCGAAACACTTATTTCTCAGCTCTATAATTTTAATTTTTACGATTGAAACAAAAGCTACCCGTTTTATCAAAAAATGATAAACATTTTTGACATTTAAAACGAAAAAGATGCGTCTTATCAGAATATTGTTACAAGAAACTTTTTTCATCTTTTCAAGTTAAACAATTTTTTTTATAGTTTTTCTGGAAAACTGAGTTTTTTATTTTCGTAAAAATAGTAAATTATTATTTAACAAAAAACTCATTTTTAACCAAACAGTTGCATTTGCAACAACAAAATATGAAATTTCAGTCAAAATGAATGGATTTTCAAAGCAAAAGGCGAAGTTGCAACCAAAGCAAATTACTTTTCAACCAAAAAGTAGTATTTTTAACCAAAGAAAATGAACTTATTAATCCGAGAGATGAATTTTGAGCAAAAAAGTTCATTTATAACAAAATAATTGAATTTTCTACGAAAATAGTGTAATTATTCACCAAAACAAATTAATTTTCAACCAAACAGTTGCACTTTCAATAAAAAAGGATGAAATTTTATATCAAAGGATGATAGTTTAACAAAAAATTTAATTTTCGACCCAAAATATTCAAATTTTCTACGAAAATAGTTGAATCCATAACCGAAGCTGATTAATTTTTCAAACAAAACGTTGTATGTTTAACTAAAAAAGATAAAATTTTAAACCGAAATACAAATTTTGAACAAAAAAGTTAAATTTCATCAGAAAAATTTAATTTTGCACGAAAATAGTTGAATATTCAACAAAAGCAGGTTAATTTTTGACCCGTTTTATTTTGAATCAAATAATTAATTTTTCTACGATAATAGTTGAATTTCCTACGAGAATAGTTCAATTTTCTACGACAAATGTTCCACTTTTAAGAAATTAATTAAATTTCGAACCAAATAATAAAATTCTGAACCAAAAAAAGAAGACTTCTAACCAAAAAATAGAATAGTAGACTTTTTAATAAAAAGTAGCAAAATATACAAAACGGTGTGTCAGAGAAAAATCTGTTAGTTGTGGAAAAAATTTTTGAAAATTGAAAATAATAATTACGAAAGTAGCGTTTCCTTCTAATAAATTATAATTGAGTTTATGTTGATTTTTATTTTGGCTAGGTTTTACATTATTGCAAACTGTTTATTTAAACATTTGTTGTCTTCATAATTTTCATATTTTCGTGAATAAGAATATTTTGAATTTCTGTTTCTTCCTACAATCTTTTTTTAGCAGATATTCAAAAATGTTTTGAGCATCTGGAAAAAAAACAGAGTGAGTAGGTTTTTTAAAACAGTAATTTTATTGTTTTTTTAAATTATTTCTATCCAGCTTACTTTGCGAAATAAGTAGAACTCAGGGTTCTCGACTGAAAAAAAGACATTAGAAAAAAATTAATGTGAATAATTAATCAAAATCTACTTGCAAGTGAAAATAAAATTTAAATAATTGATACATGGGTATTTTTCAATTATTTTTTCACCTATTTTCCAATTATTCCGTTCGTGTACTTTATCAGCTACAAAAAATTTGCAAAACAAAAAAATGTCCAGAAGAATTGCTCAGGAAAGATGCTAATGTTAGAAAGAACTTTCGTTCAATATTTTCGAGGTGCCCGTATGATATAACAAAAATTATAATAATACATCAAATCCCCCTTTTCAGAAAATCCTCTTGTTTTGTATAATGAAAGCCTTAATCTTTGATTTTTATTTTCTTCAACTCTAGGCTGTAGAATGCACTTCTGAAGTTTACACAGGTGGCCTCAGCGGAAGGCCGAATAAGGATTCCGCTCATTCGTCATTCGGACATTAAAAATAGTCCAGAGGACACTTGAATTCAAAAGACAATAAACAAGTGATGGCCACTGTCAATACCAACCTGCACGAAGTGTTGCACACTTTCCAGTAACATGCCATACATGATTCTGAGTTTTTTTTTCTTCTTATACTGACGATAAAATCTTCTACTAATTTACTAATACTGTTTGATATTCTTATGGAAACCGTTTACAAAAAAAACAACAAAAAAACAATTAGAGTCGCCGCACTTGTACTTCCTACGATGACTGACAATAAGACTTGAATCACACATTTCGCGCCATTGTAGTTGAACCTTATAAGTTTCCAACTGTTCGTATTAGTTCGTACTGGTTCGACTTTTCCGGAAGGAAGAGTGCGAAGTTCGTCCTGCTCAGCGGCTCGCGGAACTTTGACTTTCGGTGATACCGGTACCTTCGTATAATACAAGGGTAGTCGCAATATCAGCTTCAACACTGCGTGCGCAACTTCTGATCCAAAAGAGCACTCGTTCCAGCTTCCAAAACTCGAGATCCGGAAAGTTGATAAGTGATATCAACAAGTTGGACCCTCATTAATACTTTTCCTGGGAGGACAAAGTTTCAAAATGGTCTCTCATTTTTTTTTCTGAATAACGTTATTACGGAATATGTCTAAACCATTAGAGCAAAGTTTTTCTTCAATTCAAAGGATATTGCTCTTTCGAGTCGTGAAAAAGTTTTATCAATTGAATTCTTAGTTGAGAATTTTGACTGATTAAAATAGTGCTGATTCGATGACTGGCAAATCATTAAAAAATTACTTTTTCTCAGTCAAATGTGACTTCTAAATCAGTCAATTTGACTTACTGATGAAATCAGTGATTTTATTTTATCTTATCTTTTGACATTTTTATCCAAAAAAGGTCAATCTTCAACTAAAAATGAAATAGTCTTTTTAAATCAAACAAATTAATTTCGAAGACAAAAAATAGTCTATTACGCACTTAGTGGGAGAAGACCTAACCTCATCGAAAAAGTCCCTCTCTCCCTTGGCGCATACGATATTTTTTATAATAAATGCATGAATTCAGACATTTCTCGAAATGCAGTCATGATTTCAGTCCCTATTATATATCGAATAAAGGAAACATTATTTAAGGAAATTAATCGAAATTTTCGGTAATTCGTCGTGGTTTTACACGTAAATATAGTAACTTACCATAAATTACTCAAAATTCAATTTTAAACATTTTTATAAATGTGTCGAAATTTATGGAAATTTTCAGTCAATTATGGCAATTCTACATTTAATACATTAACTTGCTATAAATTACCCAAAATAATATGTTAAACATTCGTATAAATTTCTGGACATTTTCGATTATTTATGGTAATTTTACAGGTAAATACAGTAACTTACTATAAATAACCCAAAATAATATTTAAAAAATATTTATAAATTTTCAGAAATTTATGGAAATTTTCGGTTATTTAAGGAAAGTTTACAGGTAAATATAGTAACTTACCATAAATTATTGTAAATTGAATTTAAAAATGTTTATTAATTTTCTAATATTTATGGAAGCTTTTGGTCATTCAGAGTAATTCTACAGGTAAATATGATAACTTATCATAAATTACTCAAAATTAATTTTTAAACATTTTGATAAATTTCCGGACATTTTTGGTAATTAATGGTACTATAAGCGGTAATTTATGAAAACTGAAGATTAATTACCCAAAATTCAATTAAAAATTTTCCATCAATTTCCGAGAGTTTTTTGAAGTTTCCGGAAACTTTTGATATATTTACGGTGATTTGAGCAATTATATATGGTAACTTTCCATGAATTACCGTAAAATTCTATTATCTGCTACCAAAATTTCCTTATAGTTCTTACAGTGAGTGGGATGATTAGCGTAAAATGCGAGCTCATAGATGTATAATTTTCATTATTCACCTTTGACGTCAGCTTTTACTTCTTAGAGAGTAAAAAGTAGAGCTTTAGCCCCGGTTCGTAGGCGTCGAAAAAGGCTTAAATCATGCATTTCATAAAAGAATAATTTTCAGCAAAGGAAATGAATCTTCAACTGAAATGGAGAATATTTAAAAAGAATGAATTTTTTTTAATAAAGCAGTTTACCTTTCTACCAAAAAAAGTTGAATTTTATGCGAAAAAAATTAATAGAAAAATTAATTTGAATCAAATAGTTAAATTTTTACAAACAGATCAATTTAAAACTAAAATTATAAATTATTAAAAGACAGAATTAATTTTTAACAAGGCAGTTCAACTTGTAATATATAATAGTAGAATTTATACAAAAAAATATTTTAGTGAAAAAGATAAATTTTCTACCGAAAAAGGATGAGTTTTTAACCAAGATAATTTATTTTCTACAAAAAAGTTGAATTTGGTACTAAAAAATTGATCAAATAATGAATTTGAAATAATTAGTTAAATATTTACAAACAGATGGATTTTCAACTTCAGTGATAAATCATTTTAAAAAAGACTTAATTTTTATCAAAGCAGTTCCACTTTCATTCTAACCGAGTTAATAAAAAAAATCCGCAAAAAGATCAATTTTGTATCAAAAAAGATGTTTTTTCAAACAAGCATATTAACACTAACGAACTGCCTACCTTTACAGAATTTTCCATGAGACTAATCCCTTTTCCTCTACGATCAGGGCTAACGATACGGAAAATTCCATAACACTATCTCTGGCGCTATATTTGACAAGTTAGTTTTACTGAAAATGCCGTAATATTCATCAGTGTTTAACATTAAATAACAAAAGTTCAATTTTATACTAATTAAAATGATAACAAAAAAGTTGTATAATGATGTCTCGGATTCTTTTTGAATAATGTGATAAGAGTTTTTGTTTAATTTAAAGTATATTGAAATTTTTAGGTGATAAAAAGTTTCATCAATCAAATTTTTATTTGAATATTTTCAATTGAAAATGGAAGTTATATTTTTTAATAAATAAAATTAATTTAAATTAAATGAGAAAAATAATTTTTAATAGAACATTGAAATTTAAAAAAAATAGTTCAAATTTCAACAAAGTGTAGTTGAATTTTAAACAAAAAAAATTTGACCGTCCCGCGGGCACACTCTCATCGCAAGCAACTCGCAAGTTTGAGCGCGCCTAGAGATCCTTTAGGTAGTGTTCTGCCACAACCTCCCACTGTTTTGATTGACTACGATTAAACCAGAACCAGAAGTGATGAAAAACGCGCGATTTTCAATCTGGTGTTTAAAAGTTAATTTTGTTAGTTAAAAATTCATGTTTTTATTAAAATATATCTTTTTTAGAAGAAAATTAATATTGTTAGAAAAATTGAACTATTTTGTTAAGAATTTGTTTTTTGGGTTAAGAAATAATTTTTTTAATTGAAATATTTCAAGGAAGATGCGCAAAAATTCGTAGTTTTGTACACGATCTTTTTGGTTACAATATTTTGTTGAAAACTCGTTCATTGTTTGATTGAAAAGTAATTTTTTAAATGTTAATTTAATTATTTGGCATTTGGTTGAAAAGTGATCATTTATAGTTAAAATTTTAATTATTTGGTAAGAAATTTATGTATTTTGTCCAATGTTAATTATATAGTAAAAGATTAAGGTTCGTAGTTGAAAATAAAAAAATAAAAAATGTATTTCTTTCTTTGAAAATTCGTCTAGTTTTGTTTGAAAATATTTTGTAAATTGAATGTTTAACTATTTTATGTTCGATTTAAAATTAACATTTTGAAAACTAAACTATTTTGTTGAAAATTCATGTACGTATTTAGTGGAAAATGCTTCTTTTTGGTGAATCATTAATATTCTTGATTCAAAATTTATTTCCTTGGATGAAATTTTAAATATTTAATGGAAAATTCATTTTTTGGATGGAAATGATTTTTTGTTTGTTTGTTAAATATTAAAATAATTTGTTTTGGAACCTTTTTGTTTGATGTGTGAAAATAATTTTAATAATTAAAAATTAGCATGTTCCATTTTTGGTTAAAAATTAATCTTTTTTTAGTTGAAAATTCAAATATTTAGTTAAAAATTCCCGTATTTTATAGAAAATTAATGTTTATGGTTAAAACTTAATCTTTTTGCTTGAAAATTCGTCTGTTTTTGGTAGAAAATTAATCTCCTTAGTCTATTCGGTTTTTGGTTTAAAAGATATCTTTCTAAGATACAAAATTAACCATTTGATTCAAAATGAATGTATTTTGTCAAAAGTTAATTTTTTTGTGAAAAATAAATGTTCGTTTTTGAAAATTCGTTTTGTTCGGTGAAAAATAAATCATTTTCGCTAAAAAAAATCTTTATGCGACTGAAAATTTATTTATTTTGTCGAAAATTTGTCTTTTAGGTGGAAAAAAAATCTTCTTTGTTGGAAATTCACATTTATGGTTAGAAATCCAATTATTTGGTTAAAAAATTGATTTTTGGGGTCAAGACTGATCATTTCCATTGAAAATATTTTTGTTTGTAAAAGATTTATCTTTCTGGTTAAAAATTCATACATTTAGTTAGAGACTTGTCTTTTTTGGTAAACAGTTTATCTTTATGGTTAGAATTTCAAAAAATTTGTTACAAATAGATTTTTTTGTAGACAAGAATAAAAATTTTAGTTTTAAATTTATGTTTTTTCTTTAAGATTTCGTGGAAAAATTTGTTTAATCTATACTTTTTAGTTTTAAATTGAACTTTTTCGTTGAAAAATCGTTATTATCAGTTGAAAATTAATTTTTTAACTAAAAAAATGTATTATTTCACTTTTGGTGTAAAATATAAAATTCACCTTATTTTTAGTTGAAAATTCTACTTTCTTGATAGAAAATAAATCTTTTTGGTTGAAGATTCATCATTTTAGTAGGAAATTAATTTTCTCCATTGAGAATTAATTTTTTTTAAATGAAAATATAAATATTCAATTTTAGGTTAAAAATTTAACTTTTTTAACTGAAAATTCATGTACTTTTTTTTTAAATCTTCTTTTTTGGTAAAAAAATATTGTTCTTGGTTGAACTCACCTATTTGGTTAAAAATAATTTTTATCGAATTTTCAGCATTTTAATTTAAAGTTCAGTTTTTTGCTTGCAAACTCATCTAAATCTAATGTGTTTACTAATTTTTTGTTGTTGTTAAAATTATTAATTCTTTTACTAACAATTTAACTATTTGATTTTTGTTTGAAAGTTTTGTTCTGGATACTTTTTTTTAAATTTCTAAACACCACTAAACACGATTTATCAGTGTATTGTCATCTAAAACCAAGTTAACATTCCTGTCCCCTCTATAATCGTATATCAGTATGAGCTTGATGTTCTGAACGTTCAAATGAATTAATTTATTACTGATGGCATTGTAAAATATCAAAATGGATGAAATGTTTGGTAATTTATATTAGAAATAACATATTTACTAAAACAAAGTTATAATGCATTTTGTAATGTAGTTGAAACAATGTTTATGAATAAAATATAATTGGGGAAAAAAGTTTCGTTCATTTGAACGTTCAGAACTTCAGGTACATTATATCAGTCGTATATATTTCAATAGATGCATTAAACAAATCAAACTTTTCCGACCTTTATGAGGACTTCTGGTTCCTGATAAATCGCGATGCACACGACAAGTCTGTGTGAGCCTGTGTGAGCTTGTGTCTTAACTCTACTTAGAGGATCTCTAAGCGCGCCTAGGGCGCGCGACTGTTTGGTTCTCGCGCTTTGAGTTCGGTCTTTGTATTTCCCCCACATTTATGCAGAGACCTTTTAAATTAAAGGTCAAAGCATCGGCAACTGAACGTTGGTATTTGTGAGTTCCCTTTTGTTAAAGCTCCTTTGGCTTTAACGAACACATTCCCATCACGTACCTCGTGCATCGCACTCGATTTATTAAAAAAATATGAACTTCTCTATATTACGTTCAAAACTATTATATCAAATATATATTATATTTATTTCTGTGCCTGTGGCTGAAAGTGCTTATTCAGATATTTCGAAATAATGTACATTTTTTATTTTTCATGATTACTTCAATATTTGCATCTTATTTTACACTAACTTTTATTATCAGCTACGCTGAAAAATGTATTGTTTCAATAAATTTATATTATTGCAATTCATAATTTTTATTGATATTAAAACATATGTATTTTTATTGTCTTGTTTCTATAATTGAAAAAAGTGCGCATGCTATAAGCAAATTATTGGATATAATTTAGGCGAAAAATTATGAAAAATAAAATGTTACTGTAGTTTGTGTCCTTTTTCCGAAAAATTATTTTCTTTTACTTTTTGGGTGAAAAAATTTTGTCTATTCATTTTTTTCGTATCTTTTTTTCAGGGCCGTTTCCGAGGGGGCGGGGGGGGGGGTGTTAACACCCCCCACTTCTTGAAACATGTACATAATATACATATACTCCCCGGCGTTCTGCTGCATTTCCCCTTCCGCAAAATTTTTTCCTGCCGTATATCCCCTCTCACGAAATTTTTTTTCTGGCTATGGCATTGCTTGTGTCATTATTTAAAAACTTAATTTTTAATTTTCAATATTATTCTTCACGATTAAAACAAAAACTACATGTCCTAACCAAAAATTATTATTAAACATTTGTAGATATTTTTTGGATGAGCAACTTTTGTCCATTCTTTTTTTTTCAAGGCTTGTTTCGCTTGTCCAAAAATTAAATATTTAGTTTCTAAATCTAGTTTTTACGATTAAAACCAAATCGACGCGTTTCATCAGAAAATAAATATTAACGAATTTTTAGCTCTTTTTTGGGTGAACAACTTTTGTCAAATTGTTTTTTCGTAGCTAGTTTTGTTAGTCCAAGAATTTAATTTTTAATTTTTAATATTGTTTTCTATAAATAAAACACAAACTACGCAGCCTATAAAAAATGATTAACAAACATTTTTAGCTCTTTCTTGAGGGAATAACTTTTATTTTACATTTTTTTGTAGCTTGTATCGTTTGTCCAAAGGTTCAATTTTTTCATTTTTAATTTTTTTTACAAATAAACGAATAATACGAATTTGAAAGTTTACTGAAAATAGTTTTAAGGTTCATAATTTTGGTAAAATCATCTTTTTCGTATCTTGTATAGTTTAACGCAAAAATGGAATTTTTTATTATTTTTTGTGCGATCATAATTTAAAATTGCGATTTTTCCCGAAAAAACAAAAAATTGTTATGATAATCTTATAGTACCTTTAAAAATCAATGATTTTGTTCTCTTGACTTTTCTTCACATTATGCGTTATTTGGCTTAAAATGTTCATTTTCGTTTTTATATTTTCTATTTTGAAAATGATGAAAACTGTTGTAATTTTCTTTATATCGAAAAATGGTTTTAAAGGTAAATTGTTCGAATTAACGAGTACAACCAATAGCTATACATTAAATTTTTTAATCTTGAATAAAATAGGCTCAAAAATTTTTAAAATGCTCTAACTTTTTGAATTTGCATCAAAAATAGCTGCCTAACAAACTTCACCTTCAGTTTAGGCCACTTGAAGAGTATACAGAAGGTCAATCTAATCTGTCAATTGTTTCGAAACTTATCACGCTCACGAACCAGCAGGGCACATTCGCGAAACCTGTTTTTTGGGTTCAGAGGGTCTCAAACGTAGAAATTTGTAAAAAGCGGGAGGGGGGGGGGGGCAAATTTTACAAACTCTAATACCTTCTCTGACGAGCGTGTAAAAAATGAATTTTTAATAAAGTAGTTTAATTATCACAAATAGATGAATTTTTAAATAAAATGATAAATCGTTAACAAAAATAATTACCAACCAAAATAATCAATTTTTATTAAAGAAATTCAATTTATAACCTACAATAGTTGAATTTCAACAAAATTTAATTTTCCAACACAAAAATATGAATGTTTAACGTAAGAATTTTTAACTAGGAAGAAAAAAATTTGTTGTAAAAAAAATTGATTATAAAATTAATTTAAAACAATCTGTTTAATTCACACACACTGATCATTTTTTAATTTAAATGATCAATTTAGGAATGTAAGAAAAAAATTTTGGCAAAAAGATTAATTTTATACAAAAAAAGATGCATTTTCAACCAAATAAACTTGAATTTCAGAATAAAAAAATTGATCAAAAAATAAATCAATTTTAAACACGTTTTAATTTTTACAAACAGATGAATCTTTAACTTCAATGATAAATAATCAAACAAATAATGAATTTTTATGAAAGCAGTTAAAATTGTACCCTACCGTAATTGAATTTTAAAGAAATAATTAATTTTCTACCAAAAAAATAAATTTTTAACTAATTAAGATTAATTTTCTACGTAAAAAGATGTTTTTTATGATAACAAAACTTGATAACAAAATTAATTTAAAACATATAGTTTCATTTTAACAAATAGATGAATTTTCAATTTAAATGATAAATCATTAACAAAAACATTACATTTATAACGCAGCAGTATACCTTCCTACCAGGAAAGATGAATTTTAAACCTAATAAAGTTAAATTTTATACTAAAAATAGTTATGTAAACATAATACGGTTTAAACAAATAAATAAAAATTAATGAGAAAAAAAAAGAAAAGTTAAAAATTGATATCAAACAGTTGGACCCTCATTAATACTTCTCCTGGAAAGATAAAGTTTCATAATGGTCTTTCTGATTTTTTTGTGAATCGTGACATTATAGAACATGTCCAAACTATTAGGAGTAGAGTTTTTGTTTAATTTGAAGGAAATTGCTCGTTCTAGTTGTCTAAAAGTTTTATCAATGAAATTCTTAGTCGAAAATCTATCAGTAAAACAATGAAGGAAAAACAGTAGGGTGTCTTTTATGTGCGAAATGTGGGTTAATTTGAAACGCTTTAAATTCCTAAAAGTTACAATAATCTAACTGTACGCGCTTGACTTATAATCTTTTATTCTTGAAGCCATTCCGCGATATTATTCAATTAAAAATGGTTAAATGTTAGAAGTTTAATTTTTAACTAAAAAGATGAATTTTCATCTTAGAAAATTAATAACTACCCAAAATAATCGACTTTTCAAAAAAGTACACAAATTTTCAACTGAAAAAGACTATTTTGCAATCAAAAATCAAATAGTCAAATTTGCACCTGAAAACGTTAATTTTCACTCAAAGGAGAACACATTTTTAACACGGATGTAAAATGCATAAACCAAAACATATTAATTTTAATCAAACACTTGAATTTTTAGTCAAAAAAGGTAAAATTTATACAAAAAAAAATAAACTTTTAAACAAAAAGTAGAGCCAAAAGCCTAATTTTTAACTAAAAATATTACTTTTCTATAAAAATTGCAATTTTAGATTTTCAATTAAGACATTTAATTTTTAACAATATGAAATAAATAAATAAAAGAACCAAGTTTCACTAAATTAGGAAAATTTTCAGTCAAAAGATAAGCTTCAATAAAAACAACCCCATTTGCGACTAACAAAATATTGATGATTAATTTTTTTAACAAAAATGTTCAAAATGTTTTTTTTTCAACGGTATAGGTTCAAATAAAAAAAACATTTGTTAACAAAGAAATATCGATAGTACATTTTTCATGCAAAAATTTTCGAGATTTTTTTTACACTGCAACGGCATAGGTTTCAATAAAAACAACTACATATATTATTGACAAAATATCCATAGTAAACTTCTCAAACAGAAATTTTCGAAGAAATTTTTTTCTTCATGCAACAGTATGAGCTTCAATAGAAACTCAAACGTTTGCTATTAACAAAATATCGATTGTAAACATTTCAAACTAGTATTTATGAGAAACTTTTTTTTCCTACAAAGGTATAGGTTTTAATAAAAATAATGACATTTGTGATTACCAAAATATCGAAAGTGAATTTCTCAAACTCAAATTTTCTAGAATTTTTTTTATTACGTTACGGTATATGATTTAATAAAAACAACCACAATTGTTATCAAAAAAACATCGATAGGAAATATGTCAGACAAAAACTTTCGAGAAAATTGTTTTTTACTTTAACGGTATAGGTTTCAATAAAAACAGCCACATTCGTTATTAGCAAAATATCGATGAGAAATATTTAGAACAAGAACTTTCCAAACATTTTTTTTACTGTAACGGTAGAAGCTCTAATGAAAACAACCACATTTGCTATTAAAAAAATCGATGGTGAATTTTTGTAAGAAAAATTTTTAAGAAATTTTTATTTTACTACAGCGGTAAAGGCTTTAATAAAAGCAACCGCACTTGTTCTTAGCAAAATATCGATAGGAAATATTTCAAACAAATATAAACGAGAACATTTTCTTTCCTTGCAAAGTTATAGATTTCAATAAACACATCCACATATGTTACCAACAAAATTTCGATTAAAATTTTTGTCACCAAAACTTTCGAGGAAAAATATTTTTATTGCAACGCTATAGGCTTTAATAAGAACATCCACATTTGTTATTAACAAAATATCGATAAGAAATTTTTCAAACAAAAGCTTTCGAGAAAATGTTGTTCAATTAAAAAGATTTAGGCGTCCATACAAATTACAGTTTAGCTCTGTTTTGGGTGAGCCACTTTTTTCTATAAATTTTCTTCATAACTTATGTGATTTGTCAAGAAATTTAATTATTTTGATTGTATTTGTATGATTAAACAAAAACTGGGCTCCCTATCAACAAGCGTTAGCTAACACATTTGAAGATGTTTTTTAACTACACAATTTTTGTATCTTTTCTTTCGAACCTTGCGTCGTTTTTCAAAAATTTGAATTTTTTTATCTGTAGTGTTATTTTTTACTATTAAAACAAAAAATTATTCCTTTTAGTTAACGAATTTTAACAAAAACTGCGCGTCCTATCAAGCAGTAATTAATTACAGATTTGGAGATCTTTCTGGAATGCACTACATTTGTTCATTAGCATTTATCGTATCTTGAATAGTTTTTGGGTATATTATTCTTTTTGTGCGATCCAAATTGGAATTTTCGATTTTTTAATGATAATTCAAAAAGTTGTATAAAAATCTTTTAGTGTGGTCAAAAAGGAATGTTTGTCTCCTTTCAACTTTTTTTTTCATATCGTGCGTTGTTTGGCTTAAATTGTTTTTTTAATTTCGTAAATCCTATAACTCTAGTAATTTGTTTTTTATTAAGAAAAGTTATGAAGATAAATTGTTAGTCTTTTTGAATACTATGCGTAACTGTACATATAATTTTTAAATTTAAAAAAGAGGTCTCAAAAACTTTGAAAATGCTCTAATTTTTTGCATTTTTGCATTCAGTTGAGAATTGGTCGTACCAACTCAGAAACCTTCATGAGCTCATGCGTAAAAACTTTGCAAAAGATCATCACATGATCAAATACATAGTTTACGATTCTATAAAGGACATACAAACATTAATATACATATATATACATATATATATATATACAGGGTGGACACGCTGGGGCTTACATACATGGCGAACTTGATGCTACCCGAATTGCAAAACAGCAGGGAAGAAGCCACTGTACAGGGGTATTTTCATATTTCGCTCCTTTAAAGTAGCAATCTGATAAACTATTCGGTCAAGTCCGTGCATCTTCGGATCAAGTTTATCATAGTTTCTATGGTTGCGTTCGATACTTCAAATGGATACAAGTGTCAAAACAATATAGCTTATGTTACATAGTAATAACAAATAATAAAAGTGTTTAATTAATAATGAAGTGAGATATATGAACTGAGAAGTAAACGTCAACTATTTTCTGTGCCAATAACATTATGGAATGTCTGCTTCCAGTGGGCCAAGAGTGAATTATGTTTAACTCATATTTGTGGCAAAAAGGTTATGTTATGAATACATAGGATATGTATTAAATAAAGTAAATAAAATATTACATGCGTAAACTTTAAATTGACATTACCTACAATTACTTACAGCGATTAGGAAAAGCACGTAAACCTGAACATAACCTCGAAATAATGACAGATCGGCCCGGCATGTTTATTATACTTTACATGGATTTTGTATGTTTATCACTGATAGTGCCGACAGAAATAATTTAAACAATAAGGACTTATTGTCAATTTAACAATAATTACTTTATAATCAGTTTAATAAGTTAAACATTATTTCTGAATTTAATAATAGATTACCATTGTTTTTTTTCACATATCGATCCTGGAAGAAATACACATCAGGAAATGCAGATGGTATTAGTGCATTTTGGCTTGGTGCGTTTCAATAAACATTGTTGAAAAATCTTTATCTCTGGACCTTATCACAAGACTGGGGATTGATCAGCCTAAAATTAATAATCTGAGTCATTTCGATGGTATAGGCGTATCAAAAAGATATCTCTAAGCAATTTAACTTGCCCGGAGTTTAATTAATACAATTTTTAGGTATTATTTTTATTTTAGAAAATGTTTTCACTCGTCCTCAACTCAAAATTTGATTTGATCAATTATCAAATTAAATTAGAGACTCGCTGAGGATAGGAGTGAATCAGTAATTAATCTAGAGGAGAATTTTTAGGCCGATATTTTCATTCCAACTTTTTAAAAATTCTATTTTCGAACTTGCTATATCTGGGTCTGATTTCCAAACTGGCATTTGATCAGTCCCTAAAATCAATTTTAAGTAATTTTGATGGTATCGGTGAACAAAAAAAATCTCGAGGAAATTTAACAAGTCCGAAATTTAATTATTAAAGTTCTTAGGAATTTATTTTATTTTCGAAAATGTTTTCTGTGGACCTCATCTCAAACTTTAGTTTGATTAGGCACTGAAATAAATTACAGACTCGCTGAGGATAGGAGTGTATCAGTACTAAATCTAGAAGAGAAATTTTAAGCAGGAATTTCGATTCCAATTTCTTTTTAAATTATTTTATTTGCGAAATTGATATATCTGGATATGATTTCAAAACTGGCTCATCCGAGGAATTCAATACTACACATACGCGTGCACATACGCACAGCGGGTGGGTGCGAGTGTGTGCGGGCCACGTATAGAAAACCTACGTCCAAGTTCCCAGATTTGTCGGGCAAGCTTTTGAGTGCTCTGTGAAAATCTTTTCAATCATTCATAATATTTTTGTAATTATTTACGGAAAAAAAGTGATGAGCGGTTTTAGATTTGTCATATCCAGTTCGTCAATTCTTTCTCAAAATTCGTAGATAATTTACGAAATTACATCAATGCCCAATGAATTTTTCTTATATCCGAGACCTAGCTACTAGTTCGTGACTTTTTTACGTGTAAATTTTTTCCGTGTAATACAATCTTATCACCAACGAGTCTTTAATTTATTTATTTTAGTGGTTGATCAACCCAAATTTTGGGATGAGGTGCAGAGAAAACATTTTCTAAAATGAAAATAACCCCTTAAAAGTTTATTCATTAAAATTTGGGGTTGTTAAATTGCTTCGAGATTTTTTTTTATACACCGATACTATCGAAATGACTTAAAATTGATTTTAGGGACTGATCAAATGCTAGTTTGGAAATCAGATCTAGAAAACATTTTCTAAAATAAAGATAATCCCTCAAAATTTTATTAATTAAACCCCGGGCAAGTTAAATTGCTTAGAGATATCTTTTTGATACGCACTATACCATCAAAATGACTCAGATTATTAATTTTAGGCTGATCAATTCCCAGTCTTGTGATCAGGTCCAGAGATAAAGATTTCTCAACAATGTTTATTGAAACATACCAAGCCAAAATGCACGAATTTCATGTGCATTTCCTGATGTGTATTTCTTCTAGGATCGATCTGTGAATAAAAACAATGGTAATCTATTATTAAATTCAGAAATAATGTTTAACTTATTAAACTGATTATAAAGTAATGATACTTAAATTGACAATAAGTAATTATTGTTTAAATTATTACTGCCGACACTGTCAGCGATAAACATGCAAAACCACAAAACATTTCTTCGGCAAAGAATAATCAATCTAAAGTATAATAAAAATGCAGGGCCGATCTGTCATTATTTCGAGGTTATGTTCAGATTCACGTGTTTGTCCTAATCGCTGTAAGTAATTGTAGGTAATGTAAATTTAAAGTTTACGCATGTAATATTTTATTTACTTTATTTAATACATATCCTATATATTCGTAACACATATTTTTTGCCGCAAATAAGCGTTAAACATAATTCACTCTTCGCCCACTGGAAGCGCAGAAAATTATTACTATTTTATAGTATTCTTCACTCAGCAGACATTCCATAATGTTGTTAGCACAGAAAATAATTGACGTTCACTTCTCAGTTCACATGTCTCACTTCATTATTAATTAAACACTTTTATTATTTGTAATTACTATGTAACATAACCTATATTGTTTTGACACTTGTATCCATTTGAAGTTTCGCACGCAAGCAAGGAAACTGTGATAAAATTGATACGAAGATGCACGGATTTGATCGAAGGGCCGATCCGAATGCAACTTCAAAGGCGCGAAATATGAAAATACCCCTGTACAGTGGCTTCTTCCCTGCTGTTGTGCAATTCGGGTAGCATCAAGTTCGCCATGTATGTAAGCCCCAGCGTGTCCACCCTGTGTATATATATATATATATATATAGAAGAAGAAGAAGAAGAAGATAGAAGATAAGATCACTGTTTCTATGAATACTTCTAAATTAAAATGCTAAAATTTGTTTTAAACTTCATAATATCGATATCTCAAAATTGAAACTAATGATCGATACTCGAGGATTTCTATTTTGATTTTGGTAGGTATCCGTTTGAACTAAGGCGCAATTGAACTAAAGCCTATTTGAACTAAAACAGTTAAATAACGCTTAATATTTTTGGTCTGTAGAACAAGTGAAGAGAGGTTGGATGTTCGTTACTTTAAATGGTTAAGTTAAATTCAATTCAAGGCGTTATATGGCGCGGCCTGTACAACACTTGTTGATTAAATTTAAATCTTTAAATCTCGTGATAGGCAGCGAAAATAGAAAATAAAGGAACTGTTGCTCATCAGTCATATTATTATTTTCGAAAATACTTAATTAATAAATTGTCAAGGGTATGTAACAATAAAAGTTTAAATAATGTAATTAGTTAATATTAACAATATTTTAAAATCGTGTAAAAATTTAAAAAATGTATTAAAATTGAATGTATGTCAAATAATAATGTGTCGAACCTTCATATTTTATAATTATTCTGAAAACGTGATAATTATAAATGCTTTCTGATTGAAAAAATTAAAAATCGTATAATTAAAACTTGAAGCACTAAAAATTAAAGTCTTATGAATGAACCAAATATTCTAGTCTCGAAATATTTTTGAGGTTAGATTCATAAAAATGATTTTTCGCGCAAGCAACTTATTCCAGATGCCATACCCAGTCCTGTCGGATCTTATATGTCGCCAAAATATTCTTGCATGATTCGTATGCAGAATGATCTCCTGATTTCGAATCGGTGTGGTACGTCTTCGGCAGATTGTGCGTTCTCGAGATGTACTTTATTAGCACTTTATTAGCTCATTGCATGACGAATAAAAAATTTCGAAACATATTTGCCCTCAGACGAATATTTTTTGCACAATAGCAACTAATAGGCGAGAAAATTGGAAAAAATTCTGCCCACCAAGCGGGCACATTCTTGTCGCGCGCTACGCGCGACTGTTGGTTCTCGCGCTTCGCGCTCGATTATCTATTTTCACACATTCTTACGCAAACATTGAAAAATTAAGACTCAACACATCCACCACTGTAATTTTGTGATTGTGAATTCTCTTTCGTTAAAAAAGCTTGGCTCGAGAGTTTGAGCGCACCTATGGCACGCGACTGAGGGAAATCGCACTCCGCGCTTAGTCTTTGAATTTCTTCCGCATTCGGGGACAGACCTTTTAAAATCAAAGGTGAACGGACCGACAACTGTAATTTTGTGTTTTTGAACTCTCTTTTGTTAATGCCCTTTTGTCTTTAACGAACACATTCTCATCACGTATCTCGTGCTTTGCACTCGATTTTGTCCATCCTGTCAACTTTTCTACATTATAGACAATACTTTTATATCAATTATAATACATTTTTTATGTATCTCTGCCAGGTATAACTTATTAAAAAATTGCAAAATAAAAATCAAATTGTATTTATCATGATTATTTTTGTATTTGTTTCTTATTTTGCTTTAAATTGTATTCTAAGCTGCTCTGAAACATGTATCACTTTAATAAATGTTTATCATTACAATTCATAATATGCATAAAAATTGAATCATACTAATTCTTATTTCCTTGTTTTTATAATTTTTTTATTTTTTATGTTGTTTTTTACGATTAAATAAAACTGCTGCGCATCTACATAGGGACTAATACAGGAACCTATATAGGGTCCTGTGTCCTCTTTCGTCTTTTCTGTGTTTTTTCCAAAAAGTTAATTTTTTAAGTTTTAATCTTATGTTTTATGATTAAAGAAAATCTACTCGTACTACCGAACAACTGGAGAACAACTGTTGTTTGGTAATTTAAGTTCATACCTTGTGTCATTTTTTCAAACAAATTTAATATTTTTATTTAGAATGTTATTTTTTACGACTAAAGCAATAACTAACTGTCCTATCAAAAAGTATAGCTCTTTTTTGCATGAACAAGTTTTGTCTCATTTTTTCTCGTAGCTTATATCGAAAAGTGATTCATTCTTAATTTGTAGTTCTTTCCAGGGCGCTATCATTTCCCAAACTTTTAAGACAATATATTTATTATTCTAGAAAAAAAGCCGGGGGAACCTAAAACTGGTCAAATCGACAATTTTCTAAGTATCACATTCCGTTAAAAAAACTTTTTCCACTATTCTAATTATTTAGGACCAGAGACATATTCTTGCATGCATTCTATTTATCGTGCCAAATTTTTAACACGATATTTTATTCCGTGTGGACGTAAGTTGGGAAAGAAAACTTACACTGGCATTTTCTTCAAAAAAAATTTTTTTCTCAAAATCTCCACCGGGAAAAAGCAGAGACATGGACTTTATTACCTCCTCTTTTATTTCCCAAACTTTCAGAGCGATACCTCACTTCGTTTAGACATAAGTTGGGAAAGAACAATTGAAGACTAGGTTTGGTAACGTGACCTTCTTGTCACATGGCCTTAAGGATTTAAATTTAATGAACAAGGATTGTACACGTCGCGCCACGAATTGAAATTGAATATACCATTTAAAGTAACTAACATCCGAACCAAAGAGTCTCGGAAGGCAGATCAGCCTCTTCTCTCCGCAGTCCTCGAGTAGAGTGACTTCACTAGGTGTCACGAGTTTTGTTGTGGGGAGAAGAGAAGTGATTTCGGGGAGTATTGGATTGGTTGAGTTGAGCAACTTGTGGCCAGCTGTGGTGCTCGACTCTGCTGACAATGTCGCTGGCCGAGGAAATTCCACAATAATTTTTTTAAACATTTTATTTCAAGTTACTAGTATCTTTGTACAGGCATGAAATAATAAAAAACGTCCATCATTCAACAAAATTTAATAATTTTCTATTAAATCCTTTCATTTTTTAATAATATATCCTTTACTTCTGAACAAGCATTTAAACTTTCTACCAAATTATTTTAATTTTAAACCAAAAATATGAATTACAAACAAAAAAGTAAATCAAAATTTAGTAAATTTAAATTAGATTAAAATCCAAATTAAAAATCCTTTTTAACGTCCAATAATCAAATTGATGCAAACTCATGTTTAAAAAATTAAAAAGCAAGAATCCAAGGACAAAATTTGGACAGCAACGAACAAACAAAAACAAAAAATCCTATTATAATCGGAAAAAAACAAAAAACAAACAAAAAAATTTCAGACAAAAATAAAAAAGAGGAAAGAAAAATGAGAAGGCAGCCAACCACATCCCCTTCCATCTCTTTTCTTCCTTTGAATGTTATTTTATTGTTATTTGATGATAATAAAAATAAAAAAGACGAAAGAAAGAAAAAGAGAAGGAAGGGGATGTTGTTGTCTGCCTTCTCATTTTTCATTCCTCTTTTTTATTTTTGTCTAAATTTTTTTATTGGTTTTTTCATATTACAATAGGATTTTTTGTTTTTGTTTGTTGGTTGTTGTCCAAACTTGGTCCGTGGATTCTTGTTTTTTTAACAGGAGTTTGCATCAAAAAAGTTAATTTTAATCCGACAAAAGCGAACTTTCCAACAAAACAATTACATTTACAAGCAAAATGATGATTCTTCAATGAAGAAGATTTATTTTATAGAAAGAAATTAGTTTATTTTTTCATATAATTTAGTTAAGAACGTTCATGTGAATGGAATAAAAAAATTATTTTTCTAATTTTTGTTTTCCTGATATCAATTAGAAGGCCAAAAAATAATATTTTTCCGGCAACGATTGTCGAATACAAATGTTTTTAAACAGTTACCTGCCCTTACACATCACCCTTTATTTAAACCTACCTTGTTAAAGTATGGTAATGATATCAATTTATTGGAATATTACATGTTTTAGCTAAGCTAAGAATATAATTTAATGCAAAATAAGAAACGAATATTAAAGTAAACACGATAAATACAATCCCGTATCTCCTATCTTCGTAGGGGATGGAATCTGTGAAGTAGGTTCTAAATAAGCCGAAATCGGTCGTTTTTCCACGTTTAGCGTCAAAGTAGAGTCTGCATTTAAGATAAATTAGACCCTATTTAAATGCTCAAACTACTACTGTAGGACTTGTGGCATCAAATCATTCTCTCTATAATCTCACACCAATATGGATGAATATAATCAAGTTTTGCTATTTATCAGAAACAAATAAAATAATATCAGTGATATAAATGTCAAGGATATTCGCAGTTATTTTTTTATACGTGTTTTTAATACAATTTGTTAATTATGAGTCTAAAGCATAGTGTACTGAAAAATCCACAAGTACTAAGAAACGAACCCGAGATCGCACGCACGCACTGAGTATTTATTAACCGATTCAGCTATAACTGAACGCGTTATAATATCTTCTATAAAAATCATTAGCACTTGTCCAATAGTTCAAGGTCCAAAATATTTTTAAATCCAAGAAAATTAATTGAATAATTACTTTTTTAAACTTTCTATGTCGTTAAATATTTAAAACGATTTTTAATCACAGTAAATAAAACTGTTCAAAATGATAACGAAATAAATATCATTTTGATATGCAACAAAAATGATATCGAATTCAAGAGCATTTTAATCGGCCGGACTGAATGATCGATTTTTGAGATTATAATGATCTGATTCGGGATCATATGGTTGAACTCAAACCAAGATGGCTGGCGTTCTTAGAGTGTAGTTGTGTCTTGCGTGCGGTTAGAAACCGTTTTTAAGTCATTTATTTATGATACCAGCACCAGGAATTGGCGGCTATTTTGTTTACTCTGACTAATGAACCAAAAAATAAGATAAAATTGATCCGAATGTACAGATCATTATGATGTTGAGAGTCAATTAATCATTAGAGCAAAATGATTCGCAACAAAATTGATCCCTTTTTGTTACTGTGTTGGTTCTGTCTTTTAGAAGTATTTTACGTTATACGCTTTAAAAGAAATTGGAGCTACTTATATGAATTTGACCCTGTGTTATTTATTATTATTATTATTATTATTATTATTATTATTATTACACCATTAGGCCATTCCCCTTTCGGGGTAGGCGTGACTCACTCGGCAGAGGAAAGGAGTATTGTGTGGAAGGGATAGAGATTTTTCAGATTGATCCAGAATTTTCGTGCTACTTAAGTAAATAACACGTTCGTTCTGCAACACTGCTCCGACCCAGGTTGCTGATCAATCTCTCTAGCAATCACCCCCAGCGAAGAACCTCACAAAGTCGTTATGTAAGGTTCCCCACTTGGGTCCATTAATAGCTAAGGTCTTTGTTTCAGGCGTCATTCACTCTACTGACACTCTTTTTATTAACTATTTGCCG
>NC_046660.1:76758903-76805913 GCF_010883055.1 Belonocnema kinseyi | reverse complement strand
CCTTGTTTACTATGTGATTCACAGTCTACTCCTGACCATATTTCAAATCCGCCTTTCAACACGCCGTTTTTTATGTCTTTAGTTTCGCATCCCTTTTTCTTTTTTTCGGGCACGCATAAAATATCTAGTTTCTTCACGTCCATAGTTTCACGCAATTCGTTTACCTTGAGATCATTTACTCCCCTAGCATTCCAAAGACTCAGTCTCCATTCGTCGCCTGAAACATGACCTTTAGATTTTCCGTGTGCATGCCTTTTGTCATTAAAAGTTCCAGTCCTTTCCGAGGCTATTTCGTAGTTTGTCTTATTCATTGTTTAGATCATACGCCCAACTAACACCTTTATGCAATAAGTTTATTTTCTGAGTCGAAATCATGTCAAAGTTAAGTATCAAATCGTCATATTGTGGAGATTGTAGTTCTAACGTCAGTCCCACCAAAAACTGCAGTTAATAAGGGAGGGGTGGGAGACGGGGGGGGGGAGTAGAACTGGAACCGAGAGAGTCATCTTGGGTTTGTGTTTTTGTCTTCATGCTGAGAAGGTCACCAGCCTATTGATTTATATATAAATAGTTAATGTCAATTAAGTTAAATCTTAAATTACATTTTTTTAATTAAATGTGCATTCAGTAATTAAGATGACCAATTAGTTCAATTAACCTGAGTAAAAAATAATTTTTACTTTATTTTCCTGAAGTTTGAACATTGTAGGCTCAAAAGATTCAATGTAGGGTCATTATTGAAGTTGAGGTTAAACAGCGTCAAAGTAGGGTCTTGAGTTATAAAAATTTAGGCTCTAAAGATCCAAAGTAGCTTCAGAGAGGTGTCACAGCTTCAAAGTAGGCTCTAATATTTCATTTTCTAGGAGTTAAAAGTTTAAAGTAGGGGCTATAATTTTAAATAGCGTCAAAGCAGGTTCTAATAAGGAGCTGCAACTTCAAACTAGGGTCTAAATTTCGACTCGGGCACTTTTTTCTATAGAAAGCTTTAATTGGCCTTACATGTCCCTTTTCGTTTGTTTTTTTTTCAGCATTTTGAAAACGCAATCCAATCCTACCGGTCTTTTGAGAGTTGTACGGTATATAGACGAGGATAACAACAGCAACAATAACGACTATGACGACGCCTGACAGTTGGAAAAAAATTACCTTTTGGGTTCAAAATAACATACAGCCCGCAAATATTGACCGATTTCAACAAACAAAAATTATAAAAAAAGCTGTTAAGATTTCTAAGAGAGTTATTGAGCCTCTTTTTTAAATTAGGTTTGCAATTATTTCATAATTAAACTAATATGATGAAGAAAATGGCCATATTTACTATTTGGCGTTCCCGGTGCTCGTCAGTAGCACGAAAATTGTTGAAATCGCCTAAGTTGCATAGAGTAACATTAGTTAAAGTAAAGATTCTCTAAGCCTAAGGAGAGTTGATACACGTTTCCCCCTCCAATAGTCGCCACTGTAACGGAATTTTGATATTCCCATGGGGCACGAAAAGTTTGAACAGTTTTGTTTTTTATTAATTCTTTTGTTTATTAAAATTTTTAAGTATATCGAGGCGTCCTATCGATAGGATGCCAACGCACGCGATCAACTAGATGATACTTAACGAAAAATATAAACAATAAAAAGCTAATCAAGAAGTAAGAACTAGAAAGTTTTAGATCGCGGAATTGAACAAGATGGAGCTAGAAGTTGGCCAAACCTAGAAGATGCTCGCTCGCTCCATCTAAACATTTAAGTGCTATCTCGGGCGAGCAAATCATGAAGGTGCCACTTCTCGCTTATAATCTAAACGCGAGAAGTGACAACCTTCATGCTTTGCTCGCCCGAGATAGAACTTTCATGATTTGATAAAGCGAGTGAGCACCTTTTAGTTTTGGCCAACTTCTAGCCTCATCTTGCTCAATTACGCGAGCAAGAATTTCTATCGCTAATTTCTCGGTTAGTTTTTTTATTGTTTTTATTTTTGGTTAAGTACCGTCAAGTCGTGTCACGTGCGTTGGCATCCTACCGTTAGGACGCCTCGATATGTGTTTCAAAGTGAATATTATTTTCTCCAACCTTACTAACTAACCTTCCCAATATTTAATAATGTTCTTGTTCGAGTGTCTTCTCTATTCTTTATTAAATTCTCTTAAAAATGAATTTGTGATTTAAAGATAGTGCCAACTCATGCCAAAAATAACTCATAAAGGTTTAACTAAATCCGGCATAGCGGCGCCACCAGATTTTGAGTAATCCGTGTCTCCAACTTTCCCCTGAGGATCTCTAAGTTAAAGATGTTCCAATATTAGACAATATACAAAAAAAAATTTATAAACAATTTGTTTGTTGAAAAAATTTTTACTACGATTTTCCATAATTATACGTTTTTTCAAATTACATTGCAAGAAATTGGAACATGAACAATATTATATTAAAAAATTTTCTCTTAAGATTTTAATTGTTTATATTATAAACAAATTTAATGAACAAATGCACTAATCAGGCATTTTTAGATTGAAAAATTTGTTTTTTTTTCCTATGTCTACTTTTTTAGTTCAGAAGTTCATGATAACTTCAGCAAAATTCATAAATGTTTGATTAATTTTATGATCTTTCTAAACAAATTTCATAAAAAATGCATTAATCAGGCATTTGTAAATAGAAACATTAGTTTTTTCTATTTCAACTTTTTAATTAGGAACTTCATGATAACTTCAACCAAATTGATAAGTTTTTGACCAATTTTATGATTTTTTAAACAAATTTAATAAACAAATACATTATTTGGTCATCTGTTGACGGAAAAATACTCTTTTTTTCGATCTCATTTTGTTTTATTAGGAATTTCAAGATGATTTGATGAAAATTCATAATCGTTTGATAAATTTTACATTAAAAAAAAAAACATTTAATAAAGAAATACATTATTCGGTAATCTGTCGATGGAAAAATGATTTTTTTCCGATATCAGTCTTTTTGAATGGAAGTTATTGATAATTGCCGCAAAATGTAAAATAATGCATATGTTTATTGAATTTGTTTAAAAGATCATACAATTTATCAACTAAGTATGATTGAAAATGAAATTTTCAATAAGTTCCCAATTAAAAACACTGCCATAGAAAAAAAGAATCTTTCCGTCCACAGACGACCTAAAAATGAATTCGTTAAGAAAAATAATTAACATTTATCAACTCATCAGTCATCATGAATAGTGATGCCCTCGAGCGATATTTTCCGACATCGACACGATACTCAATCCCAGCCTGCGGTATCAGTTTTGGATCGTGTCGGTTCTAGTTCGACTCGACATTCGTCAATGGGCTGACGTCCCTCTTTCCCCTCTAAATCATTCAAGCCCATGTTAAACCGATTATGGCTAAAGTGAAAATCCTGAAATATATTTTCCCCGTAGATAGTGGAAGATTTGTACTTTGGCTTAGATTCTTAGAATTAAATAATTTGAAACATGGAAATGCTATTATGCCGATTATAGAAACTATTTTCAATCTTCATTCAATTTAGAAATGTTTTTAATGAAAAATAATATATTTTTTAGTATGTGGCAATATTGCACTGTTTATTTAAAAGCATCAAATATAAATCAGATATTGTTAAATGAAAAATTTAATGCTGAATTGTCGTAAATAGATTGCATTCTACAGATTCTTCAAAATTTCAGAGTGCAAATGTTTGGAAAACTAGTTGAACTAAACAAGAAAAATGTTGACAAACAGACGATATTGTTGGAAGACTCTTGAACTTTCAACCAAGAAAGATAAATTTTCTACCACAACTAATAAATTGTCAATCCAAAAGACTAATTTTTAACAAAATAGTGAAGTTTTCTATTAATTATATGAATTTTTAAGAATTTAGTTATACTTTCCTTCCTACAGTTGCATTTACAAACTAAACATGTAGGATAAATTCTTAATAAAAACTTCAATATTTTAATTTTCAATAAAAAATGGAATGGTTAAATTGAGACTTAAAAAAGTAATATTTAATCTAAAAAAAGAGTTTTTAACCAAATATTTAAGACCCTCAACCAATCAACTGAAATTTTAACCAAGTACTACAAGATTTAATGAAGTACTTTAATTTTATACATAAGAAGTTAAGAGGACTCATTTTTCACCAAATACATGAATTTTTAGACAAAGTGGTAAATTTTCAATCAAGAAGATGAGTTTCCTACCAGAAATGAAACACTTAGATTTTCAATTAAAAAATTAATTTTCTACTTCAAACAGAACGGACTTCAAAAAAACGTTGCATTTTTAATTGGACAAATTACTTTTCAAATAAAATGATGAACCTTGAACTGCAATAATTACATTTTTAATTATAAAATACATTTTCAACCAAGAAGAACGTTTTTCAAAATTATTAGTTAAATTTGTAAAAAATAAAATGAACTTACAACAATTTACCTTAACTTTGAAACAAAGAGTTCACTTTTCAACCAAGACACTTCATTTTACACCAAAAAGAAAAATTTTTCATAAAAGATATGAATTATCAAAAATAAAGTTAAATTCGTAAAGAATGTTTATTCGAAAATTTTAAAAAGTTCAATATGTTGTTAGAAACGTTATTATTTAACACAAACACACAAATCATGAAGAGAACAGTTTCAATTTTCGAATAAGGAAATGAATTTTCATTCAATTATTATGTAGTTAAATTTTAAACTGAAATAGATAAATTTGCAACAAGAAACCTGCAGTTAACTTTTCATTGGAGAAAATTAATTATCAAACGATAAAACGTGTTTTCAAGAATGTAGTTGAATTTTTAATCCAAAAGTCAATTTCTAAACCAAGGTAGTTGAAATTTTCAATGAAGAAACTAACTTTTGCCTTCAATAATTACTCTTTAACGTGAATACTTGAATTTTCAGTTATAAAACACATTTCTACCTTAAATAAACGGGTTTTCAACCAAATAGTTACATGTTTTATCAATATTAATATTATTTATAAGAATTATTTTTGAGAGAATAATTCACTGATTATTGTTCTCTTATCTTTGTTTTCTACAAAAATTGAATTTTTATCAACAAATGATACTTTAATTCCCAGGGAAAAAATGATTTCTCATTTTAAAAAAACTAAAAACCCGAGTTTTCAGCAACATAGTTCATCTCAATTTTTGAATTAAAAACGGAACAGTTGAAATTTCAGTTTTAAAAATTAATTTACGACTACACAAGTAAATTAAAATAGTTTCATTCTCTTAAACGTTCTATTCATACACATTTCTTTTATTGTACAGTGCGTGGTAATTGCTCTAGCGTGTAAATGAAACAATTCTCAATGAGAGATGTGTTGAACTTTAATTTTACACGCTTAAAATTCAAAACTGTTCCACTGTCAAAATTTTTATATAATTTGTTATTAAAATTAACAAATGTTAATGCATAGCTAAATTTGTTGAATATAATTTGAGCATGATCAGATGAAAAAACGATTAATTTCTGCTGAAAATATGCTTTTGTTTATTTAATTTGTTCGTGAAATTAGCAAATGTTAATTTATAACTACATTTGTTGAATGTAATTTGAGCAAGATCAGATGAAAAAACGATGTATTTTTGCCTGAGAACGCAAAAAATATGCATTTGTTTATATAATTTGTTCGCAAAATTAACAAATGTTAGAACATGACTAAATTTGTAGAATATAATTTGAGTAAGATCAGATGAAAAAACGATTTATTTCTGCTTGAGAACGCCAAAAATATGATTTGTTTATGTGATTTGTTCTTAAAATTAAGAAGTGTTAATGCATAACTAAAATGGTTAAATATAATCTAAGCAAGATCAGATGAAAAAACGATTTATTTTTGCTTGCGAACGCCGAAAATTTGCATTTGTTTATATAATTTGCTCTTAAAATTAACAAATGTTAGTGCATGACTAAATTTGTTGACAAAAGTAATCTCTTGTAGCAAATGTAATCATTGCGGCACCTAATAGGAAAAATGTAGTTTTCAATTGACTGAAATTGTGTTAAAATTGGAGAAATTTATTCATGAAGGACCGCTCTCTCTCTATCTCTTTCCCTGCAAACTATCGATCATTAATAATTTATTTAAAAAAATATTAAACACCAAAAACAGTTTCTTGAAAAAAAACGGAAAATTTTGTAACACTTTTCGTTGAAGCAATTAATTTTTAACCCATAAACCAGAATTTTTATAAAGTAGTTAATCTTTTAACCCCAGACGTGAATTGTGTACTAAAGAAACAATTTCCTAAAAAATATTAACATATTTTCTACAAGAAGGTTAATTTTACAAGAAATACTAAATTTTTGGACAAAAAAGAAGAATGATCAGCTGAATTAAAAAAATGTTTACTTTAAAAAATTAATTGTTATCAAACAAATTAATTTTTAGCACAATAGATTAATTTTTAGGCAAATAGTTCAAATATCAAATAAAAAGTCGAATATTAAGACAAACAATTGAATTTTAAACCAAATATTTTCAAGAAAATAGTTTATTTTTTTCATAAAATAGGTTATTTTGAACTGACATAATTAAGTTTCCCGTAAAAAATTTTTTTTTACCAAATAGTTTAATTTCGAAGAAAAAAAAACTCACTAGTGATGAATTCGACATGATTTCTGCCTGCAGTCTGGATCGTCGAGCTTCGCCGCGTTCACGAAGAAGCTCGCAATGGCAACGTCGAGTTTCCCGGTGGTCTCTCGGCCACTCAGTCTCCGTTCTCGCGAAGCTCGCATCGATGATCGAGCACCCTCGCTCGTAACGCTGAGAAAATATAAACAGGAGAAGAGATGGCGAGGAGCGGATTTGACGCTCTTCACGCATGTCGCTCTCAGTCGCTGATAAATATTAAGTGTTATTGAACTGTTTTAGTTCAAACGGGTTTTAGATCCATTGCACTTTAGTTCAAACGGATACCTACCTACCTTTAATTTAATTTTCAATCCATCGATAACTAATGATCGATAAATCTCGATGTATTTTTTGGATATAGAGAATCGATAAATTTCGATATATTTTTTCGATATCGATAATCGATACGAGAATCGATTTAGGAGAGGCGTGTTGTTATTTGTTGATTGACTGCGTGTTGGTCCCTGCAGTCCGAACGCGCCTAATAAACAAATCGAATAAACAGTGAATATCGTTACGCGTCTTACGTGGAAAATATTTTACTGCAATTGGTCGCGTAACGTATCTATGTATGTATAGTTGTGAAAGTTCCACTCTGTTCCGTCGCGTCGACTGTGTTAGTAAGCATGGCCGCGGAGACTACCGATGTAGTAGTGCCAATGTCGCCTTCGGAAAAGTCATTGTCCGGTAGTTTAGTTTCCGAAGAAAATGAAAAAAGTGTTTCTCGTTCGCCATCCACATATTCTATCAGAGAAGATAGATGGCCCGACTTAGTCGTGTCTAGGCCGAGGAAATTGGATGCCTGGTGGTTGCCGAGACGTAAGTATGCGACAGGTGCATGTCATACTTGGCATGCTTTAACCGCGAAATTCAAATTTCTCAAAACAAGAGTGTTTGATGGTTGAGAATTATATGGTTGGGGTTCACAATATTTTCCCTTTTCTCTTTGAATTTATGATATTTTAAGACACATGCTTAATATGTACAAAATTATTATATTTAAAACGATTTAGAATGTGCAACCGCGAGTCATGACACTTTTTTAACTCTGGGGTCAGGCGTAAACTACGTTACTAATTTTGGAATATTTTTTACCACTCGTTACAATTTTAAAATAAAATAATCTTAATATGAATAATTTAAAAATTAATTATTTGTTAAATAAATTATTTAATGTTAATATAATTTGTTGTGATTAATTAATTAAATATATAAATTTAATTATAAATGATATAATACAATAATATATAAATCAGTATGTAAATTATTATTTTTAAATACAAATATAATTGTAAGATATAAAAATAATGAGTTTATAGGTTTTATTTGAGGAATGAAAAATATTTATAAAATTATTAATAATATATAATTCTATCATTATATTAATAATATTAATTTTATCTTTTAAATAAATTATATTGTATTTTATTATTTTGAAATTCTGTAAACTGTTTATAAAAAATTAATTTTTTTTAGTATCAATTAATTACTTAAATAAAATTTGTATAAGTAAATTTAGAAACAAAGATGAATTTTGAACTAAATAGTTGGATTTTCAAGGCAAAAACATAAGTTTTCAACCCCAAATGAAATCTTTACATTTTTAGTTAAAAAAATTAATTTCAATACTGAATTTAAAAAAAATTAATTTTTAATAAAATTGTTGAATCCTCGACCAAAATGATGATTTTTAAATAAGAATTACTTTCTGCTAAAAAATACGAATTTTCAACCAAAAATAGGAATTTCTACAAAACAGTTGAATTACTCACCCGACACTATTAATTTTCAATCAATAAGTTAATTTTCTACTAAGTCGTTAATTTTTCAAATGAATGGTTAAATTGTCATTCAAAATGGTGAATTTTCTGCCGAAGTAGTTGAATTTTCAATAATAAAAAAAGTTTTCAACCAAAAATGTAAAATTTGCATTTTCAGTTTGAAAATTAATTTTTAAGAAAAAGAAACTAATTTTCTACCAGTTAAATTAACTAAAACAGATTATTTTTTAACAATATAGTGGAATTTTTAAATAAACAAGATAAGTTTCCAATCAAAATAGAATAATTACCTTTTCAGTTAAAAAAAAAAAATGTTCAACAACAAAAAACTAATTTTCTATCCAAACAAGATAGATTTTCAACAAAATAGATTACTTTTCCAAAATTATGAATTAAAAAAAAAAGGTAATTCGTATACTATGTAGTTAATTTCAGTTAATTTCTGCGATAAATACTTGAATTTTCAAATAAATAGTTACATTTTTTACCATAATAGTTAAATATTCATCCAGAAAGATTAATTTTCAGTCAAATAATTTAATTTTCTATGAAGTTGTTGAATTTTCAAACCAAAAAGATCAATTCTCAACGAAACTTGTAATACTTGATATTTCAACCAAAAACGATTTTAATTGAAAGCAAAAAACAGTTGAATTAAACTAAAGAAGAAGAATTTTCAGTAAAATAGTTCAATTCAATTGAAAATATAAATTTTCTATAAAAAATGGAACATTTCTTTTTCCAGTTCCAACGAATTGTTAAATTTTCAACCGTAACGATGAATTTCTAACTAAAATTATGAATATTCACCAAATTTATTTTCAATAAAGTAGTTGTAACTTGCAGGTAGTTAAATTAAAAAAAATGAATTCTCAACAAAAAGTATAATTAATTATATTTCAAGTAAAAGAGATTTTTATTTAAATCAAAAACTGTTTAATGCAATAAAAAAATACGAATTTTCAACAAAATATTTGAATTTTGAACGAAGAGATGAATCTTCAACGAAAAAGATGATTTTTTAAGAAAGTGGTTTAAGTAGCCACCAATTTGTTCAATCTTTGACCAAAAATGATTTTTACAAAATAATTCCATTTTCAGCACAATAATTAAATTACCAACCAAATAGTAAAATTTGTAACTGACACAAAAATTAAAACTCAACATCGAGAAAATGGGCAAATTTCTTGAAAACAGGAGAAAAACAGATATTCTTTAAAAAGTAGAAAAGAGGAAAATATGAGAAAGGCTGTAGAATTTAAACATTTATTTAGGGCCTAAAATGTTGTAATCCGAAATCAAAACGTGTGCAATGAAAAATTAACTTTATTTTCTAAGGTAAAAATTTAATTCTTTTGTTGAATCTTCCACTATTTTGTTAGAAAGTCATCCCTTTTAGTTAAAAATTTAACTGTTTTGTTGGAAAATTAATTTTTTTATTGAAAATTCACATTAAATTTGTTAAATTTTTGGCTAATTTCAAAGCTAAGTCTCTATAGTATTTTAATAAATTGTTAGGATATTTTTGAATGTTTGTCCTAAATATTACCGTAGGATCGAATTTGTTGAAAAAGTCAAACAAATTAAAAAAAGGATTGTACTCACATCATAATTAAAAAAATCTATAACATACTTAGAAAATTACTAAACGTTATTAAAATGTTATAAATAGTGATTTATAAAAAATGTTAGTATTAACACATTTTTAAAAGTTCAACACCTTTTTGCACAAATTCTGACCCTAGGGCAGAACATATGGAAGAATTTCTAAAAATAATTTAACAATGAAGTAAAATATTGTCGAAACTCTGTTATAAAATGACTCCAAGAATTAGAAAAAAACGATTACTAGTTCAAGAGTTATTCCAATTTATCGAAAAAATTCAAATTTTACATTTTTTAAAATTCTTTTCTATTAAAACTGAAATGTTTTCCTTAATTTGTGCTTATTTATTTAAATTTACACGCCAAAGAATTTAAATTTACGCGCCAAAGAAACCTGGCGAGTGAAAAAGGAGTCACGAGTCTAGCTAAAAACAATTTTTTTTTAAGTGAGAGAATTTTGTTAGTCAGGAAAAATGGAAAATTGGTCAGGGAAAATGTATGTAATTTTTAAAACGAAGTTTCGCGGTAGCCCTGATATAATATTCTTGTTAGTCATTTATTTTCCTTGTGATTGTATTTTTTTGCAGTAGCTTTCTCCTGTATATTATTTTCTTAGTTATAAATTTGATTATTTCTTTGAAAAGTCAACCATTTCTTTTTCAAAGTTATCCTTTTTGGTTCAAAATTCAATTGTGTTGTTAAAACTTCATCTTTTCAAGTTAAAAATTCAAGTATTGTCGTAGAAAATTTATATTTTTATTAAAATTCATATTTTTAGTGTTGCACCCTTTTCAGATAAAAATGCAACTATTCGGGTAAAAATGGAACAATTTTGTTTAAAAAACTTCAATCTTCTTGGAGGAAAATTCAACTACTTTAAAAAAAAAATCTTTTTAATTAAAAAATCTATTTATTTTAGTAGTAATTGCTTCTTTTTTGCATAAGTTCAGTTGAAAATTCTACAATTTAAAAAATAGTAATCCTTTTTAATTGAAAATTTCGCTTTTTTAGGTTAAAAATTCAAGTATTTTCGTATAAAATGTACATTTTTATTAAAATTCATATTTGGGTGTTGAAAAGGCAACTGAAATATGTTTTGAATAGAAATTCAACTATTTTTTGTGAAGAAATTTGTCTTTTTAATTAAAAAATTCAATGATTAGAGTAGAAATGACATGTGCCTAGCATAAAAATGCAACTGTTTGGTTGAAAATTCAACAATTTTGTTAAAAAGTCATCCTTTTTGGTTAAAATGTAACTGTTTTGTTTAACGTTCAAGTATCTTCGTAGAAAATTTACTTCTTATTTAAAAATCATATTTTGATATTGAAAAGACAAACTAACATCTTTTTTTCGGATGAGAGTTCAACTGTTTTTTTAAAAAGTTGTCTTTTTTATTTAAAAGTTCATCTGTTTTAGTAGAAATTTCATCTTTCTTGGATAAAAATGCAACTTTTCGGTTGAAAATTAATCTTTTTTTCTTGAGGATTTAACTATTTTGTTTGCAATTTTTGATAAACCACTTTATAGTTAGGAAATCATTTTTTTTTTTGAAGAGTCATATTTCTAGTGGAAAATTCATCTCTTTGTTTAAAAGTGTAGCTGTTTTGTTGAAAACCGATCTTTTTAAATTGAAAATTTACCTGCGTAGGTAAAAGTTAAAGTACTTTGTTGGATTTTTTTTATCTCATTGGTCGAAAATTTAAATATTTTGTTGAAGATTATTTTGTTGTGCTCAAAATTCATATTTTCTGATTGAAAATTAAATTTTTGCTTAAAATGTGTATTTCCTGTTTGAAAATTCAGTTTTTCTGCAGAAAATTCGTCTTTTGGTGTTTGTAAATATTCAGTTATTTTAGTAGGAATTTAATTATTTTGTTGAAAATTTAAGTATGTATTGAAATTTTATCAATTAAAAAAAAAACCATATCTTATTATTTTTGGAAACTATAAATAAACTGTATTTGTTTGATCAAAAATAATGAATTGATTAATTAAATTAGATGAAAAATAATATTGCTTTCAGTTCTGAATTTACAAATATAATTCTCAACCATCCTGTTGTACAAAATATGCACTGCACGTAATAATCTTTTAAAAATTGCACAATGCTTGAAATTGACGACAAACTTGTTCTATTATTGATATAATAAATATTGGCAGATTCATAAAAATGTTAATAATAAAAGGTAATATATTTATTTTCACAATACGTTATGCTCAATTTTCACTTAATTAAAAAAAAAACAAAAAAACATTCAAATCAGGAATGATTTTTCATATTCAAATTGAAAAATTTAGTAATCCTTGACGTAGTTTCATAATTAATAAATAAATGAATCTATCAACTTTGAATGAAAATCTACACTTATTTTAATAATTAAACTTTTTAACTTTTTTAAATATTGTAAATAATCAAAATTTGATTTCTCTTTAGTCAGATTACTACAGTTCAATTGATTTGCTTTTGTGCTATCAGTTATTTGAATACGAAAAGTTTTTTTTACTATTATAAATGAAAAAAATTGTTTACAATGATTTACGGAAATAAAGGTGAGCTTAACAAAAGTTGTAATATGATTTTTTGCTCATAGGAGACAGATTTTCTCCAGAGAGCAGACTTATTTACAGGCTAGGTACAATAAATCATAAATTTTATTTATTTTAAACATTTCAGCATATTTCCGAATTTCTTCTTTACCCGCTTTCTATTTACTAACACAGTACGGTAGGTGCCACCACCTTCCAATGAAAAGGTCACAAAGAATTATTGATTATCGTAGGTGGAGGTAAAGTCGGCGGGAGAATCAATATGATAACCGGCCCTCGCCATTTTCGTGGAAAATTTACCCCGGTGGGAGCGCAATCACATTTTTCACTACCCTGGCCTCTAAAATTCTGAAAGTTTACAAAATTCTAATAAAGTTGTGTTTTGATCTCTCGTTTAATCCCTCAATGTAACGGGATCCGTATAAAATAAACAAAAAAAAGTACTCCGCACGGCTTCCAGCTTCTTCTCCTGGATCATAGTGTTCTCGTGTTATATCCAGTTTGATCCTCAAGTATCGAAAATTGTCGAGATGAATTATTCTGTATCAGTGTGACCGAAGCGAAAATTCCCTCGTGATTAGCAAGTGATATCTGCTTTCTTAAAACAAGAAAACAATCTCGAAGCTAAACTTAAGGTCATCTATGTGACTCTTGGTCAGCTGTTCAAAATTGCTGAGTAACAAAAAGGGAATGCAAGAATTGTCCCAATGGAATATTCTCCAAATATTTATGAAAGAAGTTAATTAAATCGCAAGAATTAACATCTAGCTTCTGGAGATAAAATTGGAAGAAATTTTCCTCGATTTGTTGGCCTATATTTGAAATCAATAGGAAGGTGATACCAGAATAAAAGAGGAGTAAAGAACAGGCGAAAAGACTCTAAGGGTGTCATTGTTCCAGTTGCGTGCATTGCAGAAGAGGATCGATAAGACAATAAAATTGAACTTCAGTAGTGGGATATCAAGGATAAGTTGATTTTTGAAGAATCAGAGTGATTTCTATGCGTCAGGAAGCCCAAGCAAATTTAAAAGGTTGGCCTCCGGGCGAACATCGTCACGGAGTCATGATTGAACAGGACATGGCTGGTGCACAGGACACCATATACCTGTGCAATTTTCGGGTCTCCGTTGATGGGGAATGGCTTTGCCTGAAGGAGCTTCAGGATGTCGAGTTTTCCATGCAGGATTCAATGCAACGATCCCCATCACCTCCACTAGCTATCAGTGGTACAAGACATCGTCAATATCATCCTGATCCATCAGAGCTTTGCGATATTCTTCCGCCAAGTCCACCGCAAATGCAACATGTCTTCAGCTTGTGTTTGTATCATTTGCACTGATCCTCATCACGCAAGTTTATTGATTAGGGTTTCATTAAATTTCATACTCTCTGAATTTGAATTATTAAGAAGTTACTAATGAATTAGTGCCAAGTGATTTCCTAATTGCTGTCGTGAGGATTGTTACTAATAATAATTTGACAGGGTGGCCGCAGATCAGGAAAAACCCTAAAATCAGTGAAAAATCGGTGAATTTCGTTTGTCCGGGAAAGTCAAGGAAAAGTCAGGGATTTTAAAAAAAAATTCCAAGTCAGAGCATTTTTGTAAGAAACACTTTAAGTAACTGTCAAGAATAATCTGGGCTGCCGCACAGTTAAATTTAGTCATTTTAGCCTTAATTAACTATTTAGGCACTTTTTCAAATTAAACAAAAATCAGTTTAGTCACTTTTCCTTCAATAAATTAACCTCTGTTGAATTCAGGTTTATACCTATTTCTAAATTTTCTTGATTTTTTTTTTAATCTTCCAGGGTATTTAAAAATATTCGAAAAAGTTTTTGAATAGATTAAAATAACTTGAAGAGCGTTCAAAATATTTTAAAGATTTGTGGATATTTTTCAAAATTGCAAAGAAATTTTTAAGAGCTCTAAAAAATGTCAAGGGATTTAAAAATATTTTTAAGTATCTAAAATATTTTAGAATTTTTAGTAGATTTTAATAAAATTTGAAGGGATTTTAAATGCTTTTAAAGAGTTGAGGTTTTTTTTTCAAAAATTCCAAGAAAGTTTTAGTTTTCTTTAGTAATTTAATGGGATTTAAAAAGGTATTCAAGAATCTAGAATATTTTGCAAAAGTCCAAAGAATTTTCAATTGATTTCAGTATTTCGATGGAATTTCAAAGGATCTGAAATATTTTAAAGTATTTAAAAAGATTCCAAGAAATTTGTAATAAATTTCAATAATTTGAACGGATTTTAAATGATTTTAAAGAATATAGGGGATTTTTCAAAAGTCCAAGAAATTTTCCGTTTATTTCAGTAATTTAATGAGATTAAAAATAATTTGAAATATTTTGTGGTGTTTTAGAAGACTCCACGCAATTTGAAATATATTTCAATAATTTAAAGGGATTTTTAAGGATTTTAAGGAATCTAAAATATTTTGAAAAAGTTCGAAGAATTTTCAAATGATTTCAATAATTTAATACGATTTTAAAGGATTTGAAATATTTCAGCATATTTCAAAACATTCCAAGAAATTCTGAATGGATCTTAATAATATGAAGGAATCTCTAAGAATTTTAAAGCATTTAGGTTCTTTTTTCAAAAGCCTAATACATTTTAAGTTTATTTAAGTAATTTAACGGGATTTAAAAGGATTTGAAATATCTTAGGATATTTTAAAAAATTCAACAAAATGGTTAATAGATTTTACTAATTTGAGGGGATCTTAAAGGATATTAAGAAACTATAATATTTTGTAAATTTCCGAAGAGTTTTCAATTGATTTCAGTAATTTAATGGAACATTAAAGGATTTGAAATATTTTAAGAAATTATTTAAATACATTTTTAATCGATTTCAGTAATTTAATGAAATTTCAAAGGATCTGAAATATTCAAAAGTATTTTAAGAGATTCCAAGAAACTTCTAATAGATTTTAATAATTTAAAGGGATTTTAAAGAATGTAGAGTATTTTTGAAAAGTCCAAGAAATATTCTGTTTACTTCAGTAATTTAATGGGATTTAAAACGATTTGAAATATTGTAAGGTATTTAAAAATATTCCAAGAAATTTGTAATAGATTTCGCTAATTTAAAGGGATTGTAAAGGATTTTAAAGAATCTAAAGTACTTTTTTAAAGTTGGAAGAATTTTCAATTGATTTCAATAATTTAATGTGGTTTTAGAGGGTCTGAAATATTTTAAGGAATTTCAAAAGATTCCAAGAAATTTGAAATAAATTTTAATAATTTGAAGGGATTTCAAAGAATTTTTAATATTTATGGGTATTTTACAAAATTGCAAAGAGATTGTAAAGTGCTCTATAAAATTTCAAGGACTTTAAAAATATGTTAAAGGATTTTAAATATTATAGCGTATTTTAATCAAATATTCAAAGAAATTTTTTATTGATTTCAGTAATTAAATGGAATCTCAAAGGATCCGAAATATTTCAAGGTATTTTATAACATTCCAAGAAGTTTTTATTAATTTTAATAATATAAAGGGATTTCAAAAGATTTTAAACTATTTAGGGTATTTTTCAAAAGTCCCAGAAATTTGTAGTTTAGTAATTATTTAATGGGATTTAAAAAGATTAAAAATACTTCAGGATATTTTAAAAGATTCCAAGACATTTTTAATAGATTTTAATAATTTTAAGAGATTTCAATGGATTTTAAAGAATTTAGAGTATTTTTTAAAAGTCCGAAGAATTTTCAATTGAATTCAATAATTTAATCTAATTTTAAAGAATTTGAAATATTTTAAGGCATTTCTAAAGATTCCAAGAAATTTGAAATAGATTTTAATTATTTGAAGGGATTTCAAAGAATTTTTAATATTCATGCGTATTTTTCAAAATTGCAAAGAAATTTTCAATAGCTTTATCAAATTTCAAGGATTTTCAAAATATGTTAAAGGATTTAAAATATTTTAGCGTATTTGAATCAAATTTGTAAAGAAATTTTTAGTTAATTTCAGTAATTAAATGGAATTTGAAAGGATCCGAAATGTTTGAAGGTATTTTAAAACATTCCAACAAATGTTTGTTAATTTCAATAATTTGAAGGGATTTCAAAGTATTTAAAACTATTTATGATATTTTTTTAAAAGTCCAAGAAATTTCCAGTTTATTTCAATAATTTAATAGGATTTAAAAAGATTTGAAATACTGCAGGATATTTTAAAAGATTCCAAGAAACATTTATTAATTTCAATTATTTGAAGGGATTTCAAAGTATTGTAAACTATTTAGGATAGTTTTTAAAAGTCCAAGAAATTTTCAGTTTATTTCAATAATTTAATGGAATTTGAAATATTTTAAATATTTTAGGGTATTTCAATATATTCTAAGAAATTTGATCAATTTGAAGGGATTTTAGAAAATTTTAAAGATCTATGGCTATTTTTTTAAATTGCAAAGAAATTTTCAAGAGCTCTATACAATTTCAAGGACTTTCAAAAGATGTTAACGATTTGAAATTATTTAAGGGATTTTAAAACATTCGAAGGAATTTTCAATTGATTTCACTAATTTAATTGAATTTCAAAGGACTTGACATATTTTTGGGTATTTTTATATATTTCAAGAAATTATTAATTGATTTCAGTAACTTCATAGGATTTCGAAGGATTTAAAAGAATTTGGGATAACGTAGAAGATTCTAAGTAATTTTTAATCGCTTCAAGTAATTTAATGGCGCCTCAAATTATTTCTAATATTTCGAAGTACTTAAAAAGATTACATGAAATTTGCAATAAATTTAAATAATTTGACAGTTGTACAAAGGATTTTTAAGATCCCTAAAAATTTCAAGAGCTCTAAACAGTTGCAATGAACTTCGAAAGGTTTTAAAGTATTTGAAATATTTTAGGGTATTTTAAAAGTTCGATAAAAATTGTGATAGATATTAATAATTTAAAAAGATTTTAAAGGATTTAAAAGATTTTAGGGTATTTTTCCCAATTCCAAGGAATTTTGAAGAGCTCTAAATCATTTAAGGGATATCAAATATTTTTAAGGATTTGAAATATTCAAGGGTATTTTAAAAGATTCCACGGCATTTTCAATTGATTTAAACAAATTAATGGGACGTCGAAGGATTACAAATATTTTAGGGTATTTTAAAAGATTCGACGGCATTTGTAGCAGGTTCAGAAAGTTTCAAGGGATTTCAAAATATTCCAAAGGAATTCCAAAGATTTTAAATATTGTGATATCATCAGATTTCATTTAATTTCACGAGATTATATAATATTTTGTAGGATTTCAAAAAGTGTATGAGAGAAGTTAGAAATTTCATATGGTTTTAAAGATTTGAAAAGATTTTCAAATTTTTGTTGCAATTATTTTGGAATTTACCCTGAATTCTTATCAATTTATCATAAATTCTTTTAAATTTTTATGAATTGTATGGAATTCTACTTATATCCCTTAAATTAATCTCAAATCACTTCAATTTTACTGAACTCAATGGAATTCTTTAGATTTTTCCATTTTTATTCAATTTATTTCAATTCTTTGCAATCTAACGGGAATTGTTAAGAAGTTTATATTAGTTTAAATAATAATGGTCAGTAAGAATGGAAAATTAGTCTGGGAAAAGTCAGGACATTTTTTTAATTAGGTTTTTCGGCCACCTTGATTAGTAGAAAATTACTAATCCACTATAAGATTGTTTCTAATTCAATTTAGTCAACAAAATTTAGTAATAAAATAAATTTGTAACAATATAACTCTAAATTAGTAATTTCTTTATAATTATTAGCAACAATTGTGCCAAGTAATTTACTAATTGATGTCGTGAGGATTGTTACTAATAATTAGTAGAAAATGCGTGATTTACTGTAAGATTGTTTCTAATTTAATTTAGTAAACAAATTTTTTATTAAAATGAATAGTAACAACATTAACAATATTAACAATATTCCGACTAAATCAGTTATTTTTTAATAATTATAATGTACAATGATTACCAAAGCAAGTATACCACGTCTGGCATTAGAAACTTTATAGTAATTTAGATTTGGAGAGTGTATTCTAAATACAATCTCATTTATTTTGAAAATTGGATTCAGAAAACCCTTAAAAAATGTAAATTTAAAGAAAAATTATAAAAAATAATCTTCACTTTGTATTCGTGGATAGTTAACCGCAGATTTAAGGTTGTGTTTCAGTAACATTTTTCTATTTACGCTCATAGCTTCGAGACAACTCGATCGATTTGGACGTTCATGAACTCATTTGTAATATAATTAAAACAAACCTTGAGACAATAAGCGCAATATATAATTTTAAATAATGAAGTAGGGTGTTTTAAATAATAATTTTTTTTATCACGCCTTAATCTTTTATTCAAGTCGTAAAATACCTTTGAATTTTTACATTTTTCCAGATATAAAAAACATTTTCTAACTGTGGTCCGGGGCTTTTGGGGTCCGGGCAAATTTTTACTATAATTGTTTTCATGTTGAGTGATAAATAATGGAAGTATTTTCCCGAAAAATGCAGCCAATAATAATCAAAATGTTTTTAAATGATTTTAAAGCCTCTTCATTTTTTATCGAACTTTTTAATTTTCCGTTCATTTTTTTTTCTGAAATTTCGGTGTCCACTCTAATATGTAATTTCTTAGTTAATTTGTAAAAAGTGTAATTAAAATATAATTTTAATGTAAAGAATATTATTAAAATTGAGAATAAAGTAGTAAACTGCAGAGCTAACTTTTAAGATTTATCATCATCTGAGAGGTGATTCAATTATCACTTTAGTAATTCGGTTGTCATTGGAATTATCTTTGAACTTTAAACTTTCTTACAAATTTTAACTTTATTTACGCTCCAACATCTTAATTAATCAATATTCTCGAAATGGGATGCAAAATCTGCTCATCAGTGAAAAGGAAAGGAAATTGAAAGAAAACTAGAGAAATTTTATGTCCAAATATAATTAAAAATATAGTCTAAAAAGAAATATATATTATATTTTAAAAAATTATTTTTCTCACCCTTTTTATAAATTTAATGAAATTATATATAAATAAAAAGATGAATTGATAAAAAAGTTAGGGATGCTTTATTCACACGATGGGGACAGTCAGCTTTTAAATTCCTGCAATAATTTCAATCATAAACACCTTGAATTACATTTTTTTGCAGCTTTCGTACGCTTGCATTTATTGTCATCACAATCACAAAATTTTCACCCAATTCTACGAAAAAAGCGCACCGATTTTCTATTCTTGTTATACTAATTATTACAAAAAAGCATGTCGCATTATTATTTTCGTATCACTCTTCATTTTCAAGATAAGTATGACACCATCAGAAACGTATCAATGAAAATGGCCAGTGATAAAAAGCTCGTCTCTGCATACTTTACAATTCGTTTCAATGTTCAGTGGAATATTAAAAAGAAAAAAAAAAACAAGACGCAAGATTAGACAGTTCGTGTTCTTTTTGCAGCACGAGACCCGGTGATAATCGAGAGGAGCAACCTCGTTAATATCTCGAAACTAATCGTCAAGGAACTTATCGAAACATCCTTAAAATATGGAAGAATGCTTGACTCCGATCACATGCCTCTTCAGCACTTTTTCATTGTTTTAGAACATGTTCTCAGACATGGTCTTCGACCAAAAAAGGTAAAAAATTCTTCAAAATTGGCTCCTGCTAAGTATCTCTGGAATTCTGGCACTAACGCCTTAATTTTCAGGGTCTTCTTGGACCGAAGAAGGAACTCTGGGATATTCTCCAACTGGTTGAGAAATATTCCCCTGAAGCACAAGACATGACTTCTAGTATTCGTGATCTCCCCACAGTTAGGTACATATTTTCAACGTGTTTTTAAAAAGTACGAGACCCGATATTGAACATTATAAAACTGTCTCCTAAATCAAGTTTAATATGGGGGCACTGGGACTGTGGCTGGTCCAAATTACCACAATTTTCGAATTTTTTGTGGCAACCCTTCCATTTTGTTAGGTTCAGAACAAAAGTGAATACCTATTTTTTCCCCATAAGAATGACATGAACATTTTTTTTTATTCCATCCAATACTATCATCGTCATATAATATCATTCATTATAATTATCTCATGAAAATTCTTCAAGCAATATGAATTTGTCATTAGACAAATTCCATTCCAAATCAGGCAGCGAAGTGTATTTTAGAGTTTCAGAATTATTTGCTGAAAATGAAGGAACGCGTATCTCACGATTTAAGTAATTTTTTTTTTATTTGTTCAGGGTGTTCAGCGACCTTGAAAACCTTGAATTTTTTTTACAAGAACCTTGAATTTGAATTTTATTATGGCTCTTAAGACAGTTATCTTCTTGAAACGTAAAAAGTAATTTAAATCTTTTAGTCTCTTATGAAAGAAGAATCTCGTTTAGATAAGAAATCTTGCTACTGATTTTTTTTTTATTTATCAAAATGTGGATTCTACTCATTATTTTAAAGTATACATTTTTTGTTATATTCAACTCATAAATTGTAAATCTTATTAGTTGTAAATTTCCTTTTTAACAATATATTTCGAAAGATTTCAAAAGATTTTAACATATTTAAAAGGAATTTGATCATTTCAAAAAAATGTCACGGATTTCAGAGATTTAAGAAAGGCGACAATAATTTCACAAGGATTTAAAAACTTTCAAAGCATTTAAAGGATTTTAGAGATTTGAAAACACCAGAAAATGTTTTAGAAGATTTCAAAAGATTTCATGAAGGTTTCAAATAATTTAATGATTTCAATGAAAACACAAGTTTTAAGAAAGATTGTACCAATATTTAAAAAGATTTCTCAAAGACTTCAGAGACTTCAAGGCTTTCATAGATTTAAAACAGGTATGTCTACTAAATTTAGGAGATTTCATAAAAAATTTCCAGACATTTCAAACATTTTATAGACATTTCAAGGATTTCAAAGATTTGAAAAAGGCGTGCATACCAGATTTAAATGATTTCACAATAATGTCGAACATTTCATATTCATAAGGATTTCAAAAGATTTCAAGACTTTCAAAGATTTCAAGAATTTTAAAGATTTCAAGACATTTTAAATATTTTGAACCAAAAGACTTACAAAAGATTTTCTAAATATTTCAAAGATTTTATAAAAATTTCATAAAGATATCAAAAGAAGATTTAAAAATATTTTACAAAGATTTTAAATACTTCAATGATTTATAACGATTACAACAGATTTTAGAAAGATTTCACAAATCTTTTAAAGAATTCATAAGGGGTTCAAAAGATTTCAAAAATAGTGCAGTACACCAGATTTAACAAATTTCAAAAAATTTTCAAGATTTGAAACGAAAAGATTTCAGGAATATTTCACAACAATTTCGATTATTTCAAACAAATTTTTTCAAAAGATTTAAAAATATTTTTCAAAGATTTAAAAAACTTCAATGTTTCTAACGAATACACCAGATTTCAGAAAAATTTCACAAATATTTCAAAGAATTGACAAGGATTTCAAAAGTTTTCAAATTTTTTTTAGATTTCAAAAAGGATACAGTATACCAGATTTCAAAGATTTTAAACGATTTCACAAATATACTAAAGAATTCATGAGGATTTTAACAGATTTCAAGAATTCCCAAGATTTTAAAAAGATTACAGTACACTTGATTTCAGAGATCTTAAACGATTTCGAAAGGCTTCTGTAAATTTGAGAAGATTCCAAAAGATCTCAATAATTTCAAACAAACCTAAAAGATTTCCCAAAAAACGGTTGAAGAAACTCTTCACAAATATTATAAAGATCCCATAAATGTTTTAAAAAATGTCACAAAGATGACTTATGTGTGCAAAAAATTAGGAATTTGTTTATTTGTAGTTCTGATTTCTTTAGAAATTGTTCGCCAATAATAAGAAATGAAATATCTCATCTTTTATATCTATAATAAACAGTTATTTGATAATTTGATTTAAAAAAGAGAACCCTGTTGTTACCATAATTCGACGATTAGCCGCAAATTCTTAAAATTTGACAGAAAGTTTTTTCAAAATGCTGTATTTTCCGAACGAGCGTAAGCATTTGAGATTTTCTTTTTTATTTGACATCGAACTTTTTGCTCTTTTCAGAGTCTTAAAACGCATGGGGTTTTCGCCATATCCATAATAACGTCTACAAAAATGCATGGTTTAATATAATATTTTTGACACATGATCTAAAGGAAATCATACCAACCGAAACAGTAAGATTTTTTTTTTTAAATTAAGTGTTTTTTGCGCCCGTAAAATGCAACATGTTAGCTGTTGTGTATGCCGGGCTGCAGTCACACGGTATAGTTTCAAATCGCATACAATCCCAAATATCTTCCTTTCGTGTTGATACGGAACTTATCTTTTTCTTTGAAAGTATTTTTTGTTTAAATCAACATAAACAAAAAAAAAACAAATTGTTAAACAAAATTATCGTAAGTTAAAATCAAAATTCATTGCAGCCTTTAAAATAATAAATAAATAAATAATAATAAATGGGAAAAGTAGACGTTTATCAAATATTTTTAAAAACCCTTTCTGTCAGAAATTTCTGATAGAACTTTCTTTCCAAAGCTTTCCATATCTCTCAGATTCTTTCCGAAATCTGCATCCGAAATTCTATGCGAAACTGTACCACCATTTTCTTTCAGAATCTTTCAGAATTTATCAGAAAGCGTCCAAGCGGTATCTTTCCGTTTTTTCGACCTTTTCCGAAACTGTCCCACACGCACTTTGGTCAGTTTCTATCAGATTTTATCGGAAAACTAGATTATGTAATATTGTTATATAAATATTTTCTAATAGAACTTGCTATGTAATTATTATGTAATTGTAAATGAATTTTTTAAATTAAAATATATCGAAGGATTAGAAAGAAAAAAAATTATGCGTTTAATAAATTTCGAAATTTAATAATTTTATTAATTAAATAATTTTTTCAAAATTATAACTGTTTAATATATTTGATAGTAATTTAGTGAAAAAATTGTTAATAAAAATAATTATTGTTTAAACCTTGCTTAAACAATTGGTTTGTTTGTTTAAACTATTATTATCAACTTTTTTAAAATAATAATTTGCAAAAACAAAGTAATATATTTTTAATAATATTAATAGTAATTATTATTAATAATTAAGAATTTCTGATAATATCTGATAAGAATAAATGGGACATTTCTGATAAGATCCGATAGAACACTAGTGGGACACTTTTGATAAGATCTGATGGAATTATACTGGGACAAATTTTCGGAAAGAAACTGAAGAATTCGGATGCAGATTTCGGAAAGATTTTGATAAAATCTGAAAATAATATTTTTCCGACTGTTTCAGAATCGATCAAAAATTTCCTTTCAGAAATTTTCTGATTTTTTGGGTAGGGAGGCTCAATTTACTTAAAAGAAAAGTTCTTTTGTAAGGCTGTTGAGCAAAAGCTCTAATCCTTAGATTCATTTGTCTCATTTTGATCCATAAATACTAGAAATATTCAAAACACTAACAATACTCGCAGTAATAATAATATATATTTGGAGGGTCAAGAAGGTGGCATTACTTCCAGAATTAGATTGTTGCCGATACTGCCCTCCTAAAGCAAAGTTCCGTGGAAGAACACTTTCGTAATGTAAAGATTAATTACGGAACTACATTCCTCTGTATACATTTAAATTTGACAGAACCTCAGTTGCTCTGGTCCCTGCCAAACAAATCGGAAAGATTCTGAAAGAAAATTTCGGATAGATTCTGAAACAATTGGAAAAATATTCTTTTCGGATTTGCAAATTATTATTATCAAAAATTAATAATAATAATTTGAACAAACAAAATAATTTTCTAAACAAGGTTTAAAAATAATTCCTTTATCCAAAATTTGTTCACTAACCTACTATCAAAAGTATTATACAGTTATAATTTTGAAAAAATTATTTAATTTTTAAAACATTAAATTTTGCAATTTATTTAATGGATAATTTTTTTACTTTCTAATCCTTCAATATATTTTAATTTTAAAAGTTTATTTACATTTCCATAATAATTACTTTTAAGTTCTATTGAACAATATTTATATAACAATATTATATCAATAAGTTCTCTGATAAAATTTGCTAAAAATTTCTGATACAACTTTCTTTCCGAAGCTTTCCATATCTTTCAGATCCTTTCCGAAATCTGCATCCAAAATTCTATCCAAAACTGTACCACCATTTTTTTCAGAATGTTTCAGAATTTACCAGAAAGTGTCCCAGCAGTATCTTTTTGTTTTTTCCGATCTTTTTCGAAGCTGTCCTGCACGCATTTTGGTCAGTTTCTATCAGATTTTATCAGAAAACTAAATTATTTAATATTGTTATATAAAATTTTTAAATAGATTTTGATACCTGATTATTGTGTTATAGTAAATAAACTTTTAAAATTAGAATATATTTAAAGATTAGAAAATAAAAAAAATTTATTTAATAATTTTATTAATTGAATGATTTTTTCAAATTATTAATAATATTTTTTTAAATACCGTGAAACTCTTCTATGTCGCCGATTTTGTGGCTGACGGTGGGTGGGACTTGACTCATTATAGCATGTTTCGCTTTTGTTTGTTCACGCTTGAGTGCATTAAAGGGTTTCACTGTAATTATTTGCAAAAACAAAGTAATATATATTATTAATAATTTTAATTATTATTATTAGTAATTAATAATTTATGAAAACATATGATAAAAATAAATGGGACATTTCTGGTAAAATCGGATAGAACACCATTGAGATATTTCTGATAAGATGTGGTAGAATTATATTGGGACAAATTTTCGAAAAGAAACTGAAAAATTCATATGCCGATTTCGTAAAGATTCGGATCAAATCTGAAAAGAATATCTTTCCGGCTGTGTCAGCATCTATCAGAAATTTCCTTTCAGAATTTTTCCGATTTTATATACATATATTTTTTTTCCGACCAATTATCATTATATATTATTATTTTTATGATTATATTTTATTATTACATTAATGAATTATATATTACTCTCAGCGACTAACACACGATACTTGCAGATTTTATGCGAGTTTAAACTAGGCTGAGTGTCTGCAGCCCGGCGTACACAACAGCTAGAATAATGTATTTTACAAGCTTATAAAATACAAAATTTAAAAAAAAGAGAAAATTTTTCGAAAAAATCTCTGTTCGGGCCGGTATGATTTGCTTTAGATCATGTGGTTAAAATATTACATTAAGCAATGCATTTTTTTAGACTTACATATTATCGATCTGGTGAAACCCCAATTCGTTTTAAGAGCCTTAATAGATCTGAAAGACAATCTTTCTCTGAAAAATAAGTATGTCACAAAAATTTCGAAAGCATTGTTGTCGCTTTTGGGATCGTCCATATATTACGTAAGAATTTTTTCTTTTGTTTATATCGCTGTGTCCTTTTCAACTTGATAAAAATATTATTTTCGTCTTTATTCAAATAACAGAAAAACGTCTTACGTAATATATGGACAATCCCTTTCCTTAATGCCGATTATGTAATTCGAAAAACTCGAAGGAAGGAATGTTGCCAAATTCACACACATTATAAAGAATTTTTTTTCAGCTGAAGGACAGTGAGAAAGAATGTTTAATTTGCGTGAATAATAGAACTGACAAGAATTCAAAATTTATTAATGTAAAATTTGATAATTCTATTTTTTAGTTAAAATGATTAATTTTTAACAAAATAGTTAAATTTTCAATTAAGAAAGATTTTTCAATTTGCAACACAAAAATATGCATTTTCTATTAAAAATAATTGAATTTTCGACAAAAAAGACGAGTTTTCTGCGAAATAAGAGAATTTCCAAAAAGGTGAAAAAAATCTATTTTAACCAAAGATTTGAAAATTCTAACCAAAGATATGAACTTTTAACTAAAATGATGCATCTTCAATAAAAAAAAAAATTATCCAAATAGATAATTCTTCCACCCAGAAAAATTTTCATTAATTTTATGCACTTTTTATACATAAAAACGTCAGTCAAAATCAACTAAAAAAATTCGTAGTTTCGCGCTGTTGTAACAATCTCGAGAACGGGTGGACTAAAACAAAAAAATTAAACAGATTTAGATTCAGTATGACTCCAGCAACCGGCTGAACTAGAAGCATTAAAAAATTTTAATTTTAACTATATTTTTTTTGCAAAAAACTGATACAATAAATCTACCTTTTTTCCCGCGATTTTGTTATTTTTGTATTTATATCAGAAATCCTACTTCAGCCGATTGCTAGAGTCATAGGTAAATCTAAAACTGTTTAATTCTTTCATTTCAGTCCGCTCATTCGAGAGATTTTTACAATAGCGCGGAACTACAGATTTTTTTAGAAGTTGACTTTGACTGACTTTTTTATGTATAAAAAGTGCATAAAATAAATGAAAACAATTTTTAATCTATTTCAAGAGTGTATTTATTAATCCTAATAAACCCTTTATCGATATCATTAGTAACAATATCAGAATAAATTCACAAAAATAGTTTTATTTTTTAGCGTTTCAAAGTAGAATACTGCCTTAACCAAACAAAATAAAGTTTCAACGGAATAGTTAAATTTCTATCCAAGCAGATGTATGAGTTTTTAACCTATTTGTATTTTCTTAAACAATGTATTATCTCTTTATATCGCTTATTAATATCGTGAATAATATGAACACATTATATTAATACAAAGTTTGGCGATAAAATTATTATTTTTTAGATTTAACAACATTTTTAACATAAGAAAAACATTTTTTTGAAGCCAACATTTTTGAAGAAAAATGACAATTCATTTGGTCGTATACTTAGGTGAAATCGAACATCAATTCAGATTCTTAAGCATCTTATTTTTATGTGTAAAAATTAATGGTATTTTCTGAATGCTTCAGACTAATTTTTGGATGTGGCGTTTAAACCATTTTCCATTACTTTTTTCTAATTCTTAAACAATTTCTTAAATTCGTAAATTAAAAGTAACAATTAAAAATAATGAAAGTATTCAGAAATAGGTGTTCATATTTGGTAATTAGACCATAGCTTTTAGAAAATACTATTACTTCGCGATATTATGGGATGATTCATTGTTTGAACAAATGAAAATGTTTGAACAGTTATCAGTTAGTTTAGAAAGACAGTACCTAACTATTTAAACAATTAATAGCCGACTACAATGAGAAAATTCACGTTTCAAATTCTTAAATGAGGGTAAAGAATTCGGAAAATGGCATTTATTCATATAAGATAATAAATACTTTAAGCAAATAAACATTGTTTGAATAATAATAAGTAACTCTAAAAAGGTAAGAAACATTCATTATTTGAACATTTAAGAAACAATTGAAACAAAAAATAAACACTTAAGGTGGATTAAATATACCATAGGATTAATCAAATATATTTAATTTGCGATATTCTATGATAAGCGAATTGGTCAAATAAGCGAAGATTGTTTAAAGAATTTAAAAAATGCATCAAGTCTTGTCATTTATCCATTCATCAGAATCGATGAAAAAAAATGAGAAAAGAGTCGTAATTAAGGCCAATATCTTATTACAGTTGCATAGGGTAATTTTTGGGGCCCCATAAAAGGGGCTCAAGGAGTTTGGAATTAATAAGCTATAACGGATTCGTATTATTTGAAGAGTTTTCATCAAATGATGAAATTTTGACCTTTTGGATGAAATTCACAGAAAATTGTTTATCCCCCATGTTATTGTTGTGGGAACTTCACTTTTTGGGTATCTAACAAAACGGAGGCGTCTCACAAAAAATGCGAATTTTGACTTTTTTGGCCCAGCCTAGCCGACATTGATGCTAAACTCATTGAGTAATATCCGTTAAAAAGTATATTCGCACAGGATCTTTTTGCTGAGATTAGATTGATTTTCAGGACGGCATTAGGAAGATCTCGTGCTTGGCTGAGAATGGCACTGATGCAAAAGAAGCTAGCTGACTATTTGAAAGTCCTGATCGATCACAAAGATGACCTTCTGTCAGAGTACTTTGAGCCAGACGCTTTGATGTTGAGCGAGGAAGCTATAGTCATAATGGGTTTGCTGGTCGGACTCAACGTTATTGACTGCAACTTCTGCGTCAAGGTCAGAAATTAGGTCGATATCCAAGTAACTACCGATAATAGGATTTAGCTTCTAATCGATAATGATTAACGAATTAGGAGGAAGACCTCGACTGTCAGCAAGGCGTCATCGACTTCTCTCTCTACCTTCGAAACAGTAATCACATTCCTGGTGAATTGCCTGATGAGGAGCTGGAAAACGACAACATGACAACGGTCCTAGATCAGAAGAATTATATCGAAGAACTCAATCGGCATCTAAAGTAACTATCGTAATTGGTTAAGTAATTATTATTGAACCACCGGAAGCAAAAATTCAGTCGGCGGTTCAGTTCCAAATTAGGTTTTTGTTTTGGTTTATCAATCCTTTCAAAATTTTAGTGCGACTGTAACAAATCTCCAAACCAAAGTTGAATCTCTGACGACAACAAACGCCCTCATGAAAGAAGATCTCTCGATTGCGAGGAATAGTTACCTTGCTCTTCAGTACGAGAACAAACAGTTGAAAAAAGAACTTGGCATAGAGGTCAAAGATCCTACCGAGGTAATTGTTTCATGATTGTTTTGATGGTTTATTAATTTAATGAACTGAAGATCCTTTGATTTGATGACTTCTACAATCATTTCAGAATGGAAAAGCTCCCATAAAAATCTCTGAAACGACCGTAGAATTAGAAGAAGTCAGAAGTAGGCTAGAATCCGAAAAGAAACATCGACTTGAGTTAGAGAAGGAGGTCGATCTTCAGGTTAGCCAACCTTTCTAAATCTAAAATCACTTAATAAGTATAGGTAGAGAATGTTAAAAATTTGTTGATAATTTTTGGAATGTAGATCAGCATTAAGTCGGAAATGGAAGTGGCAATGAAGCTTTTGGAAAAGGACATTCATGAAAAGCAAGATACGATTGTGTCTTTGAGAAGACAACTTGATGACATCAAACAGATCAATCTGGAAATGTATAAAAAACTACAGGTGATATGACGCGTATGAGCAGGGATGATTATGACAATGTGATCTTGATTGAATGAATCAATGTAAAGGTAATTTACTGGAAGATTGCGTAGACCTTCACTTAATTTGATCCTGCATATCATTCTCCACTTTTTCAATTCCAATTCCGACTCAGAAGAATGAAATATTTTTCAAGAATATTTTTGACTACCAAAAAAATTGGCAATTTCTTCTACTATAGATAAGGGGCCATCCATAAATTGTCGAACACATTTTTTGCTAGCCCCCCCCCCCCCATTGAATAATTCGTAACGAAGCGGTTTGGACATTTTCTCCTCCTGACTGTTACGTAATTTTTCTGAAAATTTTCAGCCACATCTTATTAAATACAATTTAGGTACAATAACAGTGTGGCCACTTGACCGGGAATTTTATTGGCCAGGTAATGGCCGGGAATTCAATGAAAAAAAACCGGAAACTTAATTTTGATCGCACTAAAACTCATGATTTCATTAATTTAATGTCTTTGGTCAATTTAGAAAAATGAATTCTATTTTACGTGCAGTTCAGGGTGGCCGTTGGACCGGGAAATGACCGTGAAATTTTTGAGACCGGGAAAATGGGGAAATAACAGTGAATTTTTTTTACCGGGAATTTTACATATTTTTGTTGAAGAAAAATCTGTCCACGTTCGATTTCAACAGTTTTAAAATAATTAGTTGCATTTTTATGTTTTTCAATTATGCTTTTATTTATTTTACAATGCGTAATTCAAAATTTTTTTATGTTAAAAATTTTTCATTTGAAATTTTTATTTTGAAGCTTAAATTTTGAATTCGAAGAATTCTTAAATGCTTTCTTGAAGACTGGAACAAATCAAAAATAAAAGCCTTTGATGTTAAAAATTCTGGATAAAAACATTTTTATTTAATAAGTAACTATATATTTTTAAATTTATCTGTACTTTAAGCAATAAAAAGTGAACAAAAACGATTTGTCAAAACGATTTTAAACCAGTTTAAAATTTAAGAATGTTCAGATTTTAACGTTAAAACTTAAACAGTTTTAGTTTGAAAGTCTCAGTCATTAAACAAATGTGAATGTGTGACTGAAAAGTTATAAACTATTTTCAACTTAAAAATAACTTTATAAAAATATATTCCTAATTAAAGGATTTTATTATATTTAAAATATTGTATTAGTCCAAAATATTTCATTTTTAACCCATTCAATTTGAAATTTTTAATAAAAAAAAAGACTAATTTTTGAATATTTAGCAAAATTTGAATTTTTATTTAAGACAAGTAAATTGAAACCAAACATTTAAAAGTAAAGAATCTTTAACTGAATTGTTTGACATAGAAAACCTGGAATTTGTAAAATTTCGAAAAATGCTTAATTTGTAAGTGAAATTTTTAAATGTTGATGTATAATTTTCAAATGAACATTTGTAGACAAATTTTATTATTGGTGTAAATTTTTTGACTAGGGAAATTAATTAATAGTTTAAGATGTTAATTTTATTTGCCTAGTGGGTCATAATCAATATTATTAAAATATTAATTAATTTTTTAAGATTGCGAAAAAAACGTTCTCTAGCTCCGCTGGGATATGAGCCCAGGTCCTTCATATTGCCGGTCTGATGCTTTGTCTGATGATTTGTAGACAAAATTTAAGTAGTTTTAAGAGATATTTAGGAGTTGTAAAAAGATTCAAAATTATTATGCAAATTTTAGAAAGTTTTCTTAAAATCTTTTAGAATCATTTTTCAAAATTTTGTTTAAATCTTTTAAAAAATTGTTAAATATTCTCTTAGAATAATTTTTCAAAATGTAAAATTATTTTTAATTTTCCTAGATATATAAGCTATTGATTGAATGCTGGTTTTTTCTTTGGATGAAAATGTAGCTATACTAGCAGTTGAATAGTCCGTAATTTTAGATAAAAATTCCTCTCTTTGTTGAACATTAATTTTTCGACTAAAAATTTAATTATTCAATTTTTCGTTGAAAAATGATCTATTTTAGTTAAGAATTAATATTCTGGGGTACGAACTAATCTTCTTGGTAGAAAATTAATCTTTTGGGTCAAAAATTCAATTACTCTACTTAAAGATTCATAATTTTAGTGAAATTCCGTTTTTTTTTTGTTTTAAAATTAATTTTGTGAACTAAAAGTTAAACTATTTCATGTTTTGTGGGAAATTGATATTTTTTAGAGGAAAATTTAAGTATTTAAAGTCCCTTAAGGTCTTGGGAATCTTTTAAAATATCCTAAAACCTTTTAGGTCTTATAAAATCATTAAAATACTTGAAAAATTGAAAAATCCTTTGAAATCTTCGAAAGCCCTTTGAAATTTTTTTAAGCTCAAGAAAATTCTTTTAAATTATTAAAAATATCCAGAAATGGTAAAGTCCTTTGAAGTCTATTGATATTCATTAGAATGTTTGAAAATTTCTTCAAATGTTTGAAGTCCTTGACATCCCTCAATTCTTGTGACCAAATTTATTGAAATTTCGTGAAAATATTATAAAATCCCTTGAAATAGAATTCCTTGGAATATTTAAAAATCTATTCAAATCTTTGAAATCCTTCAACATCCTTTAATTCTTGTGAATGAATTATTTGAAATAACATTAAAATTTTATAAAATCCCTTAAAATCCCGTGAAATTGGATAAAATGTAATATTTTTTTTAATTTCTTGGAATTTTTTAATATTCTAAAACATTGATAATTCTTAAAAATCGATGAAATACGTTGAAAAATTAAGAAATATTTTAAAATATTTTTTGAAATTCTTCAAAACCCCTAAATTCTTGTGCAGGGTGTCCAGCGTCCTTGAAAATACTAAAAACCTAGAATTTTACTTGATTTTTTTTAAACCTTGAAATCCTGGAAATCTCCTTGATTTTTTCACGGAAACCTTGAATTACATTTTTTTAATCTTTTAAAACAGTTCATTTATTGAAATGCAAAAAGTAATTTAAATATTTTAGTCTATTATGAAAGAAACATTTGCTTTAGCAGAAGTCTTGCTACTGAATTGTTTCAAAGATTTAAAAAAGGCGTGTAGACCAGATTTCAAAGATTTCGAACATTTCCAATGATTTAAAAATATTCAAAAGATTTCAAAGATTTGAAAAAGGTTATATTAAACCAGATCTCTAGGATTTCAAAAGATTTTAAACAGATTGCAAATATTCTCGATTTCAAATAAATACAAATTATTTTAAAAAGAATTCACAAAGAATTCAAAGAATTCAAAAGAATACAAGAAATCCAAAGAAAAATTTGAAATATTTTAAACGATTTCAAATATTTCAATTATTTCATACGAATGCCAAAGGTTTTACATGTATTTTAAAAATGCTTAACTATTTTAAAAGTTTAAATAAATTTGAGAAGATTTTAAAAGATTCTAATGATTTAAGACGAACACAACATATTTCACAAATAAAGATTAAAGAAAGCTTTCACAAATATTTTAAAGATTTCATAAAATTAAAAAAATGGACATAAAAAGATTCTAAAACATTCCATGAAAATTTCAATATTTTTAATACTTTCAGAGATTTCAACGAATGCACAAAGATTTCAAAAGTTTTCACAAAAATTTCAAAGACTTGTGTTCTCAAAAAAGTAAGAATTAGTTTATTTATGGTTCTGCTTTCATTAAAAATTGTTGGTCAATCAAGCATAAAATGGCTACTTTTTTACACCTGTAACAAACGCTTATTACGTTATTTTGTTTCAGAGATACACCTCTAATTTTGTTTAAAAAAATGATACTCTTCGAAATCCTTTGAAATATTTGAGGTTTTATGAAATACTTTGGACTCCAGAGAAGTTCATTGAAATCCCTTAAAATTACTCAAACACAACGAATTCATATTTAAAAAAACATGAAATCCGTTGAAATTTCTTAAATCTTTTTTCTCACCCGAGAAACTTAAAAAATGTACAATGATTTTGTGGGTAATAGTAATTTTAAAAATTGTGAAAACTTTGCCTTTATGGATATTTTTTCAGATAATGATGGAACAAAAATCCAAATTCTAATCTAATTATACTGATATCAAATACTTATAAGCTTATTACAATTTTGTATGGTCAAATTATTAAACTTTAACATTATATATTATAATTTTGGTTACATCGATTTCCTATGGGAATGACTTGGTAAAAATATTACGTAGCGGGATCGATTTACCCCCAACCTCTTTCCGATTGTAAAATTTTGCCGAACCACCTCCCCCAAAAAGCTTTTCCGTAATTAATGGATAGCCCCTAAGAAGAGTGTTCATTCAGGAACGAAATTGTATTCGGTTTTTGGAATTCGAAAATAGAATTCTCTGATAGATAGTTACTATCCAAGATGCCGTTAGTCCATGTGTACATTGTCATAGTCATTCAGTTTAATTTTTTTCAGATAGTCTGTTATGATTTAATAAATTTAAATAATTACAGCGAAACCCCGTTTAAGTTTACGCGCGGATAAGTTCACTCTCGTTTAAGTTCACGCGTTGTTTTTCGTTTAGGTTTACTTTCACCTCCCCAACAAGTTCTCAGTGCTCCGCCCATTCAAACTTCCCATATATATGTCAACCAATCGCATCCGCATATGGAAGGGCTCGAGTCTCGTGGTGAGAACGAAGGTTCCCGAGTAAACCCAAGTGAGATGTTTTCGGTTCGGAGGAGTAAACTTAAATGGGGTTTCGGTGTATAATGTAATCCCAGTTGAAGTTTGAAAGGTTTCCTTGAAATAGATTTCCAATCCCTTCCAGGACCCAACAGAATTTGGTAAATGTTTTATAATTAAGAAATTATAACATGTTTTTGACTGACTTGTTGAACTTTGATTATTCACACATCTACACTTGTAGGAGTGTGAGTTCGAGTTGACACAAAAGGGAGAGATGGTGAGCCGCCTCCATGCAAAAACAAATCAAATTGGAAAGCTTTTGAACAACCTCGATAAATACAACAGATTAATGAAGGATGGAGAAATGCGCAGTCCTACGACTCCAAATGGCACGAAATCGATTTTGAACAAATCTAGTCCCACCTCTCCAAAAGAATCTTTAATAGATAAAATTCCCGAATTCCGATCGAGTAATCAGACAAATCGACGAAGCATTTGTTTTTCAAGTGAAGAGCAGTCCTCGACTTCTGGTGAAAACCCGAAGGAAGAAGTTGCTCAGGGCGGCGAGAATAATTCAGAAACGACCGATTAGTTTTTTCAAATTTGAGCTCTGTTTCTAACTTTCTACGTGTATCTATATTTTGTGATTTGTATCAACCCTCATTTTTGAACAAGGTGAAATGCGAAATTGTTGATTGTTTGGGTCTACTTGTGATATGTTGTATAAAGATTCTCGCAATGTTAAGGACTGTATTTATTAATGTATATATATTATCTCATATGATTTGCAATGCAATTTTGCCTTGTTTAATGATGGTGGCTGATGAAAAAAATTATTATTTTCGTACACCTTGCTTTGATTTGATGAGTGAGATTTTCCAGTGTTGGCTGGATGCCAGGAAGTATTGTTTTCGCTACGAAACAAATTTTATTGTATCGTACCTCAGCTGCTTCTTCGTTTGAGGACTACTTCATTAGCATATACTGTTCGCGAAATCTCCTTTGCTTCCTTATTCAAGGACCACTTTATCAAAGTATGCTATTCGTAATCTATTCCAGGCTTTCGGTGACAAAGGCATAGTTTTATCAAGAAATTCTAGCAGAATTAGTATGCGATTTTAAAATTGATTAATTAAAATAAAACGGAAATGTAGTTAAATAAAAAAGAAAACATGGTACACAGGGTAGTGGCTTAACCGGGAAATGACTAGGAATTTTATTGACCAGGAAAAAATCGAAAAATGACCGCAAATTGAATTCAAAAACCGGGAATTTACTTCTGATCCTAACAAACTTTAGGCTTTCATTCTACTTTATCTACAGTTGCAGGGCTCATGAGTTAAAATAATGATCGGTAAATAAATAATTGGTCAAAGAAATATAATTTCACTTGGAACACGGGATTTTCGACGTGCAAAGGGAATTTTTTTAAAGCATTAATACTGGGATTTAGAAGAAAGAAGTTCGAAAAAGCCGATCCAACTCAAAATTCGACAAAATTTAAAAGTTCCTTCTGCCAAATTTTAGAAGAAGAGCGTACTTCTAGTAGTTTTTAGAGCAAAACTAGTATTTCAAAGAAGAAATAATTCTGAATTATAATATAATTTTTTTTTACTTTTTTTTTGGGAACATACTTTGTTACTTGAAAATTCAACTGCGTTTAAAAGATAAACTCTTATTAAAAATTGATGTTGTTTTTGGGAGATTCGTCAGTTTAATAAAAAAATTTATCTCTTTTTAAAATGTAACTACTTTCTTGAAAATAAATTTTTGAACTAAAAATTTAACTATTCCAGTGAAAAATTAAACAATTTTCTGAAACTACGATATTTTTTGCGAAGAATTAGATTTTGAAGGGAAAATGTATCTATTCTATTTTTGGTTAAAATTTTATCTTATTTGGATGAAAATTAAACTATTTTCTTAAAAATGGATATTTTTTATTTAAAAATGTAACTATTTTTTTGAAAATTCATGTTAAAACTTGAAGTTAAACTTTTCAACTGAAAATTTAACCCTTCTATTCTGGGTAGAAAAATGACCTTTTCTAGTTCACAATGTAACAATTTAGATGTAAATTTGTCTTTTTAAATTGAAAATTCATTTATTCCTTTGAAAATTCACGTATGTTTCTAAAAGTCGACTTTTTCGTATAACATCCACTTTTTTTTGTTATAAGAGATTTTTTTGTTTGAAATTTAAACTTGTTGTTTAAAATTTATCTTTTGGGTATAAAATGTAAGTATTCCAGTTAAATATTAGTCATTTTAGTTGAAAATTCGTCTTTTAGGTTGAAAATAAATTTCCTTGGTGGAAAAATAGACTTTTTTCTTGAAAATTATTTTTTTTTCAAATGAAGATTCATCATTTTTAATCAAAATAGATTTTCTTGGTTGAAAAATGAGCTATTCAGATAAAAAATTGTTTTTTATTTGAATAAAAACGAATTTTTTATCGAAAATTGTACTTTTTTCCTGAAAATATGATTTTTTTTGTTAAATATTAAAATTTTATCGGAAAATTGAACTATTCTATTTTGGATTCAAATTTTATCTTTTTTAGATGAAAATTTAATCATTTGGTGAAAAAGTGATATTATTTTTATTTCAAACTTAAAATGTTTTTTGTTGTTGTTTAAAAATTCATTTAATTTGTAGAAATTTAATTTCATTGGTTGAAAAATCATCTTTTTTGTGGGTATCAAATGCTACTATTGCAGTTGAAGATTAATTATTTTATTAAAAAAAATTATCAGTTTGGTTGAAAGTCTTTTCTCCAACTGAAAATTTGACCGTTCCAATTTAGTTGAAAATTGACCTTTCCCAGTATTTTGTTTAAAAACCTACTTTTTTTTTGGTGGAAAATCGACTTTTTTTGGTAGAAATTAATTTTTTTTCTTTGAAATTTATTCTCATCGTTTAAAAATTATTTTGTTGTTGAAAATTCAAATATTTTGTTAAAATCTATGTATTTTGTTGAAAAATTGTTTTTTTTTTCTTTTGTAGAAAATTAATCTTCTTCTTCTTTAAAAATAACTTCTTTTTGATCAAAAATTTAATTATTTCTGTTAAATATTCATAATTTAATTTAAAAATTCATTTATTTTGCAATTTTTTGCTTTTTTTTGTGTATTCAAGGACGTTTAGAATGAACGTCATGACGTAAAATAAATTTATTCGTTTTCCGAAAAATATGAATATGTTCCTATTAGTTGACCAGGAAAATAAACAAAATTTTACCGGGTAAACCGGAAAATGACCGGTAATTTGAAATCGTCCGCGGAATCGCCACCCTGAACAATAATTTCTTCTTTATTCTGCATTTATTTGATAAGATGCATTTTAATGCCTTTGTCTCTTTGAAGTGCCTGATTTGATTGCCTAGGCGAAAGTCAATATACAATGTTGCCTACGATGTAATTAAATTTATGCTAAATGCACAATTTCACAATATGTCTGATTAATCTTTATGGACGTGTACAAATTGTGATACATATTAGGGCATTACGAAAACATCTTTTTCATTTTTATTTAGCAAACGTTGCTTTCAGGAGTGCGAGAGCTCGCTTAGGCATAAAACAGAACTGATAGCTAAGCTGGAGGCTAAGACATTTTCCATGACTGATACCATCAACAGAATGGATCAAAAGTACGTTTTTTTATTTTTTTGCCTCATTAAAATATTTTTTACAGAGCACAGTTTTTTAACATGATTTTGCAGTACGAAAAAGTCTTGGCGAATACGAAAAAGCGAAAAAGTTATTTGAAAACGATGCAAAAGTGAAATTTGACTGGTCCCTAAAAATTTGTTCCTCTAGTCATAGAAACCTTATGGTCATATTTAAGAATTGCGTTTGCAAAATCAGTTAGGAAATGTACAATATTTTAAAGAAAAAATGGTCTTTTCAGATATTCGAAGATGTTCTTCTTTTTTAACAAAAATAATCTGCCGAAAATAAGTTTACTTATCCAGATTGTAATTTTTTAAATGTTTATTGAGCTCGTGTAATGTAAAAATATGTAACGGGAATCAATTTAATACAGAATTTCGGAATAAAAGTACTGTCGCAGATAGAAGACAACCTTACATTTTAGATCACTGTGCGTTGAGCAAAATTTGTGCAAAAATAAATCAAGATGAAGATTGCTTGTACCAGGATATGATTGAATAAATTCATGATATAAAAAATTGGATAATTTTTTATTTTAAACAAGGTTAGACTTAAGAAACTGGTTTAAGTCCTTTATTTCAGGATTATCACTGACCGGAAAAACCGGGAATTATCCTGAAATTTTGAGCTGCGTTAAACAGTCGGAAAATGGTTGTGAACTTGGTTGAAAACTGAATAATTATCAGATTTGGTTTTAATTTTTCAATAAATATTCAATATTGATAACCATCTCCTTTAAAATATGTAAGACCGATTGTTATTTAAGAATTTATATTTAATTTTTCATTAAAAAATTAATGTTGTTTTTATACGTTATATTTGCAAATGTAAATCTTGTGTTGATGCATCGTTTAGATGCTAAATTCATTTTCATATTTGAGAACTGAAACTTCTTTTTAAATATTTGAACTGTATTGATTGCATAGTTCATCTCAGTTTATATAATTAATTACTAATAATTATAAATTTTTAGTTAGAAAACTCAACTTTTCGGTTGAAAATTGGTCATTTTAGATTGAAAATTTATTTATACAAAGGTAATCTTTTTTGGAGGAAAATTTACCATATAGTTCATTCTTTTTAATTGAAAAGTTTACTATCATAAGTTTAATCTAGAATAAATATCTTTTGGTTGAAAATGAAATTATTATGTGAAAAGTAATCATTTTTTTATTTGAAAAGTTTATGATTATACACTGGGTTCATAAGTCATCTCTTTAGTTCAAAATTCTACTATTCGTTGAAAAAATATTTTTTTGTATACATTTTCAACTATTTTATTAAAGTAATATTTTTTTATGAAAAATGTAACGTTTTTGTTGAAAATTCGTCTGTTGCGATATAAAATTTATCGTTTTGCGTTAAAAATTCATCTTTTGGTGAAAAAGTAATCTTGTTTAGTTGGAAATTCAACTATTTCATTAAAAATCCATTTGTCTTGTTTAAAAATTGAGTTTTTGAAATTTTTTTTGGAGATTTAAAAGTCAAATTCTGTCTGTTAAAAAAGTAATCTTTTTTGTGGAAAATATTTTATGTTTAAAAGCTAATTTTTTCAATTGAAAATTCCACTATCATTTTTTTAATCTAGAATAAATCTCTTCCGATGAAAAATTGTAATAATTGATTGAAAATTGAATTACTTTCTAAAAAGTCATCCTTTTTTTAAATGGAAGTTAATGATTTTTTTAGAAGCCTGTGATTATATGCTGGGTTCATAAATCATTACTTTTAGTTCAAAATTCGACTATTTGGTCGAAAATGTTTGTTTTTTGAATATTAAACTATTTTAAAAGCAATATTGTTTTATAGAAAATTTAACAATTTTGTTGAAAATTTGTCTATTTGTATATAAAATGTATCGTTTTGAATAAAAAATTCATCTTTGGGTAAAACAGTAATCTCTTTAGTAGAAAATTCAACTTTGTTGAAAATTCATTTTTCTTTGTCAAAAATTAAGTTTTTAAATGGGGGGGGGGGGATTTATAAATCAAATTCTATCGAGAACATTTTCCTTTTTAGTTCAAAAACTGCATATTTCTGTTAGAAATAGATTCTTTTGGACTGGAAATTTAATTATTTGGTAAAAAGTTATCTTTTTTAATTTGAAAGTTAATGGTTTTATATGAAAAGTATATGAGTAAATGCTGGGTTCATAAATTATCTCTTTTATTTTAAAATTCTACTATTTGGTCGATAATACTGTTTTTTTGTTGTTGAAAACTTAACTATTTTGTTAAAGTCATTTTTGTTTCGATATTTAACTGTTTGGTTAAAAATCTGGTTAGATATAAAATTGATTGTTTTGTTTTTTGCATTAAATATTTATCTTTTGTTCAAAACGTCATCTTTTTTAGTTGAAAATTCTACTATTTTGTTAAAAATTCATTTTTCATGGTTAGAAATTAAGTTTGTTGTCGAAATTTTTGTTGGAGATTTAAAAGTCAAATTCTGTCTACAACGTTTGAATTTTTAGCCAGAAAACTTAAATTTTCTATTGAAAATATGTTCTTTTGAATTGAAAATTTATGTCTTTGTAGAAAAGTTATCTTTTTTGTTAAAAAATTCATCTTTCATGGTTGAAAATGAATTCTTTTTAATCGAAAATTCTACTATCACATTTTTAATTTAGAAAAAATCTATTTTGGTTGAAAATGGAATTATTCTGTAACAATTTATCCTTCTATTTGAAAAGTCATTTGAAGTTATTTGAAAATCTTTTTTTTGTTGTTGAAAATTGAACTATTTTGTTAAAAAGTCATTTTTTATCGAAAATTTAACTCTTTGTTGAAGATTCATTTTTTAAAATATAAAATTGATCGTTTTGCATTACAAATTTATCTTGTGGTAAAAACGTAATTTTTAGTTACAAATTCAACTATTTTGGTATATATTCATTTTTCTCGGTAGAAAATTAATTTATAGAATTGTTTGAGGGAGGGATTTAAAAGTGAAATTCTGTGTACAACATTTGACTTTTTAGCCAAAAAACTTAACTTGTCTGTTATAAACAGGTTCTTTTGGATTGAAAATTTATTTATTTGTTAAAAAAGCAATGTGTTTCGTGGAAAATTCATCTTTTATGGTCAAAAGTTAATTCTTTTAATTGAAAAGTCTACTATCATATTTTTCATCTAGAATAAATATCTTTTGGTTAACCATTGTACTACTTGGTTGAAGATTGAATTATTTTTAAAAAATTCAACTATTTTCTTAGAAAGTAATCCTTTTTTGTTTGAAAGTTAATTTTTTTAATTCAAAAAGTCTACTGTTATATTTAAGGATCATAATTCATCTTTGTTGTATAAACATTATATAATTTTTGGTTGCAAAACTTTATAATTTTCTTGAAAATTCCACTATTTTGTTAAAAAGTCATATTTTGTGATCCGAAATTGAACTGTTCTGTTGAAAATTCGTCTTTATGGGTTCAAAATTCATCTTTTTTTGTTGAAAATGAAATATATTCCAAATTGAAAACTTAGGGAGTATGGTACTGACATTAAAGTTATTTAAAACAGTTTATTCCCCTATTTTATTGAAAAATGACCGTGTTTCTCCTGTTTTGAGAGCAGCTTGAGCTGTGTAATCAGAAATAAATAATAACAAAATAAATATAAAAATAAAAAATGGAATCAGTATTGAATAATAATTATTATAAACGCTTAAAAATCAAGGGCGAAAATGTTAATTTCTGACTAAGAAAACAGAGAAATAGTCTGGAATTTTATTTACGCTTGAGTGGAAAGATTTAGTGTTCATTTATTTATTTTTAAAACATTTAAGTAAGAACATCATAGAAATATATGTTTATTTATTTTTAATTTGTTTTTAGGCGAAAATATATCAAGTTTATTTATTAATAATTCTTATCTTTTTACATCTTATTAAAATTATCTGTTCTTTTTTCTGCAAATAATTTTTTTTGCTTTTGATATATTAATATTAATGAACTTCTGGGCTCATAAATTCAAGGTAAGTTATATTTAAAATAATTATTTCATTAAGAAGAAAGTCTTAATGAATTTTCTGTTAACCTAAAAATTTGGAAATCAGTTAAATGATTAATTAAACCTAAAATACTTTCTTTTTCACATCTTTAATGAGCTGCGACTTTTTTATTGGTTGTTGAATAGATTAAATTTTCAAACAAATTATATGAATCAATGGAATATTTTAAACTTATAGTCAAGGTACAGATCAATCTTTGTTACTTGCGTAATTAAAATCTGATAATTTATAAGAACTTTGTAAATTCGCATGAGTAACGACTATACCAATGGTAATTTTGTCTGGCAGAAATTCGTATTCGATTTACGAAAGGTTCATTAAGGGGGTAGTCAGGTTTCAATGACCTTTTTATCAACAACGGTTTTTTGTTATTTATTTTTATTTAACGTTTACAACTTTTTAGTATGTCGTAAGGCATGTTATTAACTAACGGAAAAAAATTTATTTTTTATTTTTCATCAATATTCGGCCAATTTCTGGGCGATCTGATGACGCCATGTTGAAAAACAGTCGCCATGATTTTTCAACTTTGCGTCATCTGAAACACAAAAACCAAAATTTTTTGTAAAGAGCACATAAATGGCTATAGCATAAACCTCAATGATGAAAAAATATTAATTAATAAACAAATTGTGAAAGTTTTGGTGATTTTTCGTTTTTTTCTTGCTTTTTTTAAAGCACTAACCCCCCAAAAAACGTGTTTCGAGATAAACGCGTTTGAAGTTTGAAGTACGAAAAATTGTGCGTTCCGACCGCTCGAGGCCTTTCGAAGCAATTCATTTTTTGGCCACTTCTGATAGGCTCTGAGGTCAAAAAGGGTTTCTACCTTATTTCTAAGGATACATAGGGACTGAAAAAGAAAAAGAATCGATTTTTTCAAAATTTCGAACCTGGCTACCCCCTTAAGGAAGATGTTCAAAATATGGAAATTGATTCTGCCTTTTTTCAAGTTCCGTCACATATTTATAAATAGAATGGACGAGATCCTTCTGTTATTTTTCTTTAATTAGTATTAATCTTATTATCAGAAAAATTAAAAATTTAATACGGTTCAAAATGATAAAGTTGTAACCTTCTTTTAAATTAGAACACGATTGAGTAACTCTCTATTTCTGTTGCAAATACAATTTTTTTTAAACTAGATAATTTATCAAATATGCAAAATGGTAATCATATCAAAAGAAAAAAGAGAGCGATTACTCGAAGACATACATACATAATTAAATAGGGAAATAAGCAAAAAGTGGTTTAGACAATTTAAATATAATATTTTGCTAAGCGTCATGGAGAATCTGGTCAATATTTCCTTTTTTAATCATTAAGTAATGCAGTATGGAAATAAAGTACTCAGATGTTTACCTCACGTCTGGTTTTATCTATGCAGGCACTTTTATCAGAATTGAATACAAATAAATTCCACTTAAATTAATCTAATTAATTAAGTAAATTAAGGTTAGAAAATGGTATATAGGAAATTTTTAAGCAGATACTCTAGGGGTTTGAAGTGGATTTAAGTAAATGAGCAACTCTGTATTCTGCAACTCGCCTGTTCACGAATACGGAAGTAGGCGGCCAATTCTCTGATAAGGTAAAAGGAGGATTCTGTACATTCAAAGGATCAATTTATAAAATAAGAAAAAATCCACGAATTCTTCGACAATTGGGTAAAATTCATGGGGACAGATAAAATGATACAAGAAAGAATAAATGTTCATGTATAAATAGAGGAAGTGATTTCAGTTGTCTAATGAGAATCAATATTTCATCATTTGCAAAAATTAAATTGAGCTTATATCGCTTTTTCGTGTTTCGCCAAGGGATTGAATATTCATGTACTAACTAATAATCTAGCTTTAATTCAGATCTATATAATTCATGTAACAACGGTCCCGTATATGGACAAACAAAAAACTGTTACGTTTGATAGGCATTTGATTTACAAAAATTAATTGATTTTAATCAGGTTCAAGGAGATAGAAAATTCCAGAACAGGATACGAGGAAAAGGCGAGGAATTTGGGCGCAGAAGCTGCAGCGAAGGACGCATGGGCCAACGGAATTGAAAGGGAGTTGAAAGTAGAGCGAGAATGGCGAACATCTCTTCAAGAGGCTTCCATTTCTAACATTGAAAAGATCTCCCATCTTCATCAAGAAGTTGACCAACTGAAATCTGTTTCCGAGGCAAGTTTTAAATTAAAAAGTTAATAAAAATGTTCAAAAAAACAATAACAAAAGGCTTTACAAAAAAAGTAGATGAATTAGGTGCCGTGTTCCTATAAGAAAAAGGGTTTTGTAGCCTACTAAGACGTTGATTAAGTTCAAATTTCCCTCTTCTCTACTTCCCCTCCTTTCCTCTACTTCCCACCCTTCTAAACTCACTTCTCGTACCCCGCAACTCCACCATTCTTAATTTTCCTACTTACTCTCTTTCTACCCACTCTACCCTTTCTACCCTCTCAACTCTCCCTTTTTTACTTCTCAGCCCTCTAACCTTTCCTTGAAACCCCTCTATACTTCCCTTACTTATCCCCTCCTGGATTTTTCTACTTCCCCCTGCCAACATCCCTTCCCAACTTCTGCACCCCCCTATTCCCCATCTTCACTTTCCATACTGCCGCTCTCTACCCTCTCATCCCTTTGTTCCTTACTTCTCAATTATTTCCCCTCACTTGCTTCCCCGAGTATCCCTCTCCCTATTTCTTCTTTCCTCACTTTTCTACTCCCCCTCTCAAGCATCCCTTCCTACTTTCCATGTCCATTATCCCTTCCCTACATTTCCATCACTCAATTTCCCACCCTTTACTTCCCCATTTTCATTTCCCATACTGTCCCTCCCCTTACTTCTCCGCCTCTAACTTTTCATACTTCCCCTCTCAACCCTCCTTTCTTATTTTTGCACTCTTTCTTCACCCCACCCCTTGCATACCCTACTATCTATCGCGTTACTTTTCTTTTTTTAATTCCTGTTTCCACCACACCTTGCCTACTTCTTCACCCCTGCTTCCCCATCCTCACTTTTCCTCCTTACCCTCTTTACTCTGTCTACCTTTTCAAACGTCTCTTCTATTCCCTCGCAACTACTACTATCCCTTGCCTCCTTTATCTTTCTTTAATTTTCCTACTGCCTCTGCCCGACATCGATGTCCTACTTCTCAAACCCTCAATTTTCCACTCTTTACTTCCGCATATTCACTTTTCATACAACTACTCTCTACCCTCTCAACCGCCCCTTTCTTATTTCTACACTGTTGTTTCGCACACCTAAAACATCCTACTATCATTTCTCCTACTTTCCCATCCCTTACTTCCCCTGCTTCCAGTGCACATCATACTTTTCTTACCTCCCGTATCCTCTGCCCTCTCCGAACTTTTCCACCCCCTACTTCCCCTCTCTATCCTATCAACCCTCCCTTCCACACTTATTTACCCACCCTCTCCCTTTCTTGCAACCTCTACTATCCCTCCCTTTTAGTTTCCCTCTACTCACTTTTGCTACTTACCCTGTCCTGATGTGCACTTGTAATCTCGTTTGCTATATAACGGTCCACAAAATGAGTTGGCGTAAATTTATAAATTGTATTTTGTAAGTATTGAGTAGGTAAACAATAATAAGGAATTAAAGTTAGGCAATACATAAAATGGTTAACATTTGAGCAAAGAATATGTTTTATTGCAAATTTTTAATAATGGCTAACAATTAAAATATTTTATGTTCCAAATGAAGCTAATGAGTAACGTCTAATTGAATATATGAATTAGTAGACAGCTAAATATAATAAACGACATGGTTCATCTAGTTAAGTACAGAAATAAAATTTTTAATTTAAATAAAACAATTTACTTAAATCAGATTAAGTCATAAATAAATTACGAGTATAATTATATTTTAAAAATCCAATGAATTTTTACCATTTCCTGAGTAATTGTGTTTTTTAACAAAACAGAAAAACATTTTAACTAACGTAGATAATTACACAGCCACACAAAAAAAACAAGTGTGCGGATCTGGTAACAAGACACACGTATTCCTATGGATTTTGGAGCGCTGAATTCAAATTCGGTATAAAAAATCACCCGTCACGTCATCGTTGAGCCATAATCTCAAAAAATGACGAAAAATCATGCACTGAGGCAAATAAATTTCAAAATAATGCCAGTGATGCAAATTTCCACTTCAAAAACATGTCGACAACTGTGAAGGATCAACTCTTGCCTGACATCAACTTATTTAACATAACTTTACCCAACAGAACCTGACCTCACCTAACCAGAATTAACTGACATTTATTGAACTACACGTAAAGCTCTGGAAACATATTTTCCCAGTAGCAAATGGGTGCTACATCGAATGCGTCAACTCGAGCCTAACCTAGAAATAAATCTAACCTAGCCTAACCTCACCTAACCTCACGAAACACAATTAAACGGATTGAGTTGTCCCGTTGTGTTTGCGGTACCGTTTCATTCAGCTTAGGCTTAACCTACATAGAGGTTTAACCTATCCTAACCTAAGAAAACCTGACCTAACCTAACCGATTACGCTGGCAACCCTGTTCTTGTGGACTTTCATATTTTGACATTAATAGCAGTAAATGAGTAATGTGCGTCTAAATTTTTAACCACCTGTAGTACAATGAAATGAATTTTATTGTGTTACAACGGGAAGACTTAAGTTAATTTGTGTTGCGTTAAGCAAAATTTCGTTAGGTTCTGTTAAATTAGATTCATTTGTAGGTTAAGATCGAGTTAATTTATTAAATATAGCACACATTTAAGACTGAGAACCGTACGCTTACATAGCTACATACGTGGTTGAATTTCATTCGGCTAGGTTAGGTCAGGTTTTGTTAGGTTAGGATAGGTTAAAACTCTATGTAGGTTAAGCCGAAGCTGAATGAAACGGTACTGTAAACACAACGGGACACCACAATGAGTTTAATTATATTACGTGAGGTTAAGTTAGGTTAGGTTAGGTTAGGTTTTTTATGTTAGGATAGGTTTGACCTCTTTGCAGGTTAAGCCCAAGCTAATTCAAACGGTACCGCAAACACAACGGGACAACACAATCAGTTTAATTGTGTTTCGTGAG
>NC_046660.1:76748512-76758803 GCF_010883055.1 Belonocnema kinseyi | reverse complement strand
GTTAAATAAGTTGATATCAGGCAAGGGTTGATCCTTCACAGTTGTCGGCATGTTTTTGAAGTGAAAATTTGCATCACTGGCATTATTTTGAAATTTATTTGCTTCAGTGCATGATTTTTCGTTTTTTTTTTGAGGTTATGGCTCAACCATGACGTGATGGGTGATTTTTGATACCGAATTTGATTTGAGCGCCCCAAAATCCATAGGAATACGTATGTCTTGTTACCAGATCCGCACACTTTTTTTTGTGTGGCTGTGTTATTTTTAACTTTTATTCAAAGTTTGTAAAACTATAAGGCGAACAAAGGAAATTAAGAAAGAAAAAAAGTTTGTAATCAAATTTTTTTTACAATTTTGTCCAAATCTGTCCTTCTTTTTAAAGGTTTTATTTAAAGTGGTGAGCCCTGCATTAGAGTGGCTCAGAAAATAAAATATTTTTTTGGCAATGAAAAAGCGTTAATATTTTTTTGTAAAAATGACAAATTAATTATGCAAAAGCCATAATTATGACAATTAGATAATGGCAGGCATCACTTAAGAAAGTTTCAATCCGATTTTCTTTAGAATACTACTCTTAAAAGTAAAAAAAACCATCCTTTATATGGTTCGAAAAATTTTAATGTGCTTTTTATATACCTTACATATTTTCGGCCTTGAATAATTAATAATAACCTTATAAAAGTTTAAATATGAGCCGGTGATAGAAAAATACCCTTAACATTTTAAAAACTACCACTTGGAAGGATATTTTTCTCCTTTCACAGTTCATTATATTATTTCTTATAAGAAAAGTGCTATGATTATTTTAGAAATACAACTTAAATATGTTATAATTTTTGTTAATAATTTAAAAACAATTTGCGTTCCGGATTTGGGCTATTAAACCACCCTCAATAAACAAAAAGGGCTAGGTTCACCAAATGAGTCGGTTATTTACAAAAAATAATATCACTTCATACAAAATAATACAAACTAGAATATTATCCTTAGAAAGCAAAAAACCCGCGGTAAGGAATAGAAAATTATGTTCTGTTTATTTTTCAATTTTTATGATTAACTCTTAAGATAAGTAGGTTTTTATATACATCTATGACATCATGGAATGTAAAATATTATTTTTCTGATAACATTTTGTTGATTTCACATTTACACACAGCAAACACAAATTTGCATATGCTATAAAATTAGAATTTTATATACATTATTACAAAAGATCAACATAGAAAAATATGCTATTCATTCTTTTATACATTCATGAGAATCCTTTTAGTTCAATCAGGGATTTCGTTAATGTGACTTTAAACTGAAGGATAAAGGAGGTTTTATCTGATTTCCGTCTTTCGTACAATTTTTTCGGTGAAAAAAAAATTAAAATATTTGTATGAAATATCTTCAAGGGGTGATTTTCAATTTGAACAAGTCATTCTATTGAGTAAAGCGCTTTCTAAGTCGAAGTTATGAAGTGATTTATTAAAAAATCTAAGTATCTTAACAATAGCTCAAAAAATAAACAAAATATAACTTTATATTCTTACAGAAGGTAGTTATTGCCTTCTAAGGGCACTACCCTAGTTTGCATGAGGTAATTATGTTCTAGCCTTATTTTATGACGTTGTAAAACAGTTACGTATTTTTCGCCAAAGTCGGTATCATAACTTTTTTTCATAACGGTGGTTTAAAGGTTTAAAATCGGAACTTAAATTGCTTTAAGATTATTTTTAAGAAACCATAAAATATTTAAGTAATATTTCTGACGTAATTCTAGAAATTTTCTTATGAGAAATCAGGCGAAGAACTGTGAAGAAAAAAAAATCGTTTTATTATGATGTAAAATTGGAAAATGAATGCTTTTAACTACTTATCCTACTTTTAGAACCTTTTAGTTATTCAGGGAAATTTGGAACTGTTTAATTTTTAACGCTTCAAGTTTGAAAAATTTTAAAACTTCCCAATTAGAAAGCATTTAATTCTCAGTATTTTGGAATAACTCAACTAAGAACGTTCACAATATTATTTTTTTTTTAATTTTTACCGTTGAAAAGGTCAGTGAATTTTTTTACAGAAATCAGATTTTTTATTTTAAAAAATCTGCTTATTTGAATTAAAGGTTCTTTTTTTGTAATGAAAGAAAAAAGAATAGCTTTTTCTTTCTCTAAATATTATCAGGATAAAAAACAACATTGGATTATTTATTCGTAAAAATAAGCATTCAGTAGATTTCGAGCGGATATTAGTTTCTTGAACGATTTGTAAAGGTTTTAATATTGATTTATATTGAAAATTGTACTGCTAATATTGTACCATAATTTTTAGATGATTGCCTTAATAATGAGGAATTTCAAAAATTGTAATCATACCGAACTTCTTTTTATTCTTTAAAGAAAATGTTACTAACCAATGTAATATCTTAAAACTGGCCGATTTTTAGTTAAATATTAAAATAAACATTAATTATTTTAAATTGAAAAAATATTTTATTGTAAGACTTCAAGAATGAATAACAATTCTAAATAAAGTATTAAGAGTAAAAAATTTTAAATTGTGTTATTTAAAATTAAAAAGATAAAAATTAAACCTTTTCAAATGGATAACTCAGTAATTTAATAATTTCTTTAGTTTTGATTGATTGCATAATTAGAGTAGTTAATTTTCAAGCTGAACAATGAAATTTCAATTTTTGCGTTTCATAAGTTTGAATCTTGTAGTTCAAATTGAAATTCTTGAAATTTGAAAAGTATAAATTAAAAATATGATAATTTTCAATATTCAAACGGTTGAAATTCACGCAGTGCAATTGAAAATTTAAATAAATTGAGTAAAAAAAAGTTTAAATATTTTATTTATTTCCCACGTTTCGTAATTGAAATTATTTCATGTTAAATGCTTCCAGTTTAAAATCAATACATTTTGAATGTTTTTCTAGAATAATTAAATTTTAAAGACTTATAATTGAAAATTTTTCCATATTGAATGGTGAAAATGACGTTCAATTTGTATTTTGATCTTAGTAAAATTTGTTTAATCAATTTTAATATCAAATAATAATTTTGTATCTAATAAAAGTTTTAAATTCTAGAATTTGAAAAGCTTCGACATTGTTAAATTCAATTTAATATTTCATTTTCAAGTTATTAAATTTTAATCGCTTCAAATTAAAAATTATTCAATTTGAATTTCTAATTCCTTTTATTAGAATTAATACCATTTGAAATTCTTTGATTTGTAAATGATCCAGATTTCAGAATTCTGTTATGAAATTATTCAATTCTGAAAGATTTTAAATTGTTCTACTTTCGCAATTTTTATAAAATTTCTTCCAATTTCGATATCTTTCAATTGAATACATATTTTTTTAAATTCTGAACGCCTTAAATTATAAATTATATAATTTGAACTCCTCTCATGAAATTTTCCAATTTTGAAAATTTTTTCTTCAAATTTTGAAATTTGTAGAGCTTTTGATTACAAAATTTTCAAATTCAAATTATAAATGTTTAAAAGCTTTTATTTAAAACTTTACAAGTTTAATCCCTTTTCATTCCATTCGAGATATTCTTTTTTTTCAAAATTTGACCTGATATAAAATACGAGTAGTTCGAAATAATTTCACTGCGAGCAGGATTTAAAGCGACACCTCTACTTTTCATAAGAGTTGCTTCAACCAATTCAGCTACGGCGCTAGTTCACCAAATGAAACTTCGAAAATAGCAGAAACTCACGTAACATACATTACGGTAATAAATAAAATGATTAATTATTGTTTCAAAAATTTGAAAAAATCCTTATATTTCAGAATTTGTTTAATAATGCAGATTTTAGTTGTTATTTATAATGTAATGAAATAAAAATGTAGGGACGGGAATGCGAATTTCTTTTCGAAAGGCATCATGTGCGTCTTTGAGAAGAAAGATTCTCGATCTTTCGTAGCTTAGTGGTAAGAGCACCTGATTGGCAATTAGCTTAGGTTGGTTCGCTTTATATCGGAGTTAATAAAAAATATTATTTTGTTGTCAATAAGCATTTTAAATATTTTCTTTTATAGAAAATAGACCAAATGATTGAAAATTTAGGTCTAAATAGAATGCAGTTTTGAAAGGCATCATGTGCGTCTTTGAGAAGAAAGATTCTCGATCTTTCGTAGCTTAGTGGTGCGAGCATCTGATTGGCAATTATCTTACGTGGGTTCGTTCTCTATCAGTGTTAATAAAAAAGATGATTCTTCGCCGATAAGGATTTTAAATATTTTTCATTACAAAAAATATACCAAATGATCGAAAATTAGGTATAAAATAGAATGCCGTTTCGAAAGGCATCATGTGTGACTTTGTGAAAAAAGATTCTTGTTCTTTTATAGCTTATTGGTAAGAGCATACTGACCGGCAATTATCATACGTGGGTTCGTTCTCTATCAGTGTTAATAAAAAAGATGATTCTTCGCCGATAAGGATTTTAAATATTTTTTATTACAAAAAATAGACCAAATGATCGAAAATTAGGTATAAAATAGAATGCCGTTTCGAAAGGCATCATGTGTGCATTTGACCAATAACTATAGACCAAATGATCGAAACTTAAACTTAATATTTTGAATGAAAATGCAATTGTTGTCTCATTTAATTTCATCATTGTAAATTTAATTTGAAGTCTTGAATTTGTTTGTAGAAATATTTGGCATTGCAAGAGGAACATTATGCATTAAGAGAAATCTGCACGGAGCAGGAGAAGACGCTTGAAGAGTTGGGTGCACAATTGAGCGCGGCAAAGTTGGCAGCTGTTGAGCTGCGAGAAGCCGCAGACAATGCTCAGCAACAACCTCAGCAAGACGGAATAGCCCCATGGGCCAACGACCGATTGGTCAGCCATTGCAAAGGCTGCACCAGAGAGTTCAACATTGCTCGTCGTAAGGTAATCAAACTTTTTAATTACCTTCCTTCTCCCGAACTCTCGTACTTGCTTGCTTACCAACCGTTCATCGGTAATTATTCTTCTCGAAAGTTAAGATTTTCGATTATTCAACAGAGCTCGAACGAACCAGGACTAATTCTACAATTATTCGAAGTAAGGATATCCGTTTACTTTTCAACGTTTCCCATTGTTAAATTATAAACTGTTCGCTACTTTTGGGGACAGTGGATTAGAACCTTGGTCTTTTCTCCCACAAATTTTATTACACTGAAACTTGAAATTAAGTACGATTTCGGGCATGGCTGCAGTGGCCTTCAACATAAATCCAGATAATCCAAGCGTAAGCAGGCAGGGCCCCGCGAACCATTTATGTTGTATTTGGACGCATGATGCAACGTGATGCAACTATTTCGCTGAGAGTGCGGCCCTTAGGCTGTTTGTCACGTCTGACTGAGCAGATGATTTGATCGGGACTTCTCACCCCCTTCAACTATTAATTACCCCCACTCTAAATATAATTTCACTTAAAGCGCGGTACATACAATTTTTTAAACAAAATAATGAATGTTGAACTGAACAAGATACATTTTTAAACAAAAATGTGTTAGTTATATTTTCAGTCTAAAAAATTCATTTTGAAATATATTATGATTTTTCAATAAAATAGTTACTTTTTTAAATCAAAGAAACAAATTTTTAATTAATACACGCAGTATATAACCGAAAAAAGGAATTTTCCGTCAAGAAGATTAATTTTCTATGAAGAAAAGGAATTTCTTTGCAATGAATATTACTTTTCTACTAAAAACGTTGAAATTTATTCTAAAAAGAAATTATGAAAAAAATTAGTTTGAAAAACATAAGTAGTTAAATTTTCGGGAACAGGTGAATTTTCACAAACAATGAAATCTTTAAATAAAATGATAAAGCATTAAGAGAAAAAATGAATTTTTAACAAAGCAGTTTTACTTTCAACGTACACTAGTTGAATTGAAAAATAAATCAATTTCCCGCAAAAAAAATATTTTTTCATAAAAGAAGTTGAATCTTATGCTACAAATAATTGGTAAAAAAATGTATGAAATAAATTAATTCCAAACAAATAGTAACATTTCCACAAACAAGTTACCTGATAAATTACATGATAAGTAATTAAAAAATATATAAATAAAAATAATAAATATATAAAATAAGTAAATAAAAACTTAAATTATACACTTACATGATAAATCGTTTAGGAAAGTGGATGAATTTTTAACAAAGTTCAACTTTCAACCTATCCTAGTCGGGTAACAAAAATTCAGCAAAATAAATTAGTTTTCTATTAAGTAGAGGAAGTTTGAACAAAATACATGAATTTTTAACTAAACACAAATAAATTCTTAACGCACAATCTTTCATAAAAAATGAATTGTGAACCAATTACTGGAATTTTTCACCAAAAAGATGAATTTTCACATATAATGATTGATTTTCTGCCAAGAAATACGAAATTTTCAACAAAATACATAACATTTTTAATACGATAAGATAAATTTTGTTAAAAAATGAAATAGTTTTATTTTCTGTGAAACAAATTAATTTTTATCCGAAAAGCGTATTTTTCAATAAAGTAGTTGAATTTTCACCCACAAAAATGAATTTAAAAAGAAAATAAGGAATCTTTCACCGAAGAAATAAATTTTCAACTAAGCAGGTTAATTTTCTACCAAAAAAGATAAATATAAAACTATATAAAACTTTCTAGGGGGAGGGGGGGGGGGGCTTTTTAGGAAAATAAAGAGAAACTTTATTCAATATGTCTTATTTGGGGGGCCTTAGGGGCCCCGTATCACTGACACGGCTGTAACGGCGGGGGATACGCCCCTGAATTTTCAACAAAATGCATGAATTTTCAAGTAGAAACAGAAATTTTCAACAAAAAAAGGAATAGTTATATTTTCAGTTAAAAAAAAAATTTCATCATAAAAGTTCATTTTTTAATGAAATATTAAAATTTTGAACGATATAAATGAATTGTCAACGAAAATTATGATTTTTTTTCACCAAGAAAATAAATATTCTACGACAAAAGAATCTTCAATTGAAAAAGAATTTTTGAATCAAACAGTTTTCTTGTGTGTTTTCATATTTATGAGTTCTGAGGCGTTTGAAATCATTTTTAAAACCAGTCTATTTAGATTATTCCATTTTTAAAATTGAAAGAACAATGATCCAAACAATCACACATTTATAAAAATATTCTAATTTCATAAACAACCTTCCTATAATATATAAACAAAAAAAGAAATGTTTTTATAAATTGAGGTAAACATTTATGAACCAATTAGAAGAAATCTTAATAGGTATTTTAAACCATTTAAAAGTCTTTTTAATATAAGCATTTTCAGTTATTTATTTTGGAAGTGGATTTAAATAAAAATGCTAAAGAAAAGGTACTTTTACAGAAAATATTTACAAATATTTTTAAATAGCAAAAGTACTGCTTTCTGAAAATTTCTTAGAGTTTACTTAAAGTGGTTTGAAATTTTTCCGTTGCATTTTTGACTTTGGAATAAAGTAATTCTGTAATCTCATTTGATGTTTTTTTAACCTTGAAATCCTAGACATTTTCTTGACTTTTTCACGAACACCTTAAATTAAATTTTCTTCTTTTTTTAAAACAGTTATTTGATTGAAATGCGAAAAGTAATTAAAATCTTTTAGTCTATTATGAAGGAAACATCTCGTTTAGAAGAAATACTGCTACTGAATTTTTTTTATTTTTAAAATATAATATCATTTTTATTTATTACATAATAAATACAGAGATTTCTAGGCATTTATGGTATTCTTTACCAATTATTGTATGGATTGCAATGAACAAACTTCAATATTGTGAATAATCCTAGAAGTTTTTAATTTCGTCTACGCTAATGTAGAATTTTAAAGTATAGAAGGTTTCAAAATGTTTCCAAGATTTAAAAATATTTACAAGAATTTTTAAATTTTTAAAAAGATTTCGCGGATTTCAATGATTTAAAAAATAAGTGTTTACAACGATTAAAAATGATTTAAAATGAATAAAGAAGACTTCAGAAGGATTTCAAAAATATTTCAAAGATTTTATACAAATTTAAGAAAGATATCAACAGAAAAGAAGCATTTGACATATTTCAAAAAGTGTACAGTACACGAGATTTACACATTTCAAAGATTTTAAGCGAACACAAAAGATTTCACAAGTAAACATTAATGGTAGCTTTCACAATTATTTCAAATATTCCACAAAGATTTCAAATATTTTATAACAATCTAAAAAGATCTTATGTTTGCAAAAAAACCAAGAATTTGTTTATTTATGCTTCTGCTTTTTTAAAAAATTGTTGGTCAATAAAAATGACAACAATTGTTTACAATTTAGGAAAACTGTTTTCCCCTTTTCGAATTTCTAAAGTGTCTCAAATGTGTATTTGGTCAAAACTCTCTTTGAGTGTATTCTGGATAATCAAGTCTCCGAGTAAGGCTTTGTGATCGTTCGAACGAGATTTCCCTCGTTCACGCCCAGCGGGACCAATAATGTTATTGCACGGTCGTTCTCGTCTGTATATGGTTGCATTTTATTCAGGTGTATAAAATATACATAGATGTGGATGTGTATGCATATTCAAGTTTTTGGTGTGATAGAGACGTTGGCCGCCCCATAAAACACGTTTAGTCCGCGGTATTCAGGGCGTTCAGCTTTTTACGCCAGACACGGTGGTAAGTTATTGCATAATAACAAGGCATTCTAGTCTGGCTATCCTTGTTACTCATTTTTCGCCCAGTGGGAGTATTACCATACTGTTTAATACAGAATAGGCCACCGAAGGTAGCTAGAGGCATTATTCGGTGTAGGGGTAACCTGCTCGTCAGGCGGGACGACCGGGCGTTGAATTGGGAACAGGAAGTTTGCCAGAAAAAATAGCGGAATGAACATAAAATTTCCATTGAGAAAAAAGAATAATGTTACGGTAACACAATTATTTTCTTGATCAGTTTTTAAAAATTTGGTAGTGATTCCTAAAGCAGGATGGTGTAACAGAAGAATTTATTTGGCTTAAACAAAAACTTCTGTGAAGTATGGTTTGTTCCTTATACGAAAGTATTAGATTAATGCGATAAGGTTTTTGAACTAAAGTCCACATACACAGATGGGGTACTCCCAACTATGCAGGCGCGCAGATGGAGTACACCCAACTGTGCAGGTGCGCAGATGGGTGACTCCCAACTGTGCAGGCGCGCAGATGGAAGCCTACCATATCTGCATGTGCACAGTTACCCCAATGGCCAACGGCGTGCACATTTGTATCACCGGTCCTCAATGTGCACAGTTGTACCCCTTCCAAGTGGAGATGTGTACAGTTGGGAGTCTCTGATCTGTTTATATGCACATTTGAGAATATGTAATCTGTGTAAGTGGACTTGTAAGTTGAAAATCTGATAGTAATAATTCAGACGTGCACATACGGGAAGGTACCATTTCTGCAAGTGCACAGTTGGAAGCATCCTATCTGTGCATTTGAGCCGTTGGTGGTAGGTGACTAAAGTGTGAATGTTTACAGATGTAAATTAAACTGTTTCGGTAGAAAATTTTCCTATATTTTTATAAATTCGTTTTTTTATAAGATGTATCTACTTTATTGAAAAAGGAATTTGAAAAATCCGAATTTTTTGGTAGAAAATTAATCTTTTTGGTTATAATTTCAAGTATCATTCAACATCTCAGTTGAAAATTTATATATTGAATAGAAAATTTATTTTCCTTCGGGGGGGGGGGGAGGAGGGAAGTTAATTAATTAAATTGAGAATGTAACTATTTCATTCTTGCTTAAAAATTCTTCTTTTTAATTAAAATTCTAAGTATTTTTTTGAACATTCAACTATTTGTTTGAAAATTCATTTATTTCCTTAAAATTTTGTCTTTTTGGTAGAAAATCAATCTCCTCAGTTGAAAGGTCAACTACTTGGAGAAAGAAGTTTGTTAAAAATTGATCTCTTTTATTAAAATTTTTTTTCAAAATTTGTTCTTTTTGTGTGAAAACTAATTTAATAATTGAAAATATAACTATTCCATTTTCGATTAAAAATCGATACTTTTTAGTAGAAATTCTGAACAATTTATTTACTTTATTGAAAATTCCTTTTATTTGTAGAGTATTGATCTTCTTGGTTAGAAATTCGTGTTTTTGGTTGAAAATTTACATATTTGGCTGAAGTTTAATCTGGTTTGTTGAAAATTAAGAAATTCTATTAAAAACTAAAGAATTCTGTTAAAATGTACCCTTTTTGGTTAAAATGCGACTGTTTAGTTGAAAATTAATGTTTTTTACATTCTCATCAAGAGAAGGTATTAGATTTGTGTAAA
>NC_046660.1:76724059-76748502 GCF_010883055.1 Belonocnema kinseyi | reverse complement strand
CCCCCCCCGTTTTTGTCAAATGTCCACGTTTTGAGACCCCCTGAATCTCAAAAACAGGTTTTTACGAACGTGTCTGACCTTCTCTGCGTGTGCATATAAGTGTGTGTCTGTGGATTTTTAGTTTGTTCAGCACGATGACTTGCGAGAAAATTGACAGATTGCATTGGACTTTAGTATACTCTTTGAGTGTCCTAACATAAAGGTCAAGTTCGTTAGCCAGCTATTTTGGATAAAAATGCAAAAAGTGAGCGTATTTAAAAAATTTTTTAGACCACTTTTTTCAAAATTCAAATACTTTCTGTACGGATATTCATAGTATTCGAACAGACGAACAATTGATCCTAATGACTTTTTCAAAAAATAAAAAATTACCAGAGTTATAGCATTTACAAAATTCCAAAAAACACACTTAAATCACCATTTTATGCCAAATAACGCGCGATATGAAAAAAAGTCAAGAGAAGAAAAATGTTGCTTTTTTAATGCCCAACGAGATTGTCATAACAACTTTTTGAATTTTCTTGAAAAATCAAAAATTCCAATTTTGACAGCATTCAAAATAATGAAAAATCCAAAAATTACATTTTTCGGCCAAACTGTGCAAAATACGGTGAAAGATAAATACGCCAAAATTATGCATTTGAAAAAGATCTACAAATTTGTTATTAACCACTTTTGTCTTTTAATTCCTTTTTCGTCTCGTGTGTGGGGTTTCAAAAAATTTAACTTTTTATGTTTTTGATGCTATTTTTTATAATTTAAACTAAAAACAGAACTATCAAAAAACTATTTGTGACAAGTAAATCATTTTTACATTCTCATCAGAGAAGGTATTAGTTTTGTATAAAATTTGACCTCCCTAGTTTTTGTTAGAAGTTCCACGTTTTGAGACCCCCTGAATCCGAAAAACAGGTTTTTACGCATGTGTCTATCTGTATGTCTATCTGTCTGTCGTTATGTCTGTCTTTATGTCCCTGTCTGTCTGTGAGCACGATAACTTTTGAAAAAATTAATCTTTTAGATTGGCTTTTGGTACACTCTTTCAGTGTCCTAAGCTAAATGCTAAGTTCGTTAGTCAGATATTTTGGATAGAAATACTAAAAGTGAGCCCATTTTTTAAATTTTAGAGTACACATTTTTTCAAAATTCAAAAATTCTGTGTACAGTACTTGAAAAGAAAAATGTTACTTTACGATAGCTCTACAAGATTATCATATTAACTTTTTGAATTTTTTCGAAAAATTCAAATTTTGACCGCATGATAAATAATTGATATTAGACATGTGTATAATTTGATAACCCGCCCCTCCCCCCAGTTTTTGTCAAATTTCCACGTTTTGAGACCCCGTAAATCTGAAAAATAGGTTGTTACGAATGTGTGTGTCTGTCGGTCTGTATGTATGTATTTATGCCTGTCTGTCTGTCAGCACGATAAATTATGAAAAAATAATGTTATCAGATTGTCCTCTAGTACACTCTTTAAGTGTCCTAAACTAAAGGTTTAGTTCGTTAACCAGCCATTATTGATAAAAATTCAAAAAGTGAGCGCCTTTTGAATATTTTTGATAACATTTTTGCAAAATTCAAGATTTTTCTGTACGGTTATTCATAGTATTTAAAAAGTCAAACAATTTATCTGATTACTTTTTTCATAAAATTAAAAATTATAAGAGTTATAGTATTTTAAGGATTCCAAAAAACACACGAAAATGAACCTTTTAAGCCAATTAACGGACGATATGAAAAAATTGCAAGAGAAGAAATAGTGTGATTTCTAAATGCCCTAGAAGATTATCATAACAACACTCAGAAAAATGTTTGTTTGAATTAAACAACAAAATTTGTTTGGATTCATATAACTGAATCTGACAAATTTTTTGCTTCAATTAAAAAAAGTTTTATTTAATTTTAAGAAATGGAAACTATTTGCCTTATAGATTTAAACAAATAATTTGTTTAGTACAATTTGTTTAATTTAAACAAAACATTGACTTGATTAAACAATGCATTTGTTTAAAATATGTTTATTCGAATTCATAAAAATATTTGTTTGATTCCAACAAAAAATACAGTACAAAGCAGTATTACAAAGTGCCGCTAGGCATGATAAAGCGCTGCCGATGCGTCCTATGTAACTAACCTAGAATTTGAATTAATTTATCATATGATTTATTTGATGGCATTGGTATTTTTTCAGTGTTGTATTATTCTGAAGATTCTGTTTTACTGTAAAATTTAAAAAAATAATATAAGAAATAAAAATAAATAAAAAAATAAAATAAAATAACAAATAAAAATTATAAAATAAAAATAAAAAAAAAAATATAAATAAAATGAGAAGCACAGAGTTAACAATTAACCAGAATTAAGCTTCGGAATGAATACGTGTTTCTCGTTTTACATATACAACGATACTTATGATTAAGCATAAACATATTATCGATCTCATACATTATTTTTATAAAGAATGCTGAATTTTGTGGTTAAGTGTAGAAAAAAAGATTTACTTCACTTGAACAAAGTCTATAATTAATTGAAAAAATATGCATTCAATGTAAACAAGAACTATAATGATTTTAAACAAGAGATTTATTTAAACAAACAAAAAATGTATTTGAACCAAACTAATAAGGACAAACAAAAAATTTATTTAAATTAAACAAACATTTTCTTGACCAAATATTAAAGAAATAATTTGTTTAATTCAAACAAATATTTTTCTGAGTGAACTTTTTGAATTTTCTTGATAATTCAAAAAATAAATTTTTGACACCGTAAAAAATAATGAAAAATCCAAAAGTTACATTTTTTCGTGCAACATTTTCACAGTATTTCAAATAGTCTCAAATATAATAATGCATTCTCAAAAATAAAAAATATATACATCATTTAGAATTTAAAAACGGTAAGGCTGCTCAGTAGATCGTATGTATAAAGTTTAAATCATAAAGAAAACATAGGAAATGATCAAATTTAGTTTATGGAAAACCGTCAAAAGTTGCAATAAAACGTTGAATAACCAAATTTTTTTAAAAGATTGCGCATTTTTTTAAACTGGACAATGCAATTTGGTCTGTTTTAATACCAATGCAACTTTCGAATTCTAATAATATACATTTATGGGAATGATATAAAATTTCAGGGATAAACTCGAGTGGGAAGAACGAGATACGTGATGAGAATGTGTTCGTTAAATCCGAAGGAGCTTTAACAAAAGAGAATTCACAATCACCAAATTACTGTTGTCGATACTTTCATCTTTAGTTTTAAAAAGTCACTGCAGAAAGATCGAACGCGTAGCACGCGATGAGAATGTGCCCACAAAGCGGGCAGATTTTTTTGTTAATGCTTCAATTATCTCGTTGAAAATTTTTCTTTTCTGGTTGAATTGAACTTTTTTTATTAAAAATTAAAATCTGATTTGGTTTATGTATCAACTATTACATTTTTCCTTGGGAATTAATTTCTCTTGGTTAATAATTAATCTGTTCTGTATAAACTTTAACCATTTTGGTTAAAAAGTAATTTGTTTTTGGATGAACATATTTCATTTTGGTTGAAAATTCATCTCTTTGGTTGATAATGTAATAGTTTGTTAAAAATTGTTATTTTTTTGGTTGACAAATTAATTTCCTGATTAAAAATTTAATTATTGCACTTCCAGAATAAAGTAGAGTTTTTTATTCCAAAGTTCAACTGTTTGTTTTAAAATTTATATTTTTTAGTTTAAAATTCTACTAAATTGTTAAAGATTCATGTATTTTTTTCTAGTTTATCTTTTTCGGTCATGGATTTTTAACTGCAAAAGATCCAACCAGAAAAATAAGCGAATTTTCAATACAGATATGAATATTAGTTAAAGTGGCGAAACATAAAAAATGATTAATAAAAATAGAAATCAAATAAAAAAGATTAATTTTTCATCAAATAGATAAATTTTTAACCAAAATGATGAATTTTCCAGCCAGAAGATTAATCTGCTAAAAAACACGAATTTTCAACAAAACAGTTGAATTTTAGACTTAAAAGGATAAATTATCTACAAAGCGGTTACATTTTGAACCCAAACATATAATTTTTAAAAAAAAAACCGTTAATTTTCACCTGCGCAACTTAATTTTCTACCAAATTGGTAAATCTTTTAACAAACCAGATTAATATAAACTCAAACATTTGCATTTTTAACGAAAAAGGATTAATTTTCATCCAGGGAGTTTAATTTGCGACCAGAAAAGACGAATTTTTAACTAATTACATGAATTTTTACATAGAAACGATCAATTTTCAATACAAGTATTAACTCTAAATCAAAATTGAAAAGTAGTTCAAACTAAAAAATTATTTTTTAATTGTTTATAAAAAACACGATTTTTTAACCAATTAAGTCAATTTTCAACAAAATTCCTGAATCTTAAAGCCAAAAATACCGAAAATATCCTTTTGAATCCTCAAACAAACCTGGTTACCTTGGTCCCAAAATGATCAGTTTTCAAGCACGAAGATTAATTTTCGACAAAAAAATTACGAATTTTCAACGAATTGCATGAATTTTTAAATAAAGAAGATAAATTTTGAATAAGAAATATCATTTTTCAACAAAAGATGGAATAGTTACAGTGTTATTTAAAAAAATGAATTCTCAAAAGAAAAAAAAAATAAGAAAAAAACAGAATTTTCTATAAAATAGTTACATTTTTAACAAAAGAGAAGCATTTTCTGGAAAATTGTTCAAATTTTCACCAAGTAGCTAAATTTTTTACAATGAAAGATGATTTTTTTAAACATAATAGCTGCATTTTCCACAAAATAATAACATTGTGAATGAAAAAAAGAAGAAAAAAGAATTCTTTAAAACTTATTATCAGAAAATGTACTACAATTTTTTATTTATTATATAAATGAATTAAAATATTAAATTAATGAATTAATCAAATATCAATATTTAGCTGCTTATTAAAACGTGTATTTTAAAAATAATGAATTAGAATTTAACTAATTAAAGTCATCACCCGTTACCAACTGTAGTTTTTAGCGTGACCCCCTCTCTCCACACATTGCTAACGTAATTTATGGACGATGCTTTAGTTTATGTAAAATTCTGAACAATTGTGAAAAAATAATGTAAAAATGCCCTAGTTGGCCTAGTGAACGGATCGGTCAGTAGGTGGTCACTTTACGGTCACGAGTTCCGCTAGGGCGCTACAAAGACGAATTAGTGGGCCGGCAGTTGTTCCCGATTTTGATCTTAGACTGATTTATACATCCTCTGAAGTGTCTGTAAGCATCCGGATTTGTGGCGGATAAGGAACTGCGGTAAGGTTGAGGCTTGGCAGGGCAAAGTTACAGACACTAATCTACTATACTCCTCGGCCATAAGTCACCTTGATGGGACGGTTCAATAATTAACTTCGTGGGCGAATCGGTTATCGGAAGATATTATTCGAGCCCTTCCTTGCACCCGGTATTAGCGACGTTGCTCGGTATGGAGGTGAGGTGTCCTATCTTATTTGGGAGAATTCAATTTGGATGTAAAATTTAGCGCGACCCACTCTGCCCAACCTCTCCTCTATCACGAAAATATCTCCCATCGGCTTAACGGCGCGGCGTCGAAATAAGCGCACACGAATGAAGGAATGAATTATAAGGTTCTTAACATTTATTTCATAAGATTTTCGCCTTCGTGAGTATTATCTAATTCATTTCAGATCCCTTTAGCGTTATTCTCTTTCAGTTATCAGGGTGTCTAAGGTTGGGGTGTAAAGCCGGAGGCCCCTCACTTCTATTGACTGCAACTTGCTGAAAAAAATCTCAGAATTATTTGAGAAAAAGCATATGAAAGATTAAAATCTGCCGAAGGCCATCATATGATTATTTTTATTTTAAAGAATTTTTGTAAATAGTTAGAGGGCAAAACATTTGAAAAAGACAGGGGTGTTGGCCTTCTTTTTAAGCGTCGAATTTCATGCGTTCCCACAAAAAGGTGGACGCTAGGAAAAATCTAAAAAAATTCACAGATATTCTTTTAGAATTCTTTAATGCTAATACATTTTTCAAAATTCTGAAATATTCAATTCCGATTTCAATTCATATTTATATTTTAGAAAAATAAAGTACTTTGTAGTTTTTAGAGTAAAAATAGTATTTGAAAGAAGAAATATTTCTAAATTATAAAATTTCTTTAAATTGTTTATTGAAAATTTATCTTCCTTTATTTAAAAATTCAAAAACTTGGTTAAAAGTTAAACCACATTTTTTTTAATTCATTTTTTGTTGTTGAAGATTCATCATTTTAATTGAAAATTTATCCCTGGTTCAAAGTGTAACTGCTTTTATCTATCCCAGTAAGAAACTTAACTATTTTTCTGAAAATTCATATAGTACTTTGTAAAAAATTTGTATTTTTTTGTAGAAAATTAATCTTTCTGGTATAAAATTCAACTATTCCAGTTGAAGATTCATAATTTTAGTTCAAATTAATCAGTGTTGGTCAAAAATTAATTCCTTGGACTGAAAATTTGAATGTCCATTTTTTATTGAAAATTGAGCTTTTGTTGTCATAAATTCGACAGTTTGGATAAAAATGTGTCTTTTTAAATTTTAAATTACACTATTTAATTGAAAATTTACATATTTTATTAAAAAAACATTTTTTTGGTAGAAAATGATTTTTTCTTTGCAAGTTAATCTTCTTGTTCAAAAATTCTTCTTTTCGGTAAAAAAATGTAAGTACCCCAGTTAATTTTTTATCATTTTAGTTGAAAATTAATTTTTCAGGTTGAAAATAAAATTACTTGGTTGAAAGTTAAACTGTTTTGGTAAAAATGATTTTTTTGTGGGGAATATTCCAATATTTTAGTTAACAATTCCTCTCTTTTGTTGAACCTTCATTTTTTGACTACAAATTTAATTATTCAATTTTTGGTTTAAAAATGATCTTCTTTAGTTGATAAAATCATATTTTTTGGTAGAAATTAATCCTCTTGCTTGAAAATTCATCTTCCTGGTTTTAAATTCAACTATTCTAGTTAATAATTTACTGTCTCAGTTGAATATTAATCACTTTGCTTGAAAATGTAACTTTTATTTGAAAAGTTAGTTTTTTTGTGGAAAGTCATTTTTTGAACTGAAAATTATATTCCATAGTTGTAGTTGAAAAATGCTCTGTTTGGTTCAACATTAGTTTTTTAACTTAAAATTTAATTCTTTAAGTTTTGGTTAACAATTTTTGTAGTAAAAATTTATTTTTGGTTTCGTTAAAAATTGAACTATTTCAGTTGGAGACTTATTGTTTTAATTTAAAGCTCATCTTTTTAGTTGAAAATTCAACTATCTCATTTGAAAATTCTTTATTTTAGTTTGAAATTCACCGCTTGGGTTAAAAATTGAACTTTTTTTCTTGACAATTCGTTATTTTTTGTTTAAAAATTAAATTTTTATCCAAAAGTTCAACAATTCCTTTTTTTAATTATACTTTTTAGTGTAAAATCTACACATTTGTTTAAAAATTCATTTATTTTGCAATTTTTCGTTCTGTTGAGTTAAAAGATGTTTGGAATAAACGTCATGAATTACAGTAAATGTTTTCGGTTAGAGACAAATATAAATATGTTACTTTTAGTTGACCTGAAAAATTGAAAAACTTGACTGGAAAAAACCGAGAAATTAACGGGGATTTTGAAATCGTCCGCCGAATCGCTACCCTAATACTACAAAATGTTCTGTTTTTATTTAAAATAAGCTGTATTTTCTGTGGCTGGAAATGGGCAACAGCAGGGTCTTTATTTCACGATGTATACACTGTCGATAATTTGTTGCCCATTTCCAGCCACAGAAAATACAGCTTATTTTCAATAAAAAAAAAACATTTTTCGGTAAAATGGCTCAACTCATGTTTTCTGATGCGCTCCCAGTGCAATAATTAAATTTATGATAAAATAATTGTAATGCAAGAATTTCGCAAAAAAATATAATTCTTACTTTGGAATAGGAAATTTTCAAAAAGAATGATAAAAAGAATAAAAGTTGGATTTCGTCAACATTTGAAACTTCCCTTTCTAAATTTTTGAAAGAAGGGAGATACTATATTTCTGAATTACAATAGAATGTTTGGTAAATAAATATAATCCTAACTTGAAACAGGGAATTTTGAAAGTGAATTTAATTGTGACTTGGCACAGGGAATTATATTCCTTACAGAGTTCATTAGATTTTGAAAATTCCCTGGGAATTTCCTTTAAAAATTGTGTTTGTTACATTCGAAGAGGGGATTTCAGTAGGGAGTTTCGACTTTGGGAAAGGGGATTTTAGTAAAGAAATATAATTTTAAAAATGACAACAGAGAATTCTCGTAAATAATTAAAATTTTAATTTTGAACAGGGACTTTCGTAAAGAATTAAAATTTTGACTTTGAATCAGGGATTTTTCCAAAAGAATCATATTAATAATAAAAATCAGAATACATGCCGATTAGAAACTTTCCCCTTCCAAATTTTGGAAAAAGGGAGTTATTATATTTCTGGATTATAATTGAAAATTTCTTGAATAAATATTATTCCAAGTTACGTCATAGACTGAATTAAATATAATTTTGAGTTTGGGATAAGAAATTTCCGAGAAGAATTACTAGTTTTACTTCGGGACACAGAATCTTAGTTTGACAAATTGGATGATAAAATGTACGTAAAGAATTATTATTTTGACTTTTAATTTGAGGATTTCGTGAAGAATTATTATTTTGATTTTCGTTTAGAGAAGTTTATAAAAAAATTATAATTCTGAGAAAGAATTGAAAATTTTCCTAAAGAGTTATAATTTTCATTTTTTTCCAATGCCCTTACAAAATAACTTTTGATTTTAACCACCCAAACCCCTTTCCATTACACTCTGAAAATGCCAAACAATTGCAAAATAGCTAGTAACTTTTTCAGTGGTAATAATTTTTATTCGATAAGTTCCAAGCTTCAAAGTATTTTCTAAACAATCTTTAATTGTTCAAATAATTATTATTTTCTCAAACAATTTTTGTTACGCCTTTAAATCGTGCAAAGTTTTTATTTTTCGATATAAGTGATACAGTTGATGAATTTCAAGAATCGTATTTCTAACTGAAAATAATTTGGTAATAATTTAAACAATCTCCATGTGTTTAAACGATTTTCCCGTGTTATTCCTAATGATTTATTATTTTCTAAAATGAATGGCAACATTAACTAATGTTGAGAGTAATATATTTTTAACGATGTTTGGCAATTGTTTTAATAATTTTCATTTCTTTAAACAATTGTTTCATTTGTAAATATTGAAATATTACTACTTTCTGGAATCAATAACGTAGTTATTTTAAGAGTGATTTTTATTATGAAAGACAGTTTTGAAATTATTTAAACAATTAATAATCAATTATTTGCACTTTCTCATAAGAAAGATGGAGACAATTATTGTTTATTTTTTATACTGTGTTATCTTGATTATTTAAACAATAATCCTTTTCTTATACGTGTTTTTTTTCATCTTTCCTATGGAAAGGAGAAATTGATATTAATTGTTTAAATAGTTACAAAAAATTGTTCAAAAAGAAAATCACCTGTAAGATTAATTTCAGAAAATAATAAGTCTTCACGATATACAGGATTAAAAATTGTTTAAATAGAAGAAAGTTGTGTATACAATTGACAAAAAAACCTAGAGAATATTACTTTGAACGTTCTGTAATTGTTTCAGTAACTTAATAAAAAAAATTCTTAAGATTAACAGAGGAAAACTATTGAAAACAAATGACGATCGTTTAATTAATGACCAAAGGTGTCAAATTACATATATTATTCTTCAAGTTCATCAAATGTATAATTTATCCTGAAAAAATTAGCATAAATTTTACATAAAACTGACATTTTGCCCTTTTCGAGGCATTTTCCGGGCATAATGCATCAGGATAAATAACAATTTTGAACTTTCTTTTTCCAAAATTTGGAAAGAGGAAGTTTTTGCATTTCTGAATTTTAATAAAAAATTTGGTTTATAAGATAATTTTGACTTGGTATAGGGAATTTTGGACATGGAACGGGAAATTTTGGGAACAAATTTTTATTCTAATTTATAAAACGGGAATTTACAGAAACAATCTTTGTTCAGAGCCAGAATAATAATAATAATAATAATAATAATAAACAATAATTTTGAGTTTGGGACAGGGAATTGTATTATAGAAATATCATTTTGAAAATTGGAACAGGTAATTCCCGAAAGAAATATAATTTTTAATTTTGAATAGGGATTTTCGTACAGATATATAATTTTTACTTTGGGACCGACAAGTTTTTAATAGAATTATAATTCTGAGAAAGAAACGGGAATTCTCGTAAAGAATTATAATTTTCATTTTAGGTTCCCTTTAAACAGGAAATTTTTTTAAGAATGATAATTTTTACTACTTCTATTGTAGTTATGTGTTTGGAAGGGTAATAAATAAATGAAATATAAAAAAATCCCGTAAAGGAATATAATTTTTGCTTTGGAAAAGAAATTTTAGTCAAGAATTATCTTTTTGCCTTGGAGCAGGTAATTTTTAACATTGCACGGGAAATTTTGGGAAATAATTATTCTGATTTATAACAAGGGAAGTTACAAAAAATTCCTGTTCCAAGTCAGAATTCTAAGAATTCCAAGTCAGGTTTGGAAAATTCCTTGATACCAAATTTGAATTTGTTTTATTTGAAAAATCTTTTTTTTTGTCATTAAAAATTGCCATAAGCTTAAACTTCCCTATTTCAAATTTTCAAAAAGGAATTTACTATATTTCTGAATTATGATACAAAATATGGTGAATAAACATAATTCTGACATGGAACTGGACATTTTTAGAAATAAATGCAGAGAATTCCCTTAAGAAATTATAATTTATATTTAAGGATAGAAAGATTCCATAGAGAATAATAATTTACACTTTATAACAGAGGATTTCCGTCAACAATTATTATTCAATTTATATTTTAAGGCTGGGAATTGTAAAGAATTATGATAGGACTTAAAACAGAAAATCGTTGATATGGAATATTATAATTATTTTACAAAACTCTCTGTTCCAAATAAGAATTTTAATTCATATGACAAAAAATTGTCTGATTTTCCAATTCAGAATAATTTTTTTCTTCCTGAAATTCCCTGTTCCAAATCAGCAATCTTTGAAATTTTTTGAAATGTTTAGAAGTTTGTTGAAATCATCGAACGTTATTTGAAATAATTCAAATCTTTTTAACTTTTTCAAAAAGACCGTGAAAAAAAACCTAAAAATTCCCGACAATTTAAAATAAAATATCGGTTAGAAACTCGGATTATTTATAATCTTTTTAATTACTATTTCTGAAAAGGTCTGCTAGTGAATCTTGGTTTATTTTTTCTATGTTATTCTCAAGGACATTAGATTTATTGCCATATAAACAGAACATATTGTTTATAATATGATTTCGAGAAAGGGAAGGTTCTAAAAAGATAAATGTCTAATTATCTTATGCAAATCGTGTAAGGCTGAAGAAATATGCGAGACTGGATATAAAGTACGTCATCTACTTAAGTGGTAAAGCAAGTTTATGGTCAGCCACTATACATACGACATTTATCGGAGTGATTTATTTTTTGAGGTAAGAAATAAGGCTCCTTTATGCTTCTTTTTCCAATTTTCTGATGTAACTTACTAAGGCCATTTTGGAAAAACAGTTTCCCAGAAATATTAAAGTTTAAATTTTCGTTTTGAAAGTAATCGAAGACATAAATTTCTGTTACAGCACCATTGTCGAAATTGTGGAAATATTTTTTGCAGCGCCTGCAGCGACAACACGATAGCTTTACCGAATTCGGCAAAACCTGTCCGAGTGTGTGACGATTGCCACATATCTTTGGTTGGTCGTTATTCAATTATTCGCTAATCCGAAAGTCATCTGTAGATACAATAATTTTGACAACGACTTCAACTTTAGTAAAAAAATCGCGAAAATTTTGCGACGACATTCAGTCCCTGGATTTTAGGGATTTACGAGCCGAGCACAAAGGGTAACAAAAGAACGGGATTTCAATGCCGCTCAACTTGTCACACAGGCCTGAAAAGCCTTCATAATCGTAGAATGAAGACGCCACTGTAATACATCACCATATTATAAATAGCCCAGGCATTTCGTATGAAAAGAGGCCTTTTTACAACTTCAACTAGGTGGAGCCCGTTTTTTTGTTACTAAGATCGTGTTTGCGTAAATTGACCCTTCCCACTGCATTTTAGAGAAAAATGTCTTGAAAACAAAATTAAACTAAATTTTTTGTTGAAAAAAATTTTAAAAAATAGAACCTTCTATCTTGAATAGGTGCTGACTTATGACCCTTCAAAGTACAGTAGGTCTTATCGGATCGGTATGGACCGGGTCTCCATTTTCGATCACGATGGCGCAGGAACAAATCTAACTATACCTCCTGTTAGTGGTGTATCCTAAAATGTTCAGGCCCCTTAACGTTTGATTGGCCATTGGCGGCTAGAGGCCTTCTTAACGCTTTAACTAGGTAGAGTGCGTCTTTTTTATAGCTAAGATCGTGTTTGTGTAGATTGGCCCTTCTCACTGCATTTTAGAGCAAAATGTCATAACAGAAAAATTAAACTGGACAAAATTTTGAAGAAAAAATAAAAAAAGTAGAACCTTCTATCTTGAATAGGTGCTGAGTTATGATCCTTCAAAGTACAGTAGGACTCTTTGGATCGGGACGCAACCGGGTCTCCACTTTCCACCACGCAGGCGACGAGTCCAGAACCGACGAGTCCTACTTTGACCCGATTTTTTTTCTAAAAGTGGCTTAGAAATTTAATTTGGAAGTTTTCATATGTAACAAGAGGTACTTCCCAGTAATAAAACAAAATAAACAATAATCTATCCAAATTAGGTTATTAGTTATAACCTCTTACATTTAACAATTTTACCCATTTGTCGGGACAAGTAGCTCGTGTTCAGTGTTTTTGAAAATAGCTCGTTTCTGGATGAAGCAACGTAAATGCTGCCAGAAGAAAAGTTGTAGATCATAAAATTCTGCGTAAATATAAAAACGACATGATTGGTCTAGTTTCTATAGGTCACATGTTATGACCATGCAACCTTCGCCCTCTTCTGTCGGAAGAATCTGTCTTCACTGACAAATGTACTTTTGGCACTATTTAAAAGAAATAATAATAATGAATATTTCGGAGAAATACCCAGTTTTTAATTTGTGTTGAAAAAATTAATGATTTGACAATTATTTAAATAATACTCTTCTCCCTATCAATTAAAAATTGTTAAAATAATTATCAAATAAAAATAATTATCAAAATAATAATTATCAAATAAAATAATTATCAAATAATAATTGTTAAAATAATTATCAAGTATCCTTGGAAATTATTATTTTCAACATTCGTTAATCATGTTATTAATTCCAGAAAATAATTACTTTTCACGATTTATGGGGGCATAAATTGTTTGAGAAAATTAAAACTGTATCAAATGTATCATTTATCGCGAAAAATAGTGACTTTTCATGATGAACAGGGAACAAATTTTATGAACAAGTAATGATTATTTAAAGAATTCAAAATTAGTTCAAAGGTACTTGAAAACTCTAAGAATTTGATTTTTACCCACTTTGAAAAACTCGGATTGATTTCAAGCATCATAACTCGACCGGTGAGCAAGATAATAAGATTATATTTTCTTTAAGTTTTCTCATAATTTTGTCTAGTTTGATTTTTCTTTCGAGGATTTTCCTCTAAAATGCATTGGGAAAGGTCAATTTACGTAAACACGATGTTTGGGATTTTTTTCAAAAATATTCCCGTGAAGCATAGTAGTGATTTCTAGCAAATTTGGAACTTGGATCAGAAAAACACGGCTTCTTTGCTCGAAGGTTGCGTGTTCGATTCTCCCTGCCTGCAATTTTTAAATTTGTTTTTTGCTTAGTAAAATGTTCATAAACATAATTTCATTCAACAATTTTCATAAATTCTGCAAATAATAATTTTTTAAATTCCCTTTACGAAAGAACTGACTTTTTAACTTTACCATGTTTTTCGCAAACTGTAGAATGCCGGGGCAAAAAAAATATGACAATTTATAAATATAGAACATCACATTATACTTTATCAATTTATGCATCATTGTAGCCATTTAGATTTGCTTTCATTTGTTTTATTTTAGAAGTACAGTCTTGTCTAGAAATTACTTGTTAACTAATTTCAAGTTTGCTTCCGGTCGACCGATTCTTTTTGCAGATTCGTGACTCAGTGCGATGGGAGGAACGGAAATCGACCTTGTAAATTATTAGTGTCGCGTACGATTTACAGTGGAGTAAAGGAAATCGCGTGACTTTAAAAATAAGTCGATTTGAGGAAGAAAATTCTGGTGTTTAGTTTAATATATACACATATTGGAAGACAGTCGTGTTCGGCACAGATTTTTACAGCTAGTAAATGGTACCCTTCTTTAACTCGGTAAGGCTTTCAAGTCGGTACTTCAATTTTATCACAAATTTTATAGTTAGCTAGTTCTATCGGAAGAGTTTTTAACTATATTCTTAAACTGCTCGTAAAGTAGAAATTATTTTTTCACCCGAGTTACGGTAATCATTGGTTGGAGTGTCGATTCTTGGGGATAATGAAAAAAATGGTTAAAATATGGTTAAAATATGGTAGCATTTTAGAGAGAATTCGTGTGTGTGCTTCAGATTTAAAATTTATTAGATAGATTCACGAATTCTAGCAGGTTTGGAAACTGCTCCTAAAAGTATAAATTTTCTCGTAACAGAATTACAAAATTATGAAATTTGAGGGCTTATAATTTAAAAAATTCCCTAGCGGACCGCATGAACGGACAATTCAACATATAACTTTAAATGTAAAAAATCTTTTTACATATTTATATTTACGTGCTTGTATTTATTAATATGTTACTTGAAAATAAAAGTATAAATCTATAGAAATATAAAAAGAGTATGTGGAATTGTGAATAAATATGAAAAAGGATTAACTTATTCCCTAGCGGACCTGGTGAACAAAACGGTTATTATTATTTGTGTGTGTTTATTTACAGGTTAAAAATTAAAAGTTGTCTGTACTTTGGGTTGCCGCACACAGCTTTCTTTTTTTTAATTTTTTAATGCATGAATAAATACAAATATATAAATGTGCAAAAGATTAACACAGAAAAAATAGTAGATAAACCTTACATCGATTTCCGATGAAAGATTTGCTGCAATAAAAACTAACATTACAGGATAAACTTGAACCAAATATCAGTCAAACTTTCTGTTGTTTTTTCCATGACAACAACATTTGTTTTGAAAAAGGCAACAAATCTTATCGTTACTTTATTCTGTGAAAATATTTTTGATTTCTATGTGTAATTGTGAATAAATATGTAAAAGGATATAAATATGCCCCAGCGGATCCAGTGAAGGGAACGGAGACTACGTGTTCACTTTAAGGTCACGTGGTCCGCTAGGGCGGTCAATTTACGGTCCGCTAGTTAGTCTAATAAAATGTTAAAAATATTAAATTATACTTATTTCTATGCTGAATTTTAATACATTTTTACGTCAAATTCTGAATTAAATTACGTTGTTTATTAATTAATTATCAATTCCAAGTTATGTGAAACTAATAATTATGTTTCGAGAAGATTATTGATTAAGTAGTAATTACTGAGCCGATTGAAGATTAAATTAAATAATAATGATTTTGTGGAAAGTATTACAAAATGATTGAAGATATTTAATATAATTCATATCTCATCAGAAAAATTGTCACTCAAATCGCACACTTTTCTAAAATCAAGGTTTTGGTATTAAAAAAGAATATTGCAGTAATAATAATAATTCTTTAAATAAAGGTAAGAATATTTATAATGTAAGCTTGATGTGAAAAGCTAACAGAACGAAGGAAACTGTTTTTTATGGATAGTTGAAAATATTTTCTGTACACACTCATATATGTAGATGTTTGGAGAGCTTTTAACGGAAACGTTTACGTTTCACTCGTTTTCTACAGTTTCATAAAAAAATGTAATTAAAATGGAAGTATCCTGAAAAGCAGGTGGATATTTCGTGTTTTGAGCTCTTCGTTCATGAAAGATTTTAATAAAATTGTTAATATATGATCATGTATACTATGTGTGATTAAAATCACTGAATGAAATAGAATAAATAATATTTTTAATTATCTTATGTATTTTATTCATTTTCATAAAATTATTATTTTCAGCAGCTTTGGAAAATTTTCTAGCTTTTCTTTATTTTTTGGATTTCAGGAAGGGTAAGTAGCAGGCTGCTTCGTGACATCCTTTCTTTTTAGATTTTATTAAACCTTCAATCGGAAATTTCTTTTTTTTTAAGAAAACACTTCACTATTTTTGCTAGATTAAAAAAGATATATTTAACGGTCGCTATAAAGCTTTTTATGGAAACGTTTGATTTGAAAGTTTAAACATTTTATTTCTACAATTTTACTTATCCTATCTTGTAAACTGTAGAATTTTTTTAAGCTTATGGAACCCCCCATTTTCTTTTCCTTATCACAAAATATTTTAAATGTGGGTATTAACACCCTTAATTTTTCATTATATGATAAAGTGAAGAGTAATTTGGTCAAATGCATCCCTGCAAATTTTTGTTAAATTCTGAAACTTTAAGGAAATATTAATTGCTTCACATACAAAAATTTTCACTATTTGAAAAAAAAGTTAAGCAATTCTTGTCCTGCAATTATAAACTTTTTTTCAAAAAATTTGACCTCGATAATTGTTCCTAAAGGAAAGTCTTTTCTTTATATTTACTGACCTAAATAATTGTGAATACTCAGAAATAAAAATTTCTAATAATTAATTATATAATCATTTTCTTAGTTTTTAAGGTTGGCCGAATCCATTTCACATCAGAACTGGTTCTATGCATGAAATCACAGAATCTCACTCAGAATAGGAGAATTCTTTTATCTTACGTTTGAATTTTCTATTTTTTTTCGGAAACAATGACAGATAAGACAAAATTTCAAAAATGGTTTAGCCCGCATGATGCTGATAAGATTTCTTTCTTCTATTAGTAATAACTTTTCAAAAATATTTGGAAAAACAAAGAAGGTGGGGGTTTCCAGAAAATATATCTTTTGAGGTTTTCAAAATTTGAAGAAAAAATAAATAAAAAATATTTTCTCATGCACTTCACCTTTTCATTCTTCTTAATATTTTTGAAAAACTTCTACAGATGAAAGAAAGGTGTCTTATCAGTATCATGTGGGATAAACCATTTTGAGGGCAAGGAGTTTTTTCTCTTCTAAAAATGTAATTTTTGAATTTTTCTTCTAAACTTTGAAAGATATCGCAAAAGAACAAGAGATATTTTTCATAGAACTTTTTTAGACGTGCAAACTTTTATCTTAACATTTTTTGACATCTGTCATTGTTTTCGAAAAAAAATAGAAAATACATTTATAAGAGAAAAGAATTCTGTTCGTCAAAAAAGTTATTTAGCAAACATTAAATTTACAAAATGTCTTCATTATCAAAGTACAAGTTCAGCAAAAAATTGTCAAACAATTTAAGGTGGATTTTTTGTAAAGATCGATTTTTAACTTTTTCAAAAGTTTTGTGATTTTAAGTGTAGAAATTTGCCTGATTTTAAAAGATTCGTTCGGATGTATAAATGTAATTTTATCTAAGATTTTTGAAGAAAAAAATATATTTTTGAAAACTTTAGACATGTCAAATCCAAATTTCAACGATGAAAAAAAATTTCAACCAAATTATAATTTGAAGAGAGAAATAATTTTTAATGCAAAATAAAATTTCGAACGATGATTTGTTTTTTAAGTTTATTTGTTTTAAGATTTTATTAATGCTAATTATTTTCTACTCTAACTTGTCTAAAATTTTATAAAATTTTCCAAACCTCTGAAATACTGTGAATTCTTTTTAAAATTTTCTAAATCTCATAACATTTTTTATATCATTTGAAAATTCTTTGAAAATTATTCGAAATCCTTTAAAATCCACGGAAATCCCTTCAAATTCTTCGAAATTCTGTACAATCTTTTCAAATTATTGAAATCTTCAATTTTCATCAAAATTCTTTATAATCCTTTAAAATCATTTAGAATCCTCAAAATTCCTTGAAATATTGAGAGAACCATTGGAATCTTTGCATAACTCTTCAAATTCACTGCAATCGTTAAAATCCGTGGGAATGGTTCCGAATCTCTTGAAACCCCTTGTAATATAATAAAATAATTAAAAAGCCATTCAAATTCCCCGAAATTCCTTGCAATTTTCGTAATTGCTTTATAGCTCTTCAAATCCGTTAAATTCCTTAAAATCGTTTAAAACTTGTGGAAATCTATGAATTTGCTTCAAATATTTGGAATCCCATAAAAGTCCATTATAATACATTAAAATCCCTAAAAATCTCTAAACATTAGTTAAAATCCTTAAAATGTTTCAACATCCTACGAAATCTCTTTAAGTCTTTGAACTTCCATTAAAATTCACTGAAATCTTTAAAATGCATGGGAATTTTCCGTATGCCTTAAAATTCCTTTAAAGAATTTTAATATCCCTTACAATATATCAATATTCGCTAAAATCTTCTGAAAGCCATTAAACTTTCTCGAAATCTCTTAAAATCCTTAATGATATCCAGAAATTCTTTCAAATTCTGCTAAATTTGATGAAATCTTCTAAAATCCGTGGATACACTTTTGGAATCTTTTGAAATCTCTTAAAATCCCGTTAAATCATTAAAACCCTTATAGGTCTTTTAAAATCCCATAAATACTTTGAAATCTTTGTAAATATTTCGAGATTTGCTTAAATCTTTTTGTTCCTTTTCTTGCAGTTCCGTTGGAATCGAAAATCGGTTCTAAATGGAACCCCCGTTTTTCATGGCATATGAAATTTCTTAAAATTCTTTCCAAGTTTTGAAATACCATTGAAATTCCTTCACATCTTTCAAAATTCGTAAAAATACTTTGGTGTCGCATTAAATTCATTAAAATTTTTTTAAATCGTTTGAAATTCCGAGACTCATTTTGATATCTCTTAAAATCCCTTACAATTCTTCAAAATCCGTGGAAATCTCTAAAAATCGGCTGACATACTTGAAATTCCGTCAAATATTTTGAAATCGTTTGAGACCTTGAAATGTTTGGAATCCCTATCAAAAATTTGTTGAACTTTTTACAATACGTGGAAATCCTTCCGAACCTCTCGAAACATCTTGCAATATATTAAAATAAAAATTGAAAGCAATTATTACTATAAATTAGAAAGTTTTACTGATTCGTCAGTATATAGTAACTGATTCATATTAAGAATCTACTCACTGATTGATATCTGTGAAAATTGTAACTGACTACAAATTATGGTGTTAAAATTTGCGTTAGATCGTTTGAAATCTACAAAATTTTCTAAAATCTGTTGATATACTTTGAAATCTTTATAAATTCTTCAAATTCTATTTTTATTTCACTTACTTTTAATCATATGAAATCTCTTTAAATAACTCAAATTCTTTTTAAATTCCCCTAAAATAAATTGGTATCTTTCAAAATTCGTGAAAATACTTTAGTATCACATGAAATCCTGTGAAAATTCGTGACTTATTTGTATATATTTTAAAATCCCTTGAAAGCCTCAAAAATGGCTCTTGATTGCTTAAAGTCAAATATATTCTGTCGAAATCCTTGCATATCTCTATAGTGGGTAATTTCTTCAAACACTTGAAATGGTTTACAATGGTTTGAAATCTGTGATTGTAAACAACTGGAAACCTTTTAAGGATTTTAGAGATTTTTTATTTGTGGAAAACATTATTTTTTAATTGTAAGGCAAGTATTACTTAAATTTTGTTTTCCAATTGTAGTAATGGTTAGTAAATTAATATTTCCTGAAGTTCTATAGTTTAACAAAAACTTTTAGACATAAATTAGATTCCTTAATTTCAACTTTATCACAAAAATGGAATTTTAAGTGTTTTAATATCTACCGTTATTGTTCAATTCAAAATTTAAAAATTCGAATTATCGACAAAACAGCTTTTATAACGAGATAATATCAAATTATAATGTACAGTTCTTAATGCCTTTTTACAATGATTACATTTTTACCGGTATTTAATTTTAACCTGACCAACTTTGGCGGTTTCCAATTTCTAAATTTCACTATGCAAAAACAAGCATTCGGTAGTTTTGTTCAGTTTTTAAAATAAATAAATTAAGACCCCTTACAATCTTAAAAATCTCATTAAAAACCTCTAAACCTTACGAATTTCCTTCGAAATACCCCTTTAAATATTATGAAATCGCATAAAAACTGTACAATATGTTTAAATCCATTAAAATAATTTGGAAATTCCGTGAAATTCCATGAAATCTGACGATGTGTCCTAAAATCCTGCAAACCTGATTAAAATTCCTTCTGAGCGTTTAAAACCACTTAAAATAATTGAAATATTATTAAATCAGTTAAAAATTTTTCAACCCCTTTCGGAATCTTTTAAAATGTCTTTAAACCTTATTGTTGTTATAAAATTCCTTTAATTGTTCCGAAACTCTATGCGATTTTTTTAAATCGCATACAATTTTTTTAATTCCTTAAAATAAGTACAATGCTGCGAGTTTCCTTCCAATTTTTCAAATCTCTTGAAAATTCCTGGGAAATCTTTGAAATCCATTCGAATCTCTTTTAATTTTTAAAATGTATTATTAATATTTGAAAATCTTTCTCATCATTTGAAATCCGTCAATCTCATATCTTGAAATCCTCAAACATCTTATAAAATCACTTAAAAATCCTTCGAAATACTCGTTAATCTTGGAAATCATCTCAAATCTCTTTGAATTTTTTGCAATATCCTAAAATCATGTAAATCCTATGAAATCCTTTTAAATCTTTCAAAATTCAAGAAAATTCTTTAAAATTGCGTAGAATTATTTCGAAATGATTAAAATCAGTAACATCATTGAAAGTTCCATACAAGTTTTCAATTCTCTTGGAAATTCCATAGAATTCTTGGAAATACGGTAAAGCATATGAAAACTTTTGGAAATTTTTTTAAGCTCTTGAAAATTCCTGGGAATCTTTTGAAACGCCCGAAAATCTTTAAAATTCTATGTAATCGCTCAATTCGTATTAACAAATTCTTGTTGGAATCCGTAGAAATTCGATCACCGCCGGTGAAAGCCCGTGAACTTACATGAAATCTAATGATATTCCTGGAAATTTGTTAAAATATTTGAATTGCTATGAAATCCTTTGAGATTCTAGGTAATTTAGTAAAATAGCTTATTAAGAGCCTTAATCCCTTACGATTACTGAAGTACTCGAAAATGTTATAAAATCCCTCAGAAATCATTGGAAATATTTTTCAATCTTGAAAATCCTCTAAAATCTCTTGGAATATTTTAAATATCTTAAAATCTGCTAATTCCTTTAAATTCCTTACAAATCTTTTGAAGTTAAAGGAAATTCTTTCAAATCGCATACTAACTGAAATATTTAAAATGATCGTCAAACTGTTTTAATCCTATGAAAATTTTTCGAATTACTATAAAATGTATAAAAATACCCTAAAACCTTTTAAATCCTGACATTTGACAATATATTGACAAAGTTTAGAAACTTAAAAAAAAACTTTTTTAGAATCCCATAAAGATTGCTTTAATCTCCAAGAATGCCCTTGAAATTTAAAATAATATTAAATCCCTTAATTAATAATAAGTTAAGGGATTCAATATTATTTAATATTATTTTTAATTTTTGAAATTTTTCATAGTTTTCTTAGATACAGATGAAGATTTGGTTGAATCGAATAACTTTTCCATGACTTAACAAAATATTTTATTGATCCAATCAAATTTTTTGTTCAATCAACCAAATACTCTGTTTACCAAAAGATTTGGTTAAGATAACAAAATAATTTGGTTCGGGTCAACCAAATATTTTGTTGTCGTAAAATAACCATATTCTATGGTAGAACCAACTGAAATTTTTAAAATTTTCAAAATCGTTTTCTGAGTGTTTCTTAAGTTAATTAACATCCTTGGAAATTCTTAAAGTCCCTTTAAAAGCTGTTGAAATCTTGAGCAATCCTTCAACTTCCTTGAAATCTCTTAAAATCCTTATAAATTCTTGGAAACCTTTTTCAACGCTAATTATTTTTACGAATAAATAATAAGATATCCATTTTTTTCAAACCAAAGTTGGTTGATTGATAGATAAACTAAAAGTTATTTTATTTTAATGATCAGAAAATTCTTTTTGTTCTCAGAAGTAACCCTAAAATGTTTATATTGAAAATTGGACTGTTAATAAAAAAAGCAAATAGCTCGCAAATCACGATAAATGGTCCAAAAGTGGTTATAAAATTCCCTCCCTCCAATTTACTTGTTTGGATCGATGCCCTTTCCGAGTCTCTAGTTTAAAAAATAAAAAAAAAAGGATTTCATGACGCACCCTAATATAAGGTAGGTATTGGTGGAACGAGAAGGGGTGTACATTTTATTGAGCGAGATTACAGGTTTGTTCAAGAGATTAGAATAAGTTTTGAGCCTCGCGAGCCAACTTGCTAGCTATGACTTTCGAAAGCTCGTTAGCCCTGAACGCGTGCTCGGCTTAACGAGGCTAAATTGAAATCGATCCTCAGCTCTGTATCGATCTTGTGGTTTTCAACGATCGACACGGGGGCACGTTTTCGTAATTTCGTCGGCGAGTGTAATTAAGGAATATCTTGGATTCGTTCCTTAATATCGCGTAATCTAGCGATTTATCATAACAAGAGTTAATTTTGATCATAATTAGAATTTTGAAAGTGAGCAGTAAATGTTTATTGTTTCCGTATTTTCTCACTTTAGGGAACGAAAAAAATGTATCCTATCCTATCCCATTTTGTATCAATTTAAATTCACGTCAATCTTTTTCAATCTAACTTGTCCTCTTTTCTACTATCCTTTATCTATCCATGTAAATCTTTTTCTATTTCTTTGTCAATTTTAATTCGCGTAGATATTTTTCAATTTCCTTTTCTCTATCTCATTCTATCGTTTATCTACTCATGTCAATCTTTTTCTATCTCTGTTAATAGAAATTCCTGTCTATCGTCTTCTATCTTCTCTTCCCTATCTGATCCTAACTACACCTATCAACGCCGGTCTTTTTCTATCTCTTTGTCGATCTAAATCTTTTTCTATTTCTATCTCTTCTTTTTTATCTTATCCTATACTACGCCAATGAATATCTATAATCTTCTGTTTTCTTTGTCAATAGAAATTCGCATCTATCTTTTTCAATGTTTACATATTTACCTTTTACATCTGTTTTTCAACTTGAGTTTACATCTATCTTTTTCAATGCCATCTTCTCTATCTCATCCTATCCTTTGTCTATCCACGTCAATATTTTTATATCTTTTGGTTAGTCTAAATTCTTCTCCTTTTTATCTCAACCCATCCTACAAGTATCAACGTTTATCGTTCTCTATCACCTTGTCAATCTAAATTCAAGCCTGTCTTTTTCAATATCCTCTTTTTTATTTCTTCCTATCATTCCTATCTTTTTCAATGCCATCTTCTCTATCTTATCCTATCCTTTATCTAAACACGTCAATCTTTTTCTATCTCTGGTAATCCAAATTCCAGCCTACCGTCTTCTATCTTCTCTTTCCTATCTCATTCTATCGTTTGTCTATTCATGACAATCTTTTTCTATCTCCGGAAATGTAAATTGCCGTCCATCTTTTTCAATCTTCTCGTCCTCATCTCATCCTAATTACATGTACCAACGTCAATATTTTTCTATCTATTTCAGTCTAAATTTCCGTCTATCTTTTTTTATCTCTCTGTCAATCTAAATTCTCGTCTATCTTTTTCAATCTTCTCTTCTCGATCTAATTCCAAACCACATCTATTAACATTAATCTGTTTGTATCTCTTTGACAATATAAATTCCCGTGTATCTGTTTCAATATCCTTTTCTCTATCTCATCTCACCATACAGCTATCAATGGTTTTTCAATTTATTTTTAAATTTTAATCTTTTTTAATCTTTTAATTTTAATCTACTTTCCTAAAACCCTCTTCTCTATCTCATCGCATTTTGCATCGATCAACGACTATCTTTTTATATCTCTTTGTCAATCTAAATTCACGTATATCTTTTTCTAATCTCCTCTTATTTGTCTCATCCTAGCTACATGTATCAAGGTCTATCATTTTCAATCTCCTCTTCTCTATCTCTTCCTAACTTCATCTAACAACCTCTATCCGTTTCTATCTCTTTGTCAATCGCAATTCACGTCTACAGTCTGTCAAGTTAAAGCGTGGGTGGCTTTACTCGCAGTCGGTAAGGTGTATCGACATGATTTTGGTGTCAAAATATTAAGAAGAGCTCCCTCT
>NC_046660.1:76719359-76723959 GCF_010883055.1 Belonocnema kinseyi | reverse complement strand
GGAGCTCTTCTTAATATTTTGACACCAAAATCATGTCGATACACCTTACCGACTGCGAGTAAAGCCACCCACGCTTTAACTTGACAGACTGTATCTTTCTCACTCTCCTCTTCTCCATCTTATCCTATCCAACATCTATCAACTTTTAGATTTTTTAATCGTCTCTTATCTTTCCTGTCCTATAATTTATCTGCCCACGTTAACTTGAAGGTTTCGCCGCTAGGAGGCTGACGGTAAAAGTAACTAAGAAGTGAAATCTGTCTTCAGGCTAATAAGTAAAGGACCGGCGAACCGTTTTGCCAAGTTAGACACAGTTGTCAACGTAAAATTAAATTCTTTATAAAATTTCTTAACATTTTGATGGATTCTCGAATTTTGAGAGATATAAAATGATAAGAGTATTCAATCGAGGAAGATAGAAAGAGTGAAACAAAAATTCAAATTTATGGTAAATACCTAGAATGAAGTAAAGAAAAAGATAACAGTCCTCGGCCACAAGAGGTAGAGAAGGAGATAGAAAAATATTGAGATTTGAGATATAGAAACATAGCATTTTAGGGACGTAAAGTGACCCACTGAGATAAATATAATAGTTCTATCTTTTGCTATCCCCCAATCTCGATATATTTTTTTATTTTCCTACTTTCAGCGGGGCACTTGGCGCAAAAAGAGCACTTTGAACAAATAACACATTTTTATCTAAAAACAAAATACAAAATATTTTTTTCGAACTTTTGAGATGTACCTTTTTTGAGACCTTTAAAATAAGTAAAGAAGAGCTTAAGTCAATATAATAACTATATAGCGATAATTTTCAGTAGGTTAGGGCAAGAACAAAATTGTTTATAATGTCTTATGCAAATTAGTTAACAAAATCTACTTTCTCACGATTCGAAATGATCAGTTGGATGAATCTCCTAGTTTTAATATAATATATGAGAGAAATTATGCTTCGTTGTGTTCAGTTAAGAATAGCTTATGTTGGAAAATTATTTAAAAAGAAAACTAGTAATAAAAAAAAAGAAAGAATAAATTTTTTTGCAGAATCAATCAAAAATGTCTTGTCAATTACTCCTTGATGTCATTCTTCCAAATGAACAACTGTAAACTACTTGAATAAATTGATATTGTATTTTTTACATTTTTTCACGAATATTCCCAATTTCTTGCAGAATCATCCACAGGTATATTTTTAGTCATTTCCAGCTGTAATTTTGTTTAAGTAAATAAAAAATATTAATTGAGGAATTTAAAAAAAACAAATGATCATTTTGAACAAGTTTCCAAGAATGTGCTCAATTTTCTTACCGAAATAAACTAAAAATGTATTGCCAATGACTCTTTGCTAGAATACTTTGCCAATGGACAAGAAACAGTTAATTATTCAAACAATTTTTATGAACAAATATACAATAGGTATATGCAAATTCACAATCTGTCATTTTTTTCATGATAAAGGTTTATTTTCTTGTGGAATGAACATAAAACAAAGGTCAATATATATGTCTTGATTCAAGGTGTAATGGTTTCTTAAGTGATAAAATTATATTCATTATTATTTATTATTATTTATTTCCAAAATAACCTAATAACCAAAAAACTATTACACATTTCAAAAAGACGTACGTGACCGTGTTTTTTTAGTATATTCCAAAATAATATTTTCTAGAAAATAACGATTACGCTGTTACTTTGATTAAAAATACTTTTTAAATTGTAAAAATCTGTTTTTAATTAAAAAACAAAATTACAGCGATGTTCCATTGGCAATACACTTTTGGTTTATTCTGCAAAAAGAGCCTATTAATTGTGGAATTCGAACACTGTGCATTTGTTTATAAAAATCGTTTTAATTAATTATCAAATAGCAACTATTCTTAACTACTCAAAACGAGAAAATGACTTTTGCTAATTAATTTGCTTAAGTCTTAAGTAAAAAAGACTATTTAAATTTAAAGTATTTAGTATTGTAATAAAATAATTTTTAATTGATTAATTAATTGAACAATTTTATCAGAATTGTTTCGAACCAAATGTTCTTTTTTTGTCCGCAAACGTATATGTTATTTACTTTAAATATTTTCAGTTAAAAAAAGAAAAAATATTATATATTCGTAACAAGATTTTAAGGGATTTAAAGAATTGCAAACGATATTTTTCAATGATATTTTAATGGTATTTTTAAATAATTCAAGGGACTTTAGCAAATCTTGAAGATATTAAAGGATTTGTTTTGTTGAAGATAAATGATTTTAAACAGATTTCAAGATATATGAAAAAATTCGAAATATTTCATCATGTTTCTATAAATTACAAAGAACTTCAGAGGAATTAAGGAATTTCAAAATATTTGAGAAATTTGAAGCTAATTTTAAATATTTCGGTTAATATTCGGTTCGAACAAAATTCTTAGGATTTCCAAAGATTTCAAAGGATTTGAAAGGATTTTTAAGATATTGAAAAGGATTCTAAGGGATTTTAAAGGCTCTTATTAAGGTATTTTACGAAATTAAGGTGGATGTCAAACGAATTCAAGGCAGTTCAAATATTTCAAGGTATGTCAAGGAATTTCATCAGGTTTTGAGTCATCTTACTAGATTTCAATGGATTTGATGATATTTCAGTGCATTTCAAATATTATCAATAGATTTCTGGAATATAATGAGATTTTAAGGGATTTTAGCAAATTTAAAGATTTGAGGGAGTTTTAAAAGATGCCCAAGAATTTTTAAACAATTATAAAAATTTAAGGTTTTCAAGGAATTTTAATAGGTCTTGATTTTAGTTAAGATTGTAATTTGAAAGACTTTTTTTAGTCGAAATTAAAAGAGTCATTAATCTTTCAAGATGATATTATCAACAGAAAATCTAACTGATTTTTTTTACCTAGTGAAATTAGGTAATTTGAAACCTTCAAAACTGACCAATTTCGATATAATACCCGTAAAATTTTAATAATTCTAAAAAACATTAAGAACTTTATTTTTTAAATTAATTTTTTCAGATTAACAAAAATAAAATAAGAAACTGAAAATTCATAAAAATCGGAAACTAATTCAAAACTATAATTTTTAATTAAAATTATAGGAATTTTAAAGAAGACCATAACTATTAGAAGGACACATACCATACAGTGTCAAATGACACGCAAATTGATTGGATAGATTTTGTTATTATAAAATGAAATTTCTGTAGAAAAATGTGCTGTCATTTTACCGATAAGAATTGAAGAATTTTAAGAATAATTCCTTTAAAGTTTAATAATTCTAAACACATTGCAAATTACACGATTTATAATAGGGATATTTTTTAATAATAAATTAAAGCTTAATTAAACCGTTAACAATTGAACAATTCCATACTTCGTTAAAAATTAAGGAACTCTTAAATCATGATCGTGAAACCAAGATTTAAACGTATTCCATGGTGTTTTTTAAGATTTTATAGGATTTCATAGGGTTTGAAAGACGTTAGAAAATATATTAAGTATTTTTGAGGGATTTCAGAGAATTTTAAAAACGGTTTTCAAAAAAGTTTAAAGGTATAGGGATTTTACCAGATCTACGCGATGTTACATGATTTTATGTGCATTAAAAAATTTAAATGGATTTTATGGTATTCTACATAATTCCAAAAAATTTTTATCTACAGGACTATATATGACATACGAAACGATAAAGTTTCGCGACTGCATTTTTTAATTTCGTTTCCATGAATGCCGTTATCAGAGTATTTGATTAATTTTTTACATACATGTAATTTTTTATATTCAGAGAGAGAGAGAGAGAGAGAGAGAGAGAGAGAGAGAGAGAGAGAGAGAGAGAGTGGAGTCTACGTCATCTGATCACGGCAATTTGCATGCCGTAATGGAATTTAACTTCAATGTAGGCTCCATGAATGCGTGATAGTGATTTTTTAGTTTTCAAAATTAAAAAAAAAAATAGACATGTTTTTAATTTTAAGATAATTTATGGGATTTCCAAATCTTTGAAGGCTTATGTAGGGATTGTGGCAGACTTAGGGGATTTTATACGTTTTTATAGTAATTAAAAAACTTCAATGGATTTTGAGCGATTTGAAAGATGTTCGGGTATTTTACAGGATTTTAAAAAACTTTCAGGTATTTCAAAAATTGTCTAGAGAACTTTAAGGAGTAAATAAAATGAAGTGAAATTTTAATATATATTCAGGTGGATTTCATTCAATTCATGGAATTCTCTGGGGTCTTAGAGGATTTCAGAGATTAATTCTTATAAATCATTTCTTATAAATTAATTATAGCGAATGAGGATTTTACAAAAATGAAGTGATTTACAAATTTTCCAAGAATTGTAAAGAGTATACAAAGTGTATTCTAAAAGATTCCTATGAATTTCATGGGATATTTCATAGAATATCGTAGGATTACAGAAAATTTAAACTGATCAAAAAATTTCTGATGAAAAACAAACGATTTTGTAAAATTTCAGAATGTTTGAAATATTTTGAAAATTTAAAGGAATTTTTACCAGGTGTATACATATGAAACCGGTATTGCCATTTAGCGGCCAGTAGGCACACTTGTAGGCACTGTCGGAACTTACCATTTGTGCTAATTGGC
>NC_046660.1:76704339-76719259 GCF_010883055.1 Belonocnema kinseyi | reverse complement strand
CGAGGGCGCATACTTTGAATAAAATATTTGTTATCATTCTCTTGAAATAAATGTGTTTTTTTCTTGAAAAAATACCGGTTTCATATGTATACACCTAGTAGTGTGTTTTAAAGATTTCAAGGGATTTCAGGGAATTCAGAAATATTTTAGGGATTCCAAGATTTCAAAAGCAATTTAAAGTTTCCATAAATTTTAAGGATTTAAAAGAAATTACAGATCTTTCCACGTATTTCAGAGAATTCTAACAGAATCGAAGGAAATTTAAAGTTTTAAGGTATGTAGAAAGATTGATAAGGATTTCAAGGGGCTTCATTATATTTTTCGGGATTTCAAAGGATTTAAAATATTTTATTCGTTTTTTTAAGATAGAGGAAAGAAATAATAAATTTTAAGATTTTTGCATCGTTTTACTCGTTTTTGAAGGGGTTACCTAGGGATTTCACAATATTTGAAGGATTTTATCAATTCCAATGAATATCAAAGGATTTTAAAGAATTTATGCTATTTTAAAAATATTCCAAAATTTTGAAGGGGTTTTAAAGAATTCTATAGGATTTAGATACTTCCAGGGATTTAAAAGGAATCTAACGAAATATTCTAAAATTTTAAAAGAGTTTCAAAAAATTTCGTGGGATTTCAAAAGAATTTTAAGAATTTTTATAGGAAATACATAAATTGAAACTAAATTCCTAGAGATTTCCAAGTATTTCTACGGATTTCAAGGAATTGCACTATATTTCAAGGATCAATAAGATTTTAAAAGAATTTATAAGATTCCAAGGTATTTTAAACAAATTTTTCGATTTCAAGATATTGAAAACGATTTAAGAGATTTTAAGGAATTTCAAATGCCAAAAGAGATCATAAAGAGTTTTGGGAATTTTTAAAGTTTCAAAATTTGTTAAGGGTTTCAAATGATTTTCATAGGGTTTCAGAAAATTTTGAGAACTTGTATAGGAAATAAAGGGAATTAAATGAAACTTCTAGGAATTTGAAAAGACGGTAAAGCATTTAGGGTATTCAGAAAATTCAAAGAATTTCGAAAGTGGATCAACTAATAATAAATATTCTTGAAATTATCATCATGTTTCCAATTAAATTGACTGACATTGAAAAAACACAAATTTCTTCGTCAACAGATGTCGAAAAATTCAAAATAATGCATTTGTTTAATAAAATCATAAAATTCATAAAAAATTAGAAATTTTGTTAAAATTATCATAAGGTTCCTAATTTCGAAAAATTGAGATATCAAAAAACGAATTTTTCTGTCGACAAAAGCCTGAATGATTATTTTGATTAATTTTGTCTAATATCAATAAGAATAGTCTTAAGAAATTGTTTTTTCATTTGAATAATGGTTCTATTTAAATTTCTCGCCAACCATTGAAAAAACGTGAAAGTATTGAAAATCAAGGAAACAAATATTTTTATATGATATGAATCTATGAAACGTATGCAATTAGAACAATTTTACAATCATTGATGAGCACCGGGAATATCAAATACAAAAATTGGCCATTTTTTCGTCATATTTCTCTATTTATAAAAAAATTGCGAACTAATTAGAAAATCAGCTTTACAAGTTTCTCCAAATTTTATTAGTGTTCTTTTCAAATTTTTTTAAACCCCAATCATTTAATAACTGAACGGTAAAAACTAGAGATCTCTTTTATTCGCTATTATTCTTTAGGTGTCCTGTTTTTAAACAGACCTTAAAGTGCCTTAAATTTTGTATGGAATGCAGTTTGTAAAGATTAATTTCAAGAATATTCCGTAAACATTAAGGTGTAAGCCATTCAATTTTTCAAGAACAATCGGCCAACAAATAAATGTTGATTTATCATTTAATATGTGTGATTTTGTATTCTGAGTTAATGCCCTCCCCCCACCTTCGTCACAAATTGTAACAAAACTTTTTAAAGCACCACCTCATACAATGTGACGAAATTTCTTAGCAGTGCTTGTTAATAAATAAAAAATCTAGAATAGATCGAAATAAAATCAAGTGAGAATAATTTTCAGAAATATTATGTTTACTCGTGAACAGTGATTTTATTGTTATCCAACACTAAGAGATCTGGTTCCAAATATCCAGTTTTTCATATAAACCAGCTAGGACGACGACCGTTGTCTCTTTTCAGAACTCCCATATAAACAATGTTATCACCTGGAATTCGGACAAAAATTAGCGGACGATTGACATTCGGTAGTTGTTCTCGACTGTTGTAACGGTGAAGGGATGCTGATAAGAAATCGCCACATCTTGATAATATCAAACAGCGGGGTTCTTCATGAACATCATCATTTATGTCAATATGATGAGGCCAAGGATGAATAATGGACCCCAAACTTTGGTGACGATTCCATCTGATATAAATACGTCCTATTCGAAGATATGCTGGATTTGGTTGTCGAATCCAGATGGTCCTTTCGAGCATTCCGATAAAAACTCGATCATCTGGCAAGTGCAAATATACACGGCTACGTCCAGCAAAATTAGGAGGTAGGCTTAGTGAAGTTGGTCTTCTTTTCATTTCACCTAATTTTGTATGAAACAAATGCAGAATTATGAAATTATTCGAAATACCGCAAAAAATATATTAATCAGTTGGTAATCTAGGGAACCTTGCAAAAGTGGGGTTCAATGGGCTGATGTTGACAGTAGGTATTTTTAATTATTTGAAAGACCAGTGCTGACATTATTTGAAACTAGGTATGAATAAAATAAATGCAAACATACAAAGTTTAAAAATTGGAGCCGTCTAAATAAATAACGGTTTTTGATATTATGCTGACAAAATGTAGTTTAATTTTACAAAGTATTTTCACAGAAATAGACGGCTTCTTAAAAAGGATGCCTGAGATGAATATTGTGAATGGTCACTTGAAAAGCCCCTTCCATTAAAAAGAACTTTACTCATACTGTGCAAAATAAAATATGGCGATTCATCCACTCTTATAAAACCAATTTAGAAATTAGAGCTCACAAAATCAATAAAATTGTATAATTGGTATACAATTGGACAACAATACTGACTACCCTAGATTTGGGGGAACCAATGCAAACGAAGTCAATGCGATGGATCGGCGGAATTTTAATATCTTTGGGTGGACTGATTGACTCAATGATTAACTGCTAGAGTGCTACGATACCATTATGGCCTCTGAAGGATAAGGCAAGACCTTCTGGGAAAGAGGTTTCCTTCAACCCACCAGCATATGGCCCGCATCTTCAACTCATATCTAAAGTCGAAAGATTCTAGTCCGGATTGGTTGGTGGAAGGGCGCACAGTACTCCTGCCAATGGTGGGCAACTTATCTGACCCAAAGAATTACAGGGATAAATACAGATAAATACAATAAATTATCCAAATCACTTGCTTAAACACACTATAAAATATCTTCACAGCTACTCTAAATGGTAGGATTGTTAGGACAATCGAACCTGTGTGACAAGAAATGTACGAAGAACGCGGCTAAAGAAAGGCATAGCAAGATGTCAGGAGAACCTGCTAATGCTAGTTGATAGATGTGTCTGCAAAGACGCAGATTTCTAAAAGCGCGGCCTATCGATGGCCTGGATTAATAACAGAAAAGCTTTTGATTCGAACTCCCATAGACTTATCATCGGCCTTTTAAACAGGTAAAAGATTCATCCGCACATCGTAAGGTGCATAGAGAGATTGATGTCGCTTTGGAAAGCCAGATTTATTATCTCAGCTTGAAAACATCGTGTGACAACTAACAGTCTCACCTTTTAGAGAGGTGACTTTGAAGGCGACACAATGAACTCTACAAACCCCAAGGTGTTTCTTTCCTCTTGAGACATCGAAATATCTCAAGAAATACGCATCTAACGAAAAAATGTCTGCAATTAATACTTTTTCTTTTCTATGGGGAAAAGCGACCCTGAAAAAATTTACCACAAAGCCCATTCCCTAAGAGCAAAAGGGGGTGGGGTAGGTTTAAAATATACGTATATAAAATAATGTCGATATTTATCGGTTTGCGTTAATCTTAAGTTTCATGCTTAGAAGAATTTCTATATTAATTACAAATATTAACTACATTTAAGAGTATTTCTGTTGTGAATTAATGTGCAATAGTTTGATTGGGTAGCCAATCACTCATTTCTGAGGAGCGAGATCTTTGCATAAAATAGTGCACATTGGATACACTCTTCACTCGGACTTCTAATTTCTGGATTTGATTTTTAACACATTATAATCGTTTTTTTAAGAGCAAGAACTTTGTCCTCATCCGGAAGTGACTGATTCACAAGCAGATATGTACCTAGGTACATAATCTACTACTATTGTAGCTTTTGTCCTTTTAATAAAAAGTTAATTTCGTTCATGCTTAATGTTATTTTTACGATTGAAACAAAAACTACGCGTTCTATTTAAAAGTAGTCTAAACCAAATTTGGGAGTGCAGTTAAAGCAAAAAATGCTGTAAATGGAAAAGTTGTTCACCTATGTGTTCACAGAAAAAAATGCAATCTTTACAGCGATCTCAGAGTAATCTTTAACTATAACAAAAATTAACTTCACGTATAAAGATTTACTTTCACATTGGAAATATTTACCATGTCAAATCTATTGAATTTTGTTTTGTTTTGATGCAAAAAATCAAAACTTGTATCTACTTTAAAATTTCCCACAATAAAAATTCACTTCTGTTTTCTCTGTGTCCTTTTTCTAAATATTTAATATTTTTATTTCTCAAGTTTTATAAAGATTTAAACAAAAACTACGTGTTCTACCAAAAAGTGATTCATAAATAATTTATTTTAGATTCTAGAATTTAAGGATCTCTATAGGGTGCATAACTTTCATCAGTTAATTTTTTCGTATCTTGTATAGGTCAGTCCGCAAAATGGAATTGTTTTTTGTAATAACTTTTCTCATGGTAAAATTTAAAAATATGCGTCTAATTACAAAAATGGCCTCGAAAAAATATATTACCCTTTTTGAAATGAACGATTTTGCTGGTTAATTTTTTTGGAATGTTTCTTGGAATTGTGCTAAAAAAGTTGAATTTTCCATTTTTTAACAAGCATTCTAAACGGACAAAAACAAAACCGCTCGGGAAATGTGATAAAACGTGCGAAAGTCAACTTCTACAAAAAAACCAGTACCTTCCTGATGATTTGCATCTTTCAGAGGCTTCTCCAGACATTGCAGAAAATCCCGTGTTCTTGGTGACGCACCTGATAATATTTCTGCAAAAAGACAAAAAAATTATGAATTTTTGTTATTGAAAATTTATTTAAAATAACAAAGCGTAATTCGCTAATTTCATTCTATTTCGTGTAAGACTGTTAGGATCTTTTGCGAACATTCTTTCTAAATGTTGATACTGCAGACAATTTACGTGAATGACATACGTTCTGAAACGAAAAAAAAACTCTTTTCCTACTAGGTATGTGCTAGAACCCCGAAAGGCAGTTAATTGATCGGGGCGATTAAACTAGGTTTAATCAGCTTCGGGCCGGGCTGAACAGTTTCAAAAGCTCGAAAAATTGCGAGTTCTCGAAATAGTTGAAATAAGCGAAAATTTCGGATTTATATGTATTAGAAACAATTTGAATTTAAAAAACTGTAAACTAATTATAATTAGCGTGAAAAGGTCTTAAAACTTAGTTTTTGATTTATGAGTTTTTTGGGAGACTATAAAAGTACTCCTGGAGGTGATATTCTTCTTTATTCATAATGTGCCTTCTAAGGGTTTATATGGCCTTCGTTCCTTACATGTACATCTGCAAACTTTATGTTATCTTATCCTTATTATTTCCAATATTTATAACTATTTACATAAATTCTTATATATCCTTACTTCTACATTAACCTAGCGCAATTTTGCTGTCGGAAGAGTGAGCGAGCGATCTAAGCAAGAGAGACAGAAAAATACATTTATTTTTGCGTGAATTCGAACAAATTCCCAGGCGATATGTATGAAAATTCAAAACAAAAACCATTGGGACCACCCTAGTGATAACACGAAAATTGGAGTCATGAAAAACGATAACAAATTTACATAATTTCGAAATATTTAAGAATTTATCAAATTTTCCAAACATTTTCAGAATTTTGATGGACGTATTTGCAAACAAGTTTTGCAAATCGGGTTTTTTAACAGATTGTAGCCGATATTAAATCAAGTTTTCACATTTTGGAAATATGAACTGATTTTTTCAATCTTTTTTGATTTCCGCGTTACAATATAACGAATGTAATGTAGCATATTAAAATTCAATCAATATATATTTTACAAAATTTAGATTTTCCTCAACCGACTCCAATCTTGTAACATGCACGGTTCTCTTAATCCCCAATAATTGGATGAAATGGATGCCTCCCTTCTTGGGGATATCTCGCAGGAGTCCGGCCTCTGATAGACTATTCTGATGGACTAAATAACATCTGGCAGACCGTTTACGGAAAGGGTTCGAAGATTCGCCCAAGAACTGAAGATCTTCAATCACACATTGAATAAGTCAAACCTTCTGGCAATAAAGCAGCATATTTTTGACAAAACACCGATGCTGTATAAAGCAAGGAGGATAATACAGAATAAGAAGAGATGAATCAGGGAGAATTAACAGTTTCTTGCTGACGCATCGTGTTTCTTCAGCGTTGACCCTGTTTCTGTCAAAAATCCACCTAAGCCCAACGAGGTAGATACTTTTTCACAGAGATATAGAGAAAATCCTGAAAACACTGTAAATTAAAGAGTATACGAAAAAAAAAATATATATATATATATATAATTAAAAATTTGTCATAAGGACAACCGCAGGATTTCGCCGGGAGCGGGTGCTAATCTGAAAAATTGCACCCGCTTCCAGCGAAATCGCGGTAAAATTTCAGCCATAACCACGTCTCACAACCGTGAGATAGGTGGTTACAGTCTGTAACGGAATCAATACGACGTTCCAGCAAAAGCCTCGTGCACCCTAAGAACACGGAGCGACCCAAGGACTACCGCCTTCTGCATTTTTTCCGCAAGTGTTTTAGTGTATTGTTGACATCCAGGGATGTTTTTTAGGCCATTAGCGAGTGAAAGTCTGACACCTCCAAGAGCACCGATGATAAGGACGATTAGCTTAACAGCATATTCCGGGTACAGACGTTGCAACTCCGTTATAAGGTCTCGATACCTCTCTTTCTTTTCACTCTCCTTGGCTATGATGTTTTTGTCAGCTGTTGCCGAAAATTCGATAACGAACATGGTTAATGCCGTAAGAGTGACAGAAATGGTAATAAAGCATTCTTAGTGCCGCATTGTGCCTTTGAATGTAGGTCATTGCCGCGTGAATTGGACAACTAGATAGTATGTGAGCTAAATGCTCGGGGTGTGCATGGCATGCCCTGCAGCTGTCATCAGGAAGGTCTTGGCTCAAAAAGTGGCGATTTAAGGAAAGCAAACGTTAGCTCACGAGACATTGACTGATCCTTCACATTTCTGTGGAAGATACTGTGAAAGATTCTGTGGAAGATTTGAAGACGAGGGTTTTTTCCATTTGCAACTCTATGTGCTGTATTTAGAATAATCCTGTTGTGAAGATATTCAAGACTCAATGTTCTGCGACTACCTTGACGGCGTGAGATGTACAGTCGCGGAACGGAAGACTTGAGATGCATACTTTTGTTCATGTGCATAACCTTTCTTGTCCCGATATCAAGGGATCTGAGGTCGTTCTTCGTCCATGGAACTACTCCAAATGAATAAAGTACTACCGGGACGGCAAGCATATTCGTTGCAGATACTTTGTTCCTTGCCGAACTTGCCGATACTTTGTTCCTTGGTCTTCTCGGAAGACCAAATCTGCCAGATGAGAAGTCTGTATCTGCTTCGGAGAGTATCCTTTATAGATGTCACATCCTCAATGCGGCTCTGTGGCACGCCCAGGTATGTATAAGTCTCTCCAGCGCAAAGGTGTCGTATAGCGTATTCGAAATCCTTTTCGACGAAAACTTAATAGCGTCTTTGAAGATCCTGAGCTCGTTGATAGAAATCAACGAGCTCAGGATCTTCAGGGACGCTATTAAGTTTTCGTCGGTTCAAATAAACCTTGGCGCATTTGTCTAACCCAAATTCCATTCCAATTTCCTTAGTATATCGTTCGAAAATCCCTAGAGCTAGATGTAGTTGCCGTACAAGTACCCGTAAGAATGGCGAAGTGCTAGAGATAGTGGCAATAATGTAAGGCAAAAGAGGAGTGGGCTCATGGTGTCGCCCTGGAAGACACCTCTCTGAAAGGTGACCTTGTTAGTTGTCACACGATTTTTTACAGATGAGATAGTAAATCTGGTTTTCCAAAGCGGCATCAATCTCTCTATGCACCAAACTATTTGCGGATGAACCATTAAGATTTCCAAAAGACAGATGATAAGTTTATTGGAGGTCGAATCGAAAGCTTTCCGTTAATCAATCCAGGCCATCGATAGGTCACGCTGGTAGAATGCTGCATCTTTGCAGACACATCTGTCGATGAGCAGGTTCTCACGACATCCGGCTACGTCTTTCTTTGATCCTCGTTGTTCATACATTTCTTGCCACACAGGTTCAATTGCCCGAACAATCCTATCATGCAGGATAGCTGTGAATATCTTATACAGTGTGTTCAGACAAGTGATTGGCTTGTAATTCTTCGGGTTAGCTAAGTTGCCTATTTTCGGCAGGAGTATTGTGCGACATTCCACCAACCACTCCGGAATCGACTATTCCGACTTTAAATATGAGATGAAAATACGAGCCAAAATGCTGATGGGTTGAAGGAAACTTCTTCCGCCAGAAGGTTTTGATACAATCTGGACCCGGTGCAGGTCCGTTAAGCTAGCACCTCCACAATCGAATTTTCAAATTTTTCATAGCTCAGAATTTTGGGCTTTTTTTGGGTTGCAATAAAAATTTTTGGGCTCCTTTACTTTTTTCAAAAAATTAATTTTCTTGTGGAGGTGCCAGCTTACATTAACCCAGCACCTCCACTTCTTTAAATCACTAAATAATAAAAATTCAATTGCACCAGAATTTTGCGCTTTTCTTGGGCTCTTAAAATCCGCAAAAAATTTTTCCCCAAACCAACCATTAACTTCCAAAATCAACCCCCTTCAAAAATTGAAACTTTTCAGTTATTTATTAACGGGATATTTTTGTACTTTTTTGGGCTCACAGAAAATACCCACTTCGATTTTTGGGCTCCAACCCTTACAGTAAAAAATTAACCCCATTGAAACACGTAGATATGAAATTGTCAAAAAATAACTTTTTTTACATTTTAGAACTTGAATAAAGTCTCTGATTTTTGGGCTCCTCGAAAATACACGCTACGATTTTTGGGCTTCAAACCTTAACGTCAAAAATCAACCCCTCTCTTCCACGTAAATACAACTTTGTCTGCAAATAAATTTTTCTAGAATTTTTCAATGGAAATACAGGCCCTGATTTTTGGGCTCCTCGAAAATACCCGATATGATTTTTTGGCTTCAACCCTTAACGTCAAAAATCAACCCCTCTCTTCCACGTAAGTACAACTTTGTCTGCAAATAAATTTTTCTAGAATTTTTCAATGGAAATACAGTCTCTGATTTTTGGGCTCCTCGAAAATACCCGATATGATTTTTGGGCTTAAACCCTTAACGTCAAAAATCAACCCCTCTCTTCCAAGTAAGTACAACTTTGTCTGCAAATAAATTTTTCTACAATTTTTCAATGGAAATGCAGTCTCTGATTTTTGGGCTTCTCGAAAATACCCGATATGATTTTTGGGCTTCAACCCTTAACGTCAGAAATCAACCCCTCTCTTCCACGTAAATACAACTTTGTCTGCAAATCAATTTTTCTACAATTTTTCAATGGAAATGCAGTCTCTGATTTTTGAGCTCCTCGAAAATACCCGATATGATTTTTGGGCTTCAACCCTTAACGGAAAAAATCAACCCCTCTTTTCCACGTAAATACAACTTTGTCTGCAAATAAATTTTTCTAGAATTTTTCAATGGAAATACAGGCTCTGATTTTTGGGCTCCTCAAAAATACCCGATATGATTTTTGGGCTTCACCCATTAACGTCAAAAATCAACCCCTCTCTTCCACGTAAATACAACTTTGTCTGCAAATAAAATTTTCTAGAATTTTTCAATGGAAATACAGGCTCTGATTTTTGGGCTCCTCGAAAATACCCGATATGTTTTTTGGGCTTCACCCCTTAACGTCAAAAATCAACCCCTCTCTTCCACGTAAATACAACTTTGTCTGCAAATAAAATTTTCTAGAATTTTTCAATGGAAATACAGTCTCTGATTTTTGGGCTTCTCGAAAATACCCGATATGATTTTTGGGCTTCAACCCTTAACGTCAGAAATCAACCCCTCTCTTCCACGTAAATACAACTTTGTCTGCAAATCACTTTTTCTACAATTTTTCAATGGAAATGCAGTCTCTGATTTTGGGCTTCTCGAAAATACCCGATATGATTTTTGGGCTTCAACCCTTAACGTCAAAAATCAACCCCTTTCTTCCACGTAAATACAACTTTGTCTGCAAATAAATTTTTCTAGAATTTTTCAATGGAAATACAGTCTCTGATTTTTGGGCTCCTCGAAAATACCCGATATGATTCTTGGGATTCAACCCTTAACGTCAAAAATCAACCCCTCTCTTCCACGTAAGTACAACTTTGTCTGCAAATACATTTTTCTACAATTTTTTAATGGAAATGCAGTCTCTGATTTTTGGGCTCCTCGAAAATACCCGATATGATTTTTGGGCTTCAACCCTTAACGTCAAAAATCAATCCCTCTCTTCCACGTAAATACAACTTTGTCTGAAAATCAATTTTTCTACAATTTTTCAATGGAAATGCAGTCTCTGATTTTTGGGCTCCTCGAAAATACCCGATATGATTTTTGGGCTTCAACCCTTAACGGCAAAAATCAACCCCTCTCTTCCACGTAAGTACAACTTTGTCTGCAAATAAATTTTTCTAGAAGTTTTCAATGGAAATACAATCTTTGATTTTTGGCCTCCTCGAAAATACACGCTACGATTTTTGGGCTTCAACCCTTAAGTCAAAAATCAACACACGTTGATACTACTTTGTTAGAAATCAATTTTTCTAGAATTTTCTAATGGAAATAGAGTCTCTGATTTTTGGGCTCCTCGAAAATACCTGATACGATTTTTAGCTTCAACCCTTAACGTCAAAAATCAACCACTCTCTACCACGTAAATACAACTTTGTCTGCAAATAAATTTTTCTAGAATTTTTCAATGGAAATACAGTCTCTGATTTTTGGGCTCCTCGAAAACACCCGATATGATTTTTGGGCTTTAACTCTTAGCGTCAAAAATTAACCCCTCTCTTCCACGTAAATACAACTTTGTCTGAAAATCAATTTTTCTAGAATTTCTCAATAGAAATACAGTCTCTGATTTTTGGGCTTCTCGAAAATACTCGAAAGCTCAAACTTCGTACAATTTCATGGAGATTGAAGAAACACAAGCCAGACACGATACCACTTACCTAAAACACATAAGATACTATGGATATTTTTTTGATGTTTAAATATTCCGTGAAAAAATATGAAATATACGTTTTGAATATCCGCATTTTTTCCGTGGCAATAGCAGAAAATGTGAAAGGCAAAATAGGGATAGCTCGGATTCGGTCTACGTTGTGTAAAAGCTGTCAAAAAAGTTAACCAAAGCTGTCAATTTCCTCGCATTAAAAATAAAAATGCTCCAAAATTGAAGGATGAAGGCATCGATAAATAACGAACACGAGAGATTCTTTCGTATTCACATATTATTTGATTTATTATTCTTAATTTTAAATTAATATAAATCAAAAATTTGAGGGAATGTGTAATTTTATTTCCATCGAGTGTGTAATATTACACTGCTGTTCGAGAGTCCTTTTATTTACATCGCTAGAGGATGTAATTTCACATATTTTTGTAAAATCACACAGTGGAGTGTGTGATATTTACAATGATACAATATTTAATTTTCCGAAACTTTGTAATTTTACACAAACCTTTTTTTACAGTGTATCCACGTTGCAGAGAGGGGCTCATTCTTGACGTTAAAGATTGGTTCCCAAAAATCGTAGTGTGTATTTTCGAGGAGCCAAAAAATCAAAGACTCTATTGATATTGTAAAATTCAAAAAGAAATTATTTGTTGACAAAGTCGTATGTACGCTATAGAGAGGGGTTCATTTTTTATCTTAAGGGTTGAAGCCCAAAGATAGTAGACGGTATTTTCGAAAAGCCTAAATATCAAAAACTGCATTCCTGTTGTAAAACTCTGAAAACAGTTATTTTTTGACAAATACGTATGTCCGTGGTAGAGAGGGGTTGATTTTTGACGTTAAAGGTTGAAGCCCAAAAATCGTGACGTGTATTTTCGAGGAGCCCAAAAATCAGAGACTGTATTTCCATTGAAAAATTCTAGAAAAATTTATTTGCAGACAAAGTTGTATTTATGTGGAAGAGAGGGGTTGATTTTTGACGTTAAGGGTTGAAGCCCAAAAATCATATCGAGTATTTTCGAGGTGTCCAAAAATCAGAGGCTGTATTTCCATTGAAAAATTTCGAGAAACATTCATTTTTTGACAAAGCAATATCTACGTGGGTTGATTTTTGATGTTAAGGGTTAAAGCCGAAAAATCGTAGCGTGTATTTTCGAGGAGCCCAAAAATCAGAGACTCTATTTCCAATAAAAAATGCTACAATAATTTATTTGCAGACAAAGTTGTATTTACGTGGTAGAGAGGGGTTGATTTTTGACGTTAGGTGTTGAAGCCCAAAAAACGCAGCGGTTATTTTCGAGGATCCCAAAAATCAGAGACTTTATTTCCATTGAAAAAATCTAGAAAAATTCATTTTTTGACAAAGCAGTATCTACGTGGGTTGATTTTTGATGTTAAGGGTTAAAGCCGAAAAATCGTAGCGTGTATTTTCGAGGAGCCCAAAAATCAAAGACTGCATTTCCATTGAAAAATTGTAGAAAAATTCGTTTTTTGACAAAGCAGTATGTACGTGGGTTGATTTTTGACCTTAAGGGTTGAAGCCCAAAAATCATATCGAGTATTTTCGAGGTGTCCAAAAATCAGAGGCTGTATTTCCATTGAAAAATTCTAGAAAAATTCGTTTTTTGACAAAGCAGTATCTACGTGGGTTGATTTTTGACGTTAAGGGTTAAAGCCCAAAAATCGTAGCGTATATTTTCGAGGAGCCCAACAATCAGAGACTTTATTCAAGCTCTAAAATGTAATAAAAGTTATTTTTTAAAAATTTCATATCTGCGTGTTACAATGGGGTTAATTTTTTACTGTAAGGGTTGGAGCCCAAAAATCGAAGTGGGTATTTTCTGGGAGCCCAAAAAAAGCCCAAAAATATCCTGTTAATAAATAACTGAAAATTTTCAATTTTTTGAAGGGGGTTGATTTTGGAAGTTAAGGGTTGGTTTGAGGAAAATTTTTTTTGCGGATTTTAAGAGCCCAAAAAAAGCCAAAAAATCTGGTGTAATTGAATTTTTATTATTCAGTGATTTAAAGAAGTGGAGGTGCTGGGTTAATGTAAGCTGGCACCTCCACAAGAAAATTGATTTTTTGAAAAAAGTAAAGGAGCCCAAAATTTTTTATTGCAGTCCAAAAAAAACCCAAAAAAAGCCCAAAATTCTGAGCTATGAAAAATTCAAAAATTCGTTTGTGGAGGTGCTAGCTTAATGTACCTACCCGGTGCGGAATAGTTCTTCATTCCTCCTAATATTTTTTTCACCTCCTCGGTAGTGATGGGTGGGCATTCTTTATCAGATTTTATGAGGGCATCACATAACTCCTTGAAGCCCTTTATATTTTCTGTGTCTTCGTCCAGTCTATGCTGCACTTCGTAGACTTCTCTCCAAAATACTTCGACCTCCTCTGGTTTGAGCGGGTGTTCGACAGTAATTGTAGTAATTATGGTCAGCAGCTTTGACTTGTTAAGTGTGTGATAACGGGTCCGGAGTTCGGGCGCGAACTTTCGAACCTTGGCGGTAAAATTTCTGCGAGATGTAATGTAGCCAGTCACACACTGAATGCAGGACGCGTACTGTCTTGCCCAGCCTATCTTTATGGCAGGTTGATGCATTCGTCTTTTGGTCTTATGATCAACCGTTGGTTTTGTCTTACGGTTCGCATCGGCCAAAGCTCTCACTGCATTATACGCATAATAATTGATAGCCTAGAGGTCGGATTCTCCGGAAAAATGTCCACGAAGCTCGTCATCCATTTCAGCCAGATCTTTAGGCTTGAGAGAAACCTTGGTGTTGATGTTTCTCCGGCTCATAAAGCATCGCTCTTGCTCTATTGGATGCCTACCCGCGGTTGGTCTTAGTGTCGCCACTCTTTCTCTGTTGCCGAATTGTTCTAGCTGTGGTGGAGTAGGCGTTCCGCTTACATAGCCCCTTTTTTGGAGTAGTTCAGCATGGTTTCGCAGGCGTTGCTGCAAAATGTGCGATAGCTCCGGGTGTTTCTCGCACCACAGAGCATGCAGCCGTACCATGTAACCCCGTTCAGGGACCACACTCGCATCGTAGCACTCTAGCAAGTCGTGATTCAGTCGCTCCGTCCACCTAAAGGTCGCGAGATCCCGCCGTTCCATCGCATTGAATCAATTTTCATTGGCTCCCCCAGCTCTAGAGTGGTCGGCATTGTTGGCCGACCCATTGTCGGGAGTCCTGCGCGTTCTGTTGTTTTGAACCGCACTTAATACAACTATGTTTGGTGTTGTCATTGTTGTTTCCACGTTTCCACGAGAAGCTAGCGAAAAGGGTTCGTCCATCCTTGTAGAGCCCCGCATGCAAGGATAAGGCTGCTTACTCTGAGAGGTCGCCTGGTATCCCAGAGTCACCGTTCTAGACACCTCA
>NC_046660.1:76697935-76704239 GCF_010883055.1 Belonocnema kinseyi | reverse complement strand
GATCCTCCAATTTCAAATGCTTTGTATATTCAAAATTATTACACTTTAATCCCTTCTTGCTGCATAGTAAATGGTTTAATTTAACTAATTATCAGTGATATTAAAATTTCACAAACGGAAATGATTAATATATGAACGCGTTTGTGTAATAGTCTTAACATTATTGAAAGAATGAGTACGCCAGTATTGTGAAACTTTTAAATTGCTCAGGTCACCTACACAAACATTACGCATTTATAAATGTTTGCTATAAAATAGAAAAACAGGAAATATTGACACATGTAATCTTTTTTATTTACCACGAAACCCGATAATCAGAAGAGCATTGAATTCAGACTTTAAAAAACTAGGGCAAATGAAAATTCTGAGAAATAAAAATTTGAAAAGACAGTCATTTGGAATTCATTTCTGAAATGCTAAAATATAATGAAATCATTAGTGAAACATTGCATATTACTTATTCGATTACAAAATGTTCTCTAATTTAAATTTAGAAAAGAGAATAAGTTGAACTTAGTCTTCATGATTTGACAGCACTCAATTTGAATCTTGATATGTTTCTTTAATTTTCCTCTATACGTAGACACTTTTTTTTATTTTAATAACTCCCCCCCCCCCTCCCTAAAAGTCGTCTCAAACGCTGGACCCATTCGCCTTTTTTATATTTTTACTTTTTTTCCTTATTATGAAATTATAAGAGATTAAAGCTGTCGTCAAATTGAGAAAAATTAATTCTCATAATCAAACATAGAACTTTCTGTCAAAAATTAGTCACACAAAAATCTGGTAATACCAGATGGTCTTCCGCGGAACCGCTCGTTGGCGTTGGAATTGCCTTAATTACCGCGGCAGAATTCAAAATCGCTTACATATCATCATATAGAGGTATTTAAGATATGTACCCCATTAAATGAAAATTATTGAATTTGAAAAAGTGGACATCTGAAAATAGATTGACTCTCTCCCTTTCCTGTCGACTTTTTTGGTACTTCTTCCGCCCCCCTAACTGCGGACGTCTTTTATAGACGGTTCCAAAATCTCATTCCAAAATTACCTATTTTTCCGACTATTTTACGTTTGCTCTCTATTTTCAAAATGAAGATATTTATACGATCATATCTAAATTAAAATAATTAAAAACCCCGCAAAGCACAATAAAAATAAAATGTTTGAGTGTTTCATCACTTTAAAAATTCACTTCAAAAACTAGAAAACACTTTGATATTGACAATACTACAAAAGCTTTAACAAATGGTATTTTGTTAGTTGGTTTTAAAATAGATTTATGTCCATTATTTTGACAAGAAAGTTACTTTTTTTTATGAAAAAAATTAACTCATGTGAATACCTCCGAGTTGAACAACAAACTTGCAAATGAAAATAAGTTAATTATGAGTAGCAAGACGGATGGTACTTATTTCTTGTATTCTTACCAATAGAATTTAGTATAACTACCAAGGTGAAGAGCCCAGTAAAAAGGATCCTCATTATTTCAAAAAGCAGGCAAAACTGATCAACGTCAAATGTTGATAACACCGTAACTAACGAATATTCAGATTTGTCGCTTACATATACTTTAGTGAGATATTTGTATTTTCCCCTTCCCTAGCATAGATCGCGAAATGCTTACTTGTGGAGCTTGGGTAAATCATAACTGTTATTTCATATTATCTAATTTATTCAGACGTAGATAATTTCTCGCTCAAGAGTATTATCATTTTACCTTGAGCACCTGAGATAATTTATTTTGCAAGTCAAATTAATGCCTCATGAATTATAGCATTTTTTAACGATTCTTCTAAATGTTTCTGTAAACCTAATAATAAAAAAGACTCTGCGAAAATTTCCTGGGCAATTATGTGGTTCGGAATACATTTCGCATCAAGTCCAATAATTCCAAAATATCAACCCGATCCAATCACTTAATCCTTCTCTATCCATTAATCACAATAAGTTTATTCCGATTTTTTATAGTATCTTTTAAATATTTTAGATAATAACATAACTTTAGGGTCACGGTACAGATCGAGATAACAAATAAAACCGGAGTCTTCAGTAGAGCAAAATTAACTTCTGTAAGATCGTTGTTGCCATTTAATTATAAAACCAAAGTCAATTTCCCCGAGCTAAAGAATTTCTTGATTGAAATCAACAAAGTAGGAATAAGAAAAAAATTGGGTCAAAAAACAGAATGTGAAAGTTAACAATATTAAAGTGATAAAACCCTAAAATTCGAAGGGGTTCGGTTGTGGATCACGATAAACAGTAATATTTTAATTTTTAAGAAAAAAATGAAAAAACTATGCCCGAGATATTAGGTTGCTGAATTAGATGGAAACTAAGTTTAACCACTCAAAGTTAAACAATTTGTATTTAAACATTAAAGCATTAAGAGGTTCAAATTTTATGGGTTTTGAAAATCTTCTTTGGACAGCGACTATCTATTTCAAAATTTTTAAATAGTAATAGAAATTTTTTTGCAAGTTACTTGGAGGTTAAATAAGAATAATAAGTCTTCATCAAAAAAAGTATTCTGTTCTGGGGAAAATAAAGATCTGAAAGATCTATTCTAATAAGAAAGGCATAATTTCTTTATAAATAACCGATGATACTTTTGAGAAATATCTTTTCTGCTCACAAGGCGAAAACTCAAAGGAAAAAACCTGATAAAAGTTATTTTTCACAGAAAATTACGATTACGGATTTTAAGTTGAAATTAGGTTGGTACTTTAGTGTTAAATAAGTGGCAACTAGTCTTTTTTTAAAGGTTTTTTTTTGTGTGCAGAAATTAAGTATTTTATTAATTTAATTCATTCAAAACAACTACGGATATTAAGTAATCTAGTTTAAAGTGAACAATCCTTGTATTGCTTCAATAAAAATGAGGTTAAAGAAAATCCTTTTAATGCTATTTGTATTTCTTTAAAAAATTTTTTTTTTTAATGCAGTAAGCTAATTTTTGCAAAAGACCTTAATTATCTACATCTATTACAACCCTTAACTATAGTTAATGCACTGCTACAGTGAAAATGCTGCTTGAAATATAAAAAAAAAATTCCGGACCAACTATGCGAGACATAACCAAAAATTCAGACTGCAAATATTTCACCTCAAATAGATCTTTTTCAGATTTTTCTTTACTTATTAAGAAGCAAACTTCTTTATCTCAAATCATCTACAAATTCGATTAAGCATAGTACTAGATTTTAGCATGAAAAATCTAACTAAAAACTAAAAGTGTAATTTTTCAGTGAAACTATGCAAAAAACTATAATTAATAAAAAATGTTATAAAAAAATTATTTTGAATTTTTAACCAATATTTTACTGCAGTAATAAAAAACGGCGTAGTGAACACATTTTTTAGCGCTCCACTCTTTTTTTTTAGTATGCGACAAAAATCGGGAGCGAATAAATTTATATTTCCATTTTGCATCAGAAAAAATTTAAATCATCTAATTAAAAGTAAGAGTTTCAACTATTCTCGACAGTTTTCGGCAATGTTTGCACATAAACTTATTTGTAGGCATTTCTATTATTCTACTTGAAAAGCTTAGAGAATTTACATAGCGTACGCAAAAACGTAGCCTTCATTAAAAACCTTTCTTTAAAAAATATTTTTTTACATTATAATAAGTAATTATAATAATTATAATAAGTATTTAATTATAATAAGACCATTAAGAAATAGATTTTTTTTTTAATTTTTAGCCTCAAATATAGAAATTCATAACCGGTTTTACTGTAGAGAAAAAAATTTTTGTGAAGTTTGTTTCTTTATTTTGTTCTAAATTCAACAACTCAAGGCCATTTTAATATGAAAAGTATCACTATTTTTCCATTTCCCTCTGGAATAAAGTATACAGACAATAAGTGTAAATTTTTTGGAATTACTAACAAAAGTCTACTAAATAATTGAATTAGAGAAAAATTATCTACTCCAGTTTGAAAGAATTTACAGGTACAAAACCGCCAGGATTTTTTAAATGAAGTATGCATTTTTTAAGGCCACATATACATTAATTTCAAGAAGTTTCTATTAATAGAAAATGTGTGAAATTAAATAATTCCATAAAGTAACATGATTGCCTAACATTTCTAAGATTATGAAAAAAATTATACAGAAGGTTTAATTGCGAAACTTGTAATTAGGCGAAAAGGAAATATTATGATTATATACTCAATCACAAAGGGCAAGCATCTTCTGCGAAATTAAATTTTTGATGAGATTATCATTAATTGATCGCAATTAAAAAATAATTAGACACATATACCGGCTTCTTTGTAAGTGGGCCGTTGTTTAAGAATTATAAACGTTTCCAAATCACGGTCGCCGCGGCTGCCGAAGGTCTACCGATTTACGCGCGACTGCTTTTACCAAGCGTCGCCAGTGCAACGGTAAAAGGCCTACCTAGGGACCACGCTGGCGCTGGATAAATTTAAAAAATTTTTTTCGTTTTCTAAACAAGTTGAATATTCATTTTCAAGGCTCCTGCGGAGATTAAATTTTGGATTCTAAAAATAGTTAAATTATTGAGAAATAGATATCATGCAGAAGTGTTATATACATCAGAAACAACCTGCTAAATTTTATGGCGTAAAAAGAGACATGGAAAACGTTATGTTTCGAATTTCTTTACGACGATTATCATCCACAAATATTTAAAGAACAATGAATTACGATTATACAAATGAGTGAATTGAAAAGTGATTGCATGATATTTATTTCACATAATTTAATTATTTAAAAAAAATTTAATGGCTGGTGGAGCATTAAAAATGATTATCGGACATGTTTACAATACGAAAAAAAGGCGACAAAAATATTTGAACCAGCAGGTAGTTGGACGCTTGGTGAAAAAAGGCGCGCGTGAATCGGTAGACCTGCGGCAGTCGCGGCTAATGCAATTTTCAAACGCTCATAATTCTTAAGCAAGGGCTCACTTACAAAGAATTTATGCGGATCTTGAGGCATTTTACCGTATTTAAGGGATTGATAGGATTTCGAAAGAACTTTGAAAGATTTTACGATATTCTAAAGGATTTCCCAGTTTTAAAAGAATTTGAAAGGAATTTAAAGCGTTTGTGTTATTTTAAAGTACCATTTCAAAATATTTAAGAGTTTCTGATAAAATTATTATTATTATTACACCATTAAGCCATTTCCCTTTCAGGGTAGTCGTGACTCACTCGATAGGGGAAAGGAGTAATGTGTGGAAGGGATAGAGATTTTTCAGAAAGATCCAGAATTCTCGTGCTATTTAAGTAAATAACACGTTTGTTCCGCAACACTGCTCCGACCCAGGTTGCTGATCAATCTCTCTAGCAATCACCCCAAGCGAAAAACCTCACGAAGTCGTTATGTAAGGTTCCCCACTTGGGTCCATTAGTAGCCAAGGTCTTTTGTTTCAGGCGTCATTCACTCTACTGATACTCTTTTTATTAATTATTTGCCGCCATACTTTCCGGTCCTGGCATACTACTCTAGCTTCATTTATGTCCATGCATTTTTTCATGCAGGCTCTCGTGTTTCTGTGACTTCTTATGTCTCTTCTAAGTAGGGTCTCATTCACACATTCTAACCATTCTTTCCGCGGTCTACCTCTGGGCACGCTGCTATTTACTTTACCTCGATACACTTGTTTCGTTAGTCGTTGATTTGGCATTCTCTCAACATGTTCGAACCATCTTAACCGATTTCTTTCCCATGTGTCTACTAGCGTCTCTTCTGCACCACATTCTTTTAGAATTGTCTCGTTACTTACTTTGTCCAGCAGGGTTTTCCCGCATATTATACGCATGAATCTCATGTCAATTGCGTTAATTTTACTCTTATATTTTTCTTGATAAGTCCATGTCTCGCTACCGTATAGTACTGTCGGTACAAATATGGAAATATGTATTGCCATTTTAGCTTTATTTGATATATTTTTACTTCTGATAAGGGGACCTGCTCTACCAATAACCTTCTTACCTTCATTTATTCGTCTATCTAATTCCTCATATATCCTCCCGTCCCTAGTAAATAAGCTACCAAGGTATACGAACTTATCAACTTGTTCAATTCTCTCATCATTTAATAAAATATTGCATAGTGTTTTCTCACTCTTTCCTTCGAACACCATAGTTTTTGTTTTACTTGCGTTAATTTTGAGGCCCGTGCTCTTCATGCTTGCATCTAGTTTATTCAACATTCTTTGTAAGTCTTTGATAGACTCTGCCATAACAACCTTATCATCTGCGAACGCTAACCCTCGTACCCTTACTGTTTTGAGATCCACACCCTCTTCGTCGAAGAGAGCCAT
>NC_046660.1:76693259-76697835 GCF_010883055.1 Belonocnema kinseyi | reverse complement strand
CAGGACTTCCCAAAGTTTACTTTTATCTACCTTGTCAAAAACTTTTTCTAGGTCAACAAATGCACAGAAAACTTTATTTCCTACTCTCAAACTTTTTTTTGTTATTTGCCTTAAGCTAAATATTTGATCCGTACATGACCTTCCTGGCATAAACCCACTTTGGACTTCCCACATCTTTGCTTCTGTTATTTTCATTACCCTACGAATAAGTATTTTTGAATATATTTTACTTACGGTGCTTAATAAGCTAATCCCTCTGTAATTATTGCACTCGCTTTTATCTCCCTTTCTCTTGTATATTGGTACGATAATCGCTTCTTTCCAATCGTCTGGGACGTCTCCCATCTCGAAACATAAATTTATCAATTCGCACAGTGTATGTGGTATGCACGCGCCACCATGTTTAAGCATTTCAGCGTTGATACCCTCTACCCCGGCAGCCTTACCGTTTTTCAAGTTCTTAATTATATCCCTAACCTCAGTGACACAGACTTTCTCACTTGAGTTTTCCATCGCATCGTGTTCAACATCGCAGTTGTGGTGTCGTATAGCTTCATCTCCGAATTGTCTCCTAAAATAGTCTCTAAAAGCCTCTAGTATTCCGTCTGCATCATATACCATTTCCCCCTTACTATTTCTCATGTTGACAATTTCTGTACTTTTCTTTCCTTTCATTTTTTTATAAAGTAGTTTCCTGGTTCCTTCAAAGTCGTTTTGTATTTTTATCTCTTCTTCTTCTCTAATTGTATCTTTACTTTCTTTGACTAATCGTTTAAGTATCCTGTTTTCGCGCCTATAATCATTTCTACGTCTATTTCTTTCTTCATTGCTAAGACCTGCGATGTTCAAAGTTCTCTTGTACGCTTCTCTTTTTTCTTTTTGGGCAGCCTGAATTTCATCATTCCACCATGTATCACCGGTCATTCTTCCTACAACTGCGGTACCACACACTTCGATCTTATGATTTCAGAAAATTCATAGAATGTTGAAAGGTATTCAGGACATTTAAAAAGATTTCAAGGGATTGTGACGGATTTCTGTAGAACTTTCGTAAATAAATTAAATGAATCTTTTAAGGATTTGTACGGATTTTAGATATTATAAGGGATTTCTAATATTTCCAAAGAAAGCAAAGGATTTGAAAGAATTTGGTTGGATTGTAGAAAATTTAAAGGATTTTCAAAGGTACCTTGGATGTCAATGGATTTAAAAGATTTCAAGGAATTCTAAGAGCCTTCTGGAGAACTTTAGGGAAGAAATAAATTGAAATGAAACTAGAGGGTTTTACCGATTGCTACAGATTTCAAGAGTTAAAGGATTCATAGGAGTTTTAAGGTAATCATAAGATTTCAAGGTATTTGAAGACATTTTTAGGATTTTTCGGTATTTCAATACATTTCAAATGTTTTCAAAGATTTCGAAGTTCTCTAGAAGTTTTTAGAATATCTCGACAGATTTGAGGTATTCTTAAAATATTTCAACCGGTTTTGAAGCTTTTAGGGTTTTCGAGGCCTGGAGTTAATATTAATTAGTAAATTTTTAACTTCAATGTCTATGTCAGATTTTTAATTACGTTTATAATAATGCTAAAAAAAGACTTGTTTTTTCAGCTTTGTGATATTTCTTTGTTCACTTCTTTGTTACAAAAGAATCAGCATGACGTCGAATGCTTCTAGCAAGGTGCTGATTTGTAGCAACCGGTGAGTTGCGACACGAACCTGAATAGGAAATTGTGCAGTAGCTTCGGGCATATTAATGTTTATGTAGCGTGTTTCATATTCTCGTCTACTAAACGAAAATCGTAAAGGTAATATTGCACACAGAACTAGATTTGACATGCAAAAAGATTAATAGTCGCTTAATTGTATTACATTGACTGTAATTTCAGATTTCTTTGTTGCAATTCGTATCATCAGAATATTTAGTCAATTTGGCTTCCTGATAGAGGGAGGTTTGTAATAACTTAAATTTTTCAATCTACGTTTTTGATATATTTTGATAAAATTCGACGCCAGAAGACATTAAAAAAAATGTTTTGTTGTATATATGAGAAAAAACTTTTTTGTTATTCAAATAACAGCAATATGATATCTAGCGCATTTTGTTAGTGTTTTCGAGAGGCATCGATCGACCTATGGTTGAATCTTTCATGATCCGCCAGTTTCGGTTTACGAAGTTTAAAAAAATTAGTGTATTCTGTTTATATTGGAAGAACTATGGTCATATTAGGAATACGACAGTACTGTATCTAAAATTTTTGTTCGCGTATTCGAGACTCGTCGAATGACCTACTGACAAAACTTCTTTGACCTCTTATCTAGCAAGGACGATACATTAATTTAAAAAAAATGTTATTTAACTTGCTGATATGAGGAAAACGCTTTCAATATTAAAAATACAATATTAATGTATTTATATGAAATTTTTGTTCCTGACTTCGAGATGCATCGATTACCCAATTAAGGAACCTTTCACGATCTACTATAACCTACTAATATCGTTTTTAAATTTCTTAACGTAATTATTAAGTTTTTTTGCGTGAGGATTTTTGGTTTCGTTGGAAATATAAGATTGTTGCATTTAATTTAATTGTTGGCATCTTCGAGACGCGCGGATTGGCCTCCGGATAAATTTTCCATGATCATTCTTGATAAATAAGTAGCGAGTAAGAATATTTTATGAAAAAGGTTACATTGATTTTATTATATAGTGAAAAAATATCTTACCAAATATCTATAGAAAATTCAAAATAATGGCATACTTATGGGACTTTGAATTTTTAAGCATCTTGTTTTTTTAAATACGATATCTTTGGTGTCTTAATTTCCTTTTTCTAAGATATAGTTCTACATGCCCTAAAAACATGTGAGTGGAACTGCAGTAGATTTCAACAAGAGAAAGGGGTCTCTTTTTTAAATTTGCAAGTCCTAAATATTTTTTAGGACTACAATACTAAAAAAGTGCAAATATGTCTCGTTCTACCGAGACCATTTTTCGTACAAAAGCAACGAAAAAGTCCCATTTCATTAAAAAAATTTTAAGTCCTAAATAATTTGCGAGGAAAAAGTAATAGAGAAGATCCATTTTATTTTCTTCAGACATTTTTAGATAAGCTTGTTGTATTTATGTTCCAAAGAAGTACTTCTTAAATCAGGCTAAAGCACCGAAAGAATCAGACCTAATGTTTTTTTCAATTATAAAGGTCCTAAATAATTTTTGGGCGAAGGTATTAGCAATGTTTTAACTGACTTTTTCAAAATCCTTACCAGTGTTGATGAAATTTCCGTTCTAAAAATGTACTACTGCAATAGTATTAAAGTACACAAACAGTTCAAAATATGTCTGGTTTCACCAGTATTTTTTTCAGGAAAAGAGTAACGGAGAACTCTCACCTACTTTTTAAAAACATTTTTACAAGTCGTTGATAATTTCGGGAACAAAAGCACTAGAAAAATTTCATTTTTTTCGTAATTTTTAAAATTGATTGTGACATTGAATCTATAAAAACGTACTGTAAAAACGGGACCAAAGTACTAAATAAGTTCAAAGTATCTCTCGATTCAGCAAGACTTTTTTGGAAAACATTACCGAAAAATTCCTAATCAATTTTTTTGGTACAAAAATCCCATCAGCATTTTTTAAAATATCGAAAAAAATAAAGCGAACTTTGTTAGTTCTGTTTTCCAAAACATTATTACTGAGGACGCGTGAAAATGAATATAATAATTTAAACGGGCCTTTTCTGGCAGTTTTGTTCTAAATAAGTTAAAAAAAAGAATATTTAGATCAATTTTTTTCCTAATTGAAATTTTTTACTTTGTTAAGAAAAGTTTTTACTTAAGTACTTATTTGTCTCATACCCAGTACTTTAGTAAGAATTTATCAGGGATCTCAACGGGACTCTTTTCTTTACGCATGGACTGTTGTACATGTTTTTTTGATAATGTGTTTGTAATTTGAAAAAATACTTTAAAGAATAATAAATTTGATAATTATTTTCTCTCGTTAAAAAAGGAAATTGTATTGTCTGTGGATTTATGTATGTTCGCGGTTGTGAATCCTCGAAGTTTTTAATGAATGTTTTTAATTAAAAATTGTATTTGATCGGCTTGATTAGTTAATTATTCTTAAGCTCCTTAGGTGGACATTTTACTGAAATTCAAGGAAGCGTAAAACTATTGAAAGCGCTCTGTGGACCAAATGAAACGCGCTTTATAATCTGCCAGACGCACCGAAGCTTTCGGCTTGAATCAAGAATGAAAAGTTTTCACGTAGGAAATGGCTTTATTTGATAAAAAGAATAATAATCATGGAAATAAAATCAAGGACCAAAAGGGGAATACTTTTTATATTTTTCCATTAGACTGTGAAATCCTCCACCTTTCGCAATGAAAAGATTTCACAGACAATAAAAGGATATTTTGTTCGTGCCAATATTCGTCTGTTTGTAACTTGTGGATACAAAATGTATAACTTTGCTTTGAAAATCAAACAAATTACAAGCTTTTTTCTAAAACAATTTAAGGGCTGTACTGAATCATAATGATAATAAAAAAGTATTGTATATATACATACA
>NC_046660.1:76670398-76693159 GCF_010883055.1 Belonocnema kinseyi | reverse complement strand
ATATAGACGTATACTTGCGCTAAATGGTGTGATAAAAAATGTATGAATCTTCCTTCATATCGCGAATTGTACTGCACAGACATGAATGGAATTGGATTGCATTGAAGTGGATTAAAATGAATTAGATTGGATATGAGTGGATTGGATTGGAAAGAATTGGATTGGAAGTGAATTTGAGCGGATAGGTATTAATTGGAATGGATTGGATTGAATTGACATGCATTTGAGTGCAGTGGATTGGAATTAATTTGATAGTACTGAAGTAGTTTATAATTAAGTAGAGTAAAGTCGATTGGATACGAATCAATCGGATTGCATTCGATTGGCTTACAGTGGATTGGAATAAAGTGAAGTGGAGTGAAGTTTATGAGATTGGAATTATTTTAATTAGATTGGAGTGAACTCGATGGGAATGAATTGTTATGAATTCGATTGAACTAAAGTATTAGGGCGGATTGGATTGAAATGAATTGGATTGAAGTGGATTGTAGTCGATTGGATTTGAATGAATTGGTTTGGACTGCATTGCATTGCATTGCATTGGATAAGAGTGAATTAGATTGAAGTGGATTGGATTGGAATAAGTTAGTTGGATTGAAGTGAATTGGATTGGATCGGTATGGGTTGGATTGAATTGGAAAGAGTTGTATAGGATTGGACTGAATTAGAATAAATAAAATTGGATTAGAGTGGATTAAATTGGAGTACAGTGTTTTCGACTGGAATGGATTGAATTAGATTAGAATGGATTGGAGTGGATTGGAATGGAATGGATTGCATTGTAATAAATTTGATATGAGTGGATTGTCTTCGATTAGAATGGATTTCCTCTCGGGTTTTTCGATTGAGACTCTGTGCAACCTATTTGCACTTATGATCGACTGGTGTGATAAAAAATAGTGTTTGACACGCTGTACTTGAGTGGCAATTTTCCTCGAGTGATTGCCTCTATGTAACGTTCTGATTTTAAATAACACTTTTTCTCTTATTCTCCGCTTCACACCTTCATTAAAGAATTCTTTTTTCCCCTGTTTTCAAGAAAAATCCAATTTTTCTCGTCTTTTTGCCTAATTACGAACAACAAGAAACAGATAGAAAATAAAAATAAAATTGAAAAATGAGTTTTTAGTTAGAAGTTAATTATTTTTGTTTAAAAAGTATATTATTATATTTTTGGTTTGAAATTCATTTTGTCTGGTTAAAAATTTAACTACTTAACTGAAAATTGAACTAATTTGTTAAACATGAATTTTTCATATTCAAATCTGTTTTAGAATTTAACAATTTTATTGTAAATTCGTTCCATTTTCCATGGAATATTCATTTTTTAGCTAAAAATTTAACTACACCACACTCTCGCTTTCAGTCCATTGTCGGAGGTCGCCTTCAAAGAACCTTGAACTGATTTCGGATAAATAAATAAATAAACAAATAAATAAATAAGTAAGTAAGTAAGTAAATAAATAAATATATATACAGGGTGATTTTTTTAACTTTAAACTTTCAAATATCTCGAAAAATAGGCACTATATGTAAAAATGTTATGAATCAAAAGTTTCAAGTTAAAAAATCACCCCGTATTTACAGTGAAACCCTTTAATAACCATCCCTTCTATAGCCCTTCTATAGCGCTTCACTCAGGCGAGCAGTCAAGCGTGAACAAATAAAAGAGAAGCGGGCTATAATGAGTCAATTCCTACCCATCGCCAGCCCCAAAATCGTTTAAAAAAATTTGATTAAATATTTTTTTTCGAATATTTATTTTCTTTCCCTCAAAATTATTACTGTTTGTCTAGTGGAATATTTATCAGTAATTATTAATAAGTAATTCATTTAATAGTAATTAATTTATCAGTAATATTTATGTAATAACTTTTATTCAAAAATTGTTATTCAAATCAAATTAGTCAAACAATGTTGATAAATATTGCACTGAAGAAATATTATTAATTTTTAATAAAAAAATTATTTACAGAAATTCCATTTGTTTAAACAATTTAAAATTAATGAACTAATGTTCATAAATATATCCAATAGACCAATATGAATAATTTTATGTAAAAAATTACGAGAATACAGTGTTCAAAAGGTCGATTTCATGAAAAATTGACATTTTTGGTTTTAAGGGTAGTTTTCAGGTACTCGTGAGGGTGTGTGGGGGGTGTCACACCCATATGTCTAAAAAATGAAATTCTTTGTTGGATAATTCTCTACAGGCCTCCATACTTTCCTGTCACATTTTTTCAAACCCTAAAAAATTATTCAAAAAAATTAAAAAATGTTGAAACTTCATACCATCGGGTTTCAAATACAACTGTTTTGTACAAAACTTTGTCTTCTTTATTTAAAAATTCAACATTGCGATATATAATTAAGCTATTTGTTTTAACATGAAATCTTTTGTTGAAAATTCGTCTTTTTTTAGTTGGAAAGAAATTGTCTTAACTTTTTGTTTTAAAATACATGCACTCTGTTAAAAATTCGTCTTTTCGTATAAAATTATTTCTAGGTTGAAAAATGGTTCCATTTTATATTTTTTAGTTAGCACGCACCTGACCCAAACTACAAATTACAAATACACCGTAAATCGGTACTTTTGGTTAGTGGCGCCAATCCTATGCGAAACAGGTCGGGCGCATCTAATTCAGGCAAATACCCCCCTTCCCCCTCTCTTTGACAAAAAAGAATGTGATGAGCGAAAAAAATTATTAAAATAAAAGAACAAGAGCGATTATCAAAATGATGAAAATGGAGATAAATTTCTACGTGAAAACACATTAATTTCCTCAGGCACTTATGTAGCAAATAAATTCTTGAATAAGGAATCAGCAATTTGCATAGAAAGAGTTATAAGAGATCAAATTACATTGCAAATAATGTAAGATTAAAACACTAATATACTATTTCGCATAAATATTAAACACTTGAATTGTTAGGACTTGAATAATTTATTTTCATCAGTTCGAGAATATCGCAAATATCACTCAATTAAATCATTGTTATTTGACAAATTTTTGAAAAACTTTCAATGTTTTAAAAACATTAGGAAACAGCGTTTATTTATCATTTAGTTTTTATTATTATAATATTGTAAAATATGGAGATCGAAATCAGAGAAATGTTTATATGACTCAAAAGTGATTTGAAAATCTAAAAATAATTTTAATTAATATTAGAGGTTGAAAAATTATGTATCGATAATCAGGATACGTTCTTGCATCACTTATAATTGCCAGTTTGAAAAAATGATTAGTATTTGAATTCTGATCATACTTTTTCTCCAAATCGAATTTCTTTTATCCGTTTTATTTATACTGGCATACAGCAAAGGGGTATATTTGAAGCATTCTTTTTTATACTTTCGAAAATTCAAAGATAGTTAGGAAATGGTGCTCTGAGATTTAATAGTCGTGAATCTGTTGATAAATATAAATTTAATCGTGCGAATTATGGACTTGTGCACGTTCTGTTTTATTTCACTTTCTTTACTTAATTATTGTCTTTTATTTTTCGTGCATTTTTAGTTAATTTATTTACACAATATATTTCCCAATTTTCGATACCCTTCCCCCTCAAAATAGGTCGGGCGGCCACCCGACCTGCCCCCCAGGAATTGGCACCCCTGCTTTTGATAAAATACCATTAGATTTAAGGAAAGGTTGAACACTCTTGTGCAATTGCCGGTTAAGCCACCAGAGTTAGTTCAGACCAAATTCGTGAGTATGTTCAGATTATTCTAATTCGGTATCACTAAACCCACAGCTTTTGGTTCACTTGGTGGCTTATACCGAAAATTGGCACTTTCAATATAAAGTTAGTGGATTTCCAAGATACATTTTTTTAGAACGATTTTAGATCCGGCTTGCATTTTTAATCGAAAATCGTTATAGACTTAAGAAAAGATTTACCCGTTTTGAAACAATTATAGATTATGATTTTTCACCTGAAATCAAACATTTCAAATAATACCATTTAACGTAAAAAATAAAAAATACAAATTTCAACAATTTATGTTTTTGGATTGCTAGCGTTGTTACGGTAAATGCACATTTTAGAACAAATATCGTTAGATTTTAAAGTTTTATTTCTTTTCAATCTTAGGTTCACTGAAGATTTATCAAAAATTGTTCATTTCAAACAAAAAACGTTATAGTTTGATCAAGATCTGTAATTTTTGAACAGTATAAGGTCATATTCACGTTTTAGTTACGAATTTATGTTTTTAGTTGAAAATTCTACTATTTTGTTGAAAATTCTTTCAGTTTTTTCAAACCTAATTTTTGTTTGTTTAAACACTTACCATATTGTTGCAATTTCCTCTTTTTGTCTGCATTTAACTAATATATAAAAATTCATGTATTTTGCTGTAAATTTTTCTCTTTAGGTAAACTAGCAAACTTTTTGGTAGATATGTAATATTTTTGGATTAAAAATACATACATACATACATACATATTATTATAGATAAAAGATACTATAAAATACAAAAATGTTGTATTATCACTAATTTTATGTTTTAATTTAAAAATTGCGTGAGAGAATAATGTATGTAATATCGCGCGTAGAACGCGTGATGGTTCTTTTTATATTTTTGCGGAATATTTTTTATAAAATGTTCGTGAAAGCTTGACATGAATTTATTATTTTATAAAATAAGTGAGTGTCTTAAAACACTGAAGTCAAGTTCAAATTAATTTTAAATATAGTAATTTTTCAATGTTCTTATCTATGCTGCATATACTTTTAAAGAATTTTTGAAATTCTTTTGTTGCATCATAGTCGCATGTCTTTTTCATTTGAAATTTAGAACAGTGTAAAATTGAGATCAATATTTACCCAATTACCAATATATTGATAGATTTTTCCATTTAGTAATTCGCGAACTATAAATTATTTGTAAGCTTAATTTTTCTATTTTATTTAACTTTTAAATTCAATGAAAATTATATTCGCCTGTCACTCCCATATTGTATCTCTCATATTATTTTCTGAGAAATGATGAGTGAGTTGAACTGTCATTAGGGGCTATCGTTGCTTTTAATATTGGCATGAATGCACCTCTGGATGGTGATATGAACTATAGAAAATTATAGGTCTGCATGTAACTACAGATCCGTTGATATGAGATCTGATTAAAAGCGGAAATTATCCAGAATTATTATTCCAATCCTATTTCCGACCTTATTGTTGCAACAAAAAAAGAATTAGGTCCCTTGTATAAATTAAGAATTAAAATTCAATGTTGATCACGTCGCTCCTTTGCGGAGGTTTGTAAGCTTTTAACCCCCCCCCCCCCCAAGCTCCAACCATATTGTAGGTTATTTTTACTCACTAAATTTTTTTCTTCAATTTATTTAAATTTAAGCTAGAAATAACGTGTGACGTTTAGAAAAGAGGGGGTTGGTGGGAGGGTGAGGGGCAAAATTGTTACTGTGATTTATAAATTAATAAAGAAGTTCCATTTTCTACCTCGTATGGTTGAATTTTTAATAAAATCATATGAATTCTCGAAAAAATGTAAACGTTTATATTTAAACTACAAGAAGATTTTCATTTTTAATAATAAAAAAGTCAATTGAATAAGAAGAATGAATTTTAAACGAAATAGTTGAATCATCAATCAAAAAGGGTTAATTTTAAACCTAAGAGTATGACATTTCTACAAAACTGAATGGATTTTTAAATCAAAAAGACGAATTTTTAAGAAGAGTTAAATTTTCAATTGGGAAATATTTTTGAGTCAAGAGGGAAAAAAAATTCACCCAAAATATAAAGATTTCAAACTGAAAAGAAGAGCTTTGTACAAAAACAATTCAGTTTTAAATCAAAGATTGAATTACTAACCGAAAAAATTATTTAGTACCCGAAATGTAATAATTACATTTTTGTTTAAAAAATTAATTTCCCATTTAAAAATTGAATTTTCTACAAACCAATATAATTTTCAAACAAAGAGATAAATTTGTCGAACTGAAATTAAGCGTCTACTACCAAAACGATAAATTTTGAAAAAAGGAGTTCAACTTTTCTTTAATCCTCAACTAAAACATACTAGTTCTCAACAAAACAGTTGCATTTCTAACTATAAAAAACCAATCTTCTAAAAAGATAGACAAATTTTTAACAAATACAATACGTTTTAAATTAATAGTTTATTCTTCGACCAAAAGTATTTATTTTCCATCAAAAACCTCAAAATTGTAATGAAATTCCTCAATCATTCACCAAATAATTGAATTTTTAACTACAAAAAGACAAAGATATAGTTTTGATAATAGAGGATGAAGAAGGGATGACGGGCTTAATAAAAAGATTAGAGAAATACTTAGGTTGGATAGAGGTGAATTTCAATGTAGAAAAGACAAAGATAATGAGGTTTAGAAAAGAAAGGGGAAAAATAAATAATTAAATGGAAGATGGAAGAGAGTCAAGTTAGAAGAAGTAAAAGAGTTTAAATATTTAGAATAAATCTTGCGCGCAAATGGAGAAGATAGATCTTATATAAAAAAAAACATATAAAAGATAGGGTGAGAGGAGGGGAGGAAATGTCGGAGGGTTTTTGGATGAATAGGAGTTCGAGGCGAGGGTGTCCGCTTAGCCTAACGCATTTTGCGATTTTAATAGTGGTTATAGAAAATAAGCTTTCAGCCAGAGTAGTAGATGGGGCTAGAATATGGTGACTAGCGTTTGCAGAGGACATATTGGCGCTAGTAAAGGGCGAGGAGGCCTCAAAGGAGATGATGAAAAGGTTGAGAAGATACCTGGATAAGAATAGGTTAGAGCTGAATGCGGAAAAGTTGAAGATCATGGTTTTCCGGACAGAAGGTTGATGGACAAAGAGGAAGTGGAAGGGAAAGGAGTTGCAGGAGGGGAAAGAGTTTCTGTACCTGAGCTTTCTGTTTCGGAGGAACGGGGAAGTGGATGGTCATACATAAGAGAGGGTGAGCAGGGCAAATGTGTTGATGAGGCAGGTGTGGGGATTGGGAAGGGAGTTGTTCGCAGATGATTTAGAAGGAGAATAAAATTGTTCGAATGGCTAGTGATGAGTTTATTATCTTATAGAGTAGAGGTGTGACGTGGAGGTGTGACACCATAACTTTGGACTTTACCACATTTTACTCCAAACTATTCTTATCTAAATATTTTCTCAACTTCATTATCATTTCCTTTAGGGCTCCTTTCTTCTTTGCCAGTAGCACTATATCATCTGCATATGCGAATGCCCAGATCCTAACCCTTCCTTTCCTAATGCCTGCTACAACGCAGATCTCTTACTTACTCTCCATATCCGGGTTACAATCTCAGAAAGCGTTCGGCTAAGTAGACACTCTTACTTCAACCCCATATCTATTTAGAGCTCCTTTGAAATCCCCTCCTCTCCTCCCACCTTATCTTCTGTATCTTTATTTGCCTCCCTTACCATCTCGAAAGTAAGCCTTATTCAAACACTGTAGTGGAAAAATATATTTTTTTGCATTATTGCTTTGATAATTGTTCTTTTGAATCACATACAGATTGTTTTTTTTTAAAGAGTTCGTGGCTCAGACAATATCGTGATTGTTTTATGTTACAAGACTGGAAAGTTGGATGAGTTTTCAGAAAGGTTCGCTTGTGTTTATTGGTATAATACCCCATAGACACTTCATAGTTTATATTTGATCCTATTATTAAATTATTTTTAAAATGATTTTTTTGTTCGCCTCTAGCATTGTGGGAGTTGCAAAATAAAAATTTTCAAAAATATGTGAAATAACTCATATTCAAATTATCCTTTATAAGGGAACAATAGACCAAGAGAACAGGTCTGAAATAAATGTGAAAATTGTGAATCTGACTACCGTAACATATAAAAAGGTGTAAAACAAACTTGACACTGAGTTTCAAAACTGAAAATTAGAATTTACTATGATTTTTACTCGAATGTACAAATGTACAAACTAAAAATTACTTTATACGTTTTTCTGCAGTAATTCTGAGTTGGAAAAGGGATTTTTCTAACAGAATTATAACTTCTGATTTGGAACAAGGGATGTCAGTGGAAAATTAAAATTTCGATTTTGAGACAGGGGATTTGCTAAAAGATATATAATTCTGAGTTAGGTTAGAGAATAAATAACAAAAATATGAAAACTTACAATATAGAATTTCAGTTACGAAAAATAATTTATACGGAAAATTTTAGTACGACTTTATAATTTTGACTTTGGGGAAGTATGGGAAAGGTAATTTCTGTAAAGAAATACAATACTGACAGATAGGACCGATAAGTCCCGCAAAGAATGATAATTTCTACATTTGAACAGGGAATATTATGAGGAATTATAATTTTTATGTTGTAAGAAAGAATTTTTTAAAACAATTATAATAATGAAAGCCAGAATTCGTATCAGTTTTCAACTTTCATTTTGTAAATTTTGAAAAAAGAGAGTCACTGTATTTCAGCGTTGGGATAAATTTTTTTAGAAATAAATATAATTTGACTTGAAACAGGGAATTTTTGAAATTATTTTAATTTTTACTTGGCATGAGTCATTTTGCAAAAGAATTATAATTGTGAGGTTGTGAGGGGTAGAAATAATTTATTATAAAAAAATTTGCATAAATAATTATAATTTGGCTTTGGAACCTGAAGTTTCGTGAGAAATTAAAATTTTGTTTCGGAACAGATATTTTTTTACAAACAGCAGAAAATTTTGGAAAAGAGTTTTAATTCTGATTTATATAAAAAGTAATTTACAGAACAATCCCTATTTCGAGTCAGAAATCATTAGAGTTCGTAACATTCCTTCATCAAATAAGCATTTGTTTGACGTAGTTTGTTTAGCTAATAAAAATATGCCAGAATTTGAAATTTCCCTTGTCAAAATTTTAGGAAATGGGAGTTATCACTTTTATAAATTATGATAGAAAATGCTGTAAGCGAATATAATTTTAACTTATACGTAGAAACTCAATTAAGACTGGTAATTTTGACTTTCAGACAAGGAATTGCCCTAAAGAATTATAATTTAGACTTTAGAACAGAGAATTTTTGCAAACAGTCATTTTTTGACTCACAACATAATATTTTTGAAATGGACCGAGATTTTTTTGGCAATGGTTTTCATTATAATTTTGAAAAAGGGAATTGAAAAAAAAATTACGCCGCTTGAAATTTTTTGTATTTTCTGTTAGAATATAGTTAGAGAGTCGCGATTTTTTCAAAAATTTCAAATACTGTTTGAATAAGTAAGCTTTTTAACATTAAATTGTGAATTCTCTGTTGTTAAAGCTTCTTCGGCTTTAACGAATGCAGTATCATCCCGTGCTTTGTGGGGAAAAAATGTCAAAAGCCAATATTTTAGATAGGATTTAGAAAAAAAGAACTTGCTATTAAATATTTTTTTCCTCTTTCCTTATTTCCAAAATGTTATTTTTTCATTTGTAATATCATTTTCACGATTAAAACGGAAAACTATGCATTTTATCAAAAAATAATTGATGCCAAATTTGTCGATCTTTTTCTGTTGAGCGACTTTCGTTTATTTATTTTTCTCGAATCTTGTGCCAGTTTTAAAAAAATTTGAATTTTTCAATTTTATTTTTCACGATTAAAACAAAAACTACGCATCCCATAAAAAAAATTAGTCGTAACAAATTTGTAGATAGCTTTTGGGTAGACAACTATTGTTTTCTAACTTAAAAAAAATCTTTGCTTGGTTTTTCAAACATTTGAATTTTTTATTATTAACGTTATTTCTTAATAATGAAACAGAAACTGTGCGTCCTATAAAAAATGACCAAGAACACATTTGTAGACCCTTTTTGAATGAACATCTTTTGTTGAATCATTTTTTTCTTATCTTGTACGTTTTACCGGAAAATGGAATTTATGATTTTTAATAGCATTTTTCACGATTAAAGTAAAAAATGTGTCTTATAGACAAAAAATGGTGTCAAAAATTTTTTTCATTCTTTTAAGATTAACAATTTTGATTTTTAACATTTTTTTCATATCTCCTATATTTTCCCTGCAAAATTGCATGTCTGATTTCCAAGAAGCATTTTTGATGGATAAAACCAGAACCGATAGTCAAAAATAGTTGGCCAACGAACTCGTTTTTTTCTTTTATGCCTTAAAACGTGTGACAAAGCTGAAACCAATTTTAACAGTTAAAAAAAGGTTGACGTCCCAAAAGACAGACTTTCCGAAACCTTCCTCCAAATCGTTTTTTTTCTGAGTCAAGGGGTCTCGAAACGTGAAGATTCCATGAAAACCGACGGAGTCAAATGTGATATAAAACTAATACCTTCTCATTAAGATGAGAATTTATAAGGTTAGGGGAGGAAAATGTCATGTTTAGGGTAAAGGGCAGCTTTTGTCCTTTTGAGAATAAGTACCAATTCTAGCAAAAATTGAAGTGGTATTCATGAAGAGGCGCTTGCGCCAAGGGTTGGCGGCAAAAGGTCTGTTTTCGTCGGACGCCGCCTCAACCATACCAGACGCCAGTTTATGTAGCCGCGCCGTCGACGTCGCAATGCTTGTTCTCGCGATCACAGTGTTTTTCTTCGTGACGCTGGTTTCCGGGATGAACGATCCATCCTTAGGTAAATCAATCGATGTGACATTTTCTACCTTTTTGAACCTTTTGCCACCTTTAATCTAAAAAAAAACTTTTTTTCCCCTTTTTGGATAAAAAAAAACATTTGAAGGGTTGTAGTACATAACTAGATAAAAAATAAAATTTGAAGTTCTTGGGAGAGCGAAAAAATCTTTTTGTAAAACCGGAATCATCATTTAAAGATAAAAACAAAAGTGTCCTGCCGAACTGAAGTTCTTCTAAATCGAGGCCAAAAAAGTATGATTAAATATGTTAACTAAAAAATATTATCCAGTGCCGAGAAATAGAAAGTGGAAGTTTATTATCTTAAAATAACAGAAGCCTGATATTAGAACAGGCTTGGTTGGGAAACACAAAAAAGTGCAATTCTCAGTTGACGCAAAAAATAAAAACTTACACCTGATGTGCTGAATTTCTTAATTGAAGGAAAATGTGCTTGATTAGAAGAGGTTAACCAATTCCGACTAAATCATTCAAGAATTTTTATGTTCGTATTTCATGGGTTTTGAAATTCGTTTTTGGATAAAAAAAATTATTCTGTTCTGGGAGAATAAAAACCTAGTGTGACAGTATCGCACTATGACAGACGATTTTTAGTTGAAAGTTCTTTAAAATTAAAATAGGTATATGTTTCAGTATTAATAAGCGTTTATAAATTGAAAAAATATTATTTCTGATCGCAAGGCAAAACAATTAAGTAAAAAAATCTTATAAAAGTGGATTTTTGTACAAAGTGCAGATTTAAGATTTTAGGCTGGAATATGATTGGCACTTTGGTGCTGAGAAAAGTGGCAAACAGTTTTATTTAAGCGTTTTTAATTTAAACAATTTTTTTATCATTTTACTGCATTGAAGAACTTTTATGAAGAGGAAGTTAGTCGCAAGAAAAATTAAAATTAAGGTAATAAGTTAGGAAATAAAAAAAAATAAGATGAAACACAAGTGCAGAGAGTTGTTGTCTGATTTCAATTCACCAATATTTTTATCACGTTATTAAAAAGAAATTTATTTAAAAAATGCTTTTAACGCAACATGTATTCGATTTCTTAGGAATTTGAAATGCTAAAAGTTCATTTTCGGAAACCATATTGGTTATATAGTTTTGTACTGCAAACCTTCATTTGATTGTCGATACTTTTCATTAAAACAAAACAGCTAAATATAAGAGTGCTAACTATTAACCATTCTATTAACTATTTTATTATTCTACTATTCTATTACTATGCACTATTTTATCTTGTAAGAGTCGGGAAATTTTTATTTAAGGTGTCATGTGATCTTTACATTTTTTTCGTTCTAAAAAAAACATTAGGGTCTTTATTAACAATACTTAAAGCTGAAATTTTAGTCGTTAAGAGAAAAATAATTTTAAAAAAATAGAAAATCAATTGACTATTATTTTTTCGGTTTATTTGCTTACTTGTTTTCAATGGTTTTTAATTTTAAGCTTAAAATTATTTTTTATGCATTCCAAATTTTTGAATATCAATAAAATTTGCATTGCAATTTCAATTTTATGATAACGTTGAGATTAAGAGGTCAAATTCGCTCCTAAACAATTCTTTCAAACTATGAAGCTTTCAGAAAAATTACTGATTGAAAACTGTTTCTACTATTTGCAAAAAATGAAGCAATTCTTATCCTACTATAAAAAAATTTTTATGGGAAAATTTAAAAAATTTATAAATGCTTGTCATTTTTCATTTTGATAAGAAAAATAATTGTTAATACAGAATAAAAATGTTAAATAACTGTTAATTTTTAAATTTATTTATTAATTTTTTCAAATCAAAATCAAATCAAAATTTGAGCAAAATTGTTGACCAAATTGTTGAATTTACAACGAAAAAAGATCAATTCTCAACGGAAATGTAATAATTGATATCGAAGTCATAAACATTTTAATTTTAAATAAGAAACAGTCCAATTCAATTTAGTAAGACAAATTTTCAACCGAAATTTTGAAGTTTCTGCCAAATAAGATTTTTCTGCCCTTATTGAAAACCTATTGAAAACAGTTTCTACTGTTTTGTAAAATTGCAGATATGTCAAATCAAAGTTTAAACAAAAATTTAATTTTTAACCGAATTTTTGAACTTTTAACAAAACAAAAAATGGATTCTCAATAAAAAATGCAAAAATAGATATTTGAATGAAAAGCGAGGGACCATTTACTCTGAAATCAGATGAATCTTTGCCGATTATTGCATTTGGTTTCATATATATGAGATAACTTTGGATTTTATTGAATTTCCGACGATTGCTTCTTTCTTTAAGCTAAATGTGATTTCAATAGCGAAATGTCACTAATTTCAATGAACACTATCTGAAAGTTCATTGACTTTTGTTGACTCCCATCTAGACCTGTTTTAAACCCTTTGTCGGCCATATTTTTTCAAGTCGTCCTGCGAACATTAGGCTCTACATAAAAAGAGGTGTGTAACATTTCGAGTGATGTACGATGTTTTATTCGAAACCAGAATTTTATGAGACTGCAGCCTCATATGAAAAGTAAGTCGTGAAAACGTAGAAATGACGTGGCAGTCATCTTCTCGGGCTGTGATTGGTAATCGCAACAGTACGGTTAGGAAAAGCATTGTGCTTTATTCATCCTGAGAAAAAGAGATTATATGAAGTGGATATTATAAGTTGAGAATCATAACCCGGAACGTAAAGTATTATATCGTCTATAGTCTATAATCTTTTTCTAATATATATGAAGACATTAAAAAAAATATTGGCAATCTTATGAGTATTTAAATTAATAAAATTATTGGATGATTAAAAAAATTTTTAACAGAGACGAAATGGTGGATTATATCTGCACCATCGCCTTGGTAAGAAGAGAAAGAAATTTTTTCTAGGAAACGAAAAATCACGTTTTTTAATGCCGCAGGATATGAAAACTTCAAAGAAATTAAATTATTTTCCTAAACAAGTTCTAAAAACTGTCCCTTCACACTTTTTTCTATCTCGCTTTATTTTCGATATTATTGCTAAAATATTGATAAAAACTTTTAAGACTGATTTTTTTTCTCAACAATACAATTTTTGGGTGTCTCGAAAATAAAGAACAGCATAACTTAACAGTTCTTTTTTGTTTTTCATTGCAACAAAAACTTGTATTTTTATGAAAGAAAAAAACATTGAAGGATTTTTGAATAATATGTGAAATTATATGAGTATTTACACTATGAAAGGGAGATTTATTTTTAAAATTTACTGGAGTAATACGCAAAATATTGTCAAAACATCTCTGGGAATGCCGATTATCGCAATTCGTGAAAAATTCGTGACGCATCTCGGGAACTACCGATTGCCGTAATTCCTGGCCTAGATTGGAAAATGATAAGTTTAATCAGTTTAATGCCTTTTTTTTAACGTGTCAAAGGTGAATTACAATTGTGACGTTCAAAGTTTAAATTTAGTTTTCTGAAATTCTAACTATTCAAGGTTCTGTATTTCAAACATTTCAGTTTGAAGTTATTTAGTTTTAAATATAAACAGTTAAATATTGCTATATATTAAAAAACGGTTCTTTTTTTTAATTGGAATTTTTCAATTGAATTGCTTTGAAACTTTAATATTTTAGATAGTTTTTCCTTCGCATGTTCCAAATTAGTTTTCATAACTATACAAAATATTATTATTATTTAAAATGCTGTGTACAGAGCTAAAGTAGCAGCTTTCAATTCCGACTAGGTGTAATATATATTTGTGTATGTGTGTGCAACTTGAGGTGAAAATAACAAACTCTCGGGCAATCAAATTTTGGCAACAAATTAAATTTCGAATACCTACAAGCTTCAACTTTGCTGATTACATTTCGCTGATCAATTTCCAACTTTGTCATTTGTAATTATGATTATACTGTAGTTTTAAAGGTTTAACTTACAACTAAGTTAACTGATTAATTTATTAAAGTTAATTTATTTAACTTTTCAAGTTTTCACTTTGCAAGAACATCGTAAACTTTTAATCAACTCAAACGATTTATCATTCTGAATAATTAAATTCAAGAGAATATTTTTTAAAATTTGAAAGGATTTTCAAATTCGTTAAAAAAAATCTGTAATATTTTAAGGCAATTTTTGTTACTTTGAAGGGTTTTTAGATAATTTTAGAAAAATTTTCATAACTATTTAGAAGTTTTGTAAAAATTTCAGAAATAATTTCAAATTTGAACTTTAAAAGAAATACAGGTTTGGATAAATAAACAACAATTGAACAATTTTGAATTTTTTACGACGTAAGATAAAATTAATTTATATTTTATATGAAAAATTTTTGTTAAAAAATTATGAATCGTTCAATTTTTATTTAAAAATTTACAATTTTCGAACTGTTAAACTTATAAAAGCTAAAAATTTTATTTCCCAACTTAACGGCATTTAATTAAAAATTGTTCACTTGAAATGCGTCAGAAGCTTCCATTTTTATTTAATATGAATTTGAGTTTGAGATAACTTCAAATGAAAACATTTTTAGATTAGGCGTTTGAATTTTTCAATCACAATGACCATTAAAAATTGTTGTGAACCGGAAAAACGCCGGGAAATGACCGAAATTTTTTTCCCTGATCAAACGGCCAATCAATTAATTGATGCGAAAATTGTGACGAATTTTTTAAATGTACAGTTTGGAATAGTATAAACTAATACGCTGACTGCTATTGATTGCTTGTTTGAATGCTCGTGATTGTTCACAATGTCTCGTTGTCTCCTACTGACTCGCTCACGATTTAGGGATAGTATAAGAGATTTCGGCTGTATTCACTTGATTTTCGCTTATTTCATAAAGATCGGATCTTTTGAAAAAGATGCAGTCGGATACTACTGATTCCAGATCATGTCGTAAAGTGTTATGCTTGTTATATTTGATTTCACACCAATTTCAAAACACTGAAATCCCTTGATTCGAGAGTGAATACTCCCTCGATCAAAAGGATTTGAATGTTACATAAAAAACAATCAAATGCAACTCAATAAGAACAATTTTCAAAGGAAATTTTGAATTTTCTACCAGAGTAGATTTTTCTGTTAGGAAAAAATTACAAACTAATTAGAATTTAAAGGCAAAAATTATTTTTAATATAGAATAAAAAATTTCGAATTACTTCTAAATATATTTTACAATTAATCAAATTTTTTCTAAAATGATTTAATCTTGCAAAATTGCAAACATTTGCTTTAAAACCTTCGACATTCTTTTTCAGAATTATAAAAACTCATTTGAAGTTTGTTGACATTTTTTTAAATTATTTTCTAACACTCATTTTGCTAAATAAAGGAATAACTGGACATTTTTTTGCAATCTCCAGAAATTTTCGTATTCTCTTGAAAAGGTTCAAATATCTTAAAAACATTCTTTTTCGAAATTTCGAGTAAATTGTGTATTGAAAGCTGAATACTATATAAATGTAGTTATGTGTTAGATATCAAGCAAAGTTTTTCACCATTAAATATACAAAATCAGGTGCCCCAGATTTTCTTTAAAATCTTAATTATTTTTAAAATTTCTGAACTATTTTCTTTTAATAACATGACAAGTATTCCTACAATTTTTACCACTTGGATACATTTTGGTCAGGAAGATAAGCAACAAATCCGTAAATGTCCATAATTTAAAACAAAATATTAACAGATAAAGCTTAATATAAATCTAAAGTTTATCATAAAATTTCAACTTAATAGGTCTCAATACTTACGTTCAATTTTTTTTACTTAACCAAGAAAATTTAAGGATCGCACGGAACCCTGATACAAAATTCCTATATTATCTGAAAAACAATAGTTGAAATTGTAGAAATTAAAAACTTTAAAGATTTAAAGTTTCAGCCTAAATACCTTCATAGCAACCTTTAAATAATTTTATAAAAATCTGGCAAAAACAGGAAATGATTTACTTGTCAAAGAGAAGAAGTTTAGATGCCAAGGTTTCAGGGAATCTATGAAAAAAAAGGATTTAAAAATTGTAAGCATTTGAATTTGCATGGTAGTGTTTATATTCAAGTTTAACCTGCATCTTATTTTGAGAAGGGATTTATGGATAGTTGAAAAATTATTCATAAAAAATATTGGAAACAAATAGTTGCAACAGTGTTTCTCAGAAAGTGAAGGTTTAATCTCTGTGTGATAAATTGATTGAATTTTTTTTCAGTTCGGAAAGAGGCTTATTGAGGGGTATATAAACATATCTATTTGGCAAAATCGAGAACATGATGGAATCTCGATGAGTTGATCTAAACTAAGTTATTCCCATAGGATCACATGAATTCCCCGAAAAAGCAATTTCCGAAATTCCGAATTAGAGAAAAAGATGAAACTACTGAAAAAGTTTATTAAAGAAGTTTGAATATTTCGAATGTGGAAATTTAATAATTCTAGAAAAATTCAGAAATTTTAATTTACTGAAATTTCGAAATCTGAATCTTCCAACTGCCGAAATTTTCAATTCCGATAATTACCTTATTGTCAAATTTGGCAACTTTCTAAAGGTTTCAAATCCCCAAAGGGCCGCACAGTGGGACAAAAAAGTACCCGTGGTACCAAATAAATATCTAAACAGAGGTCGAGAAAATAATACAAGAACGTCATCTCAAATCAAGATGTGCCAAAACTTGTAGCAGTTTTGGTTGTGTTCTGCTTATATTTATTTGGGATGCTTGAGAAGTTTTCAATACGCAAAAAAGGCACATCCTGCATTTGTTTATAACAATTGTTTAATTCATGAATAATTGTTGTCAATTTACAAAGTATAATGGAAAAAATTCATCGGAACCACATTCTTAGTTTAGCCCGTATACAAAAATTTATCCCATTCATTGTAAATGTGAATTTGTTTATAAAAGTTGTTTCAATAATGAATAAATTTTGTGAAAGGAAGAAATCCCTAGTTGATTCCATAAATTGTAATTTGCAAATTATAATAATAAAGTAATCGAAAGTACATACTTAGTTGATAACGTAAACAAAAATCGAGCCTATACATTGAAAATTTGCCAAGTTTTGAATTTGTTTATAAACATTTTTAAACAATGATTAAAAATAATTTGTTCTTAATTAATAGTGCTGAAATATTCATATCTGTTACATTTTAAACAAAATGTATTAAATTCAATAAGCTAAAAATTGCCAATCTCAAAAATTCACTTTTCTTCATTAATTTGTTTATAATACAATAATAATTTGTTTAATTATTCCCACCACTTTAAAATTCTTCCCATATAGTTGTAACACTGTTTTTGGTCCATGTATTACAAACGACAACTTTTCTTCTACACTTATGAAATGTTCGATGTCATGGTGTAATCACATAACCTAACGGGTAAATAAAATCCCTCGCAAAGGGGTTTTTCGAAAAATGGTCTTGTTGTTTTTTCCTAATTTATTGAAAATATGATGCATTTAATGCGCCTGGGAAGAAGCGAATCCTCACCTTTAGTGTATCCATTCCATTTCTGACCCCTTTCCTCTCCCCATCGTGAACCGTAGTTTTTTCCTAACCCCCCCCCCCCTCCCCAGAAAAGTAACGTGAGCTAAAATGATATCGAAATATAGGGAACGGGGGGATTCTAGCAAATAGATAAATTTTCGACTTATGAATAATACATTTTTAACCAAAAATGGAATATTGCAGTTTTCACATAAAAAATTAATAATAAAAAAACTATTGTAAAAAGAAAGAGGGAATCATAAAAGAATATAAATTTTTAAAAAACTAGTTCAACTTCAAACTAGAGTCAAATTTTAAACTAAAAAAAGATGAATTTTCAACCAAATAGTTCAATTTTTAAGTAAGAAGATGAATTCTCTAGCAAGAAGAATAATGTTTTAAAAATATATGAATTTTTAACAAAGTAGATCAATTTTCAAAAGCATGGTTTAATTTTGAAGCTAAGAGGACAAATTATCTATAAAACGTATGAGCTTTCAACCTCAAAATAAATTTTTTTGTTAAACAAAAAACTTAATTTTCTAGGCAATAGTTAAATTTTTATAAAATAGTGCAAATATTAAACAAATTTTTGAATACTTGACGAAAGCAGAATTATTTAAAGAAAAAAGTTATAGTTTTAACTAAAAAGGATGCATTTTCAACCACGGAAATTAGTTTTTGACGAAAAAGAAGAATTTTTAACAAAGTACATGAATTTTCAACTAGAAATGATCAGTTATCAAGAAAAATATCAATTTTCAACTAAAGAAGGAATAAAATTACATTGTTAGCTAATAAAATTAATTTTTAGTCCGAAAATAAGCGATTTTGAAACGAAATAGTTATAATTTTCACCAAAGAGATGAGTTTTAAACTAAAATGAACATTTTATAAACATGGAACCCTTAAATTTTCAATCAAGGAGATGAATCTGCAACAAAAAAATTAATTTTTAAGAAACTAGTTCAACCTCAACCGACTCAGGTCGCTGATTAATCTTTCTAGCAATCAGCCCAGGTGCAGAGCTTTATAAAGTCACCATGCAAAGCTCTCCACTCAGGCCTATTAGTATAGCCACACTTTCTTGTTCTGGCATACTTCTAGCTTCTTTTGCGTCCATACAAACTTCTTTACTAGGGCAGCCTCTGGGTACGCTACCATTTACTTTACCTAAATATATTTGTTTCATCAGTCGTAAATTTAATAATTTTGAATATTTCCGGTGTTACAAATATTTACTTTTTAAATATTTAAATTTCGTTCATAAATATTTGCGTAGATTTTTTTGCTAGTACTTTTTAACATTAGGAACTTTGCTTTTTCCGCAAAATGGTATCTTCGCATTTGTTTCGGGAAATGTACATTACATGTTGCCTTGGATTGACATTTATTTCAATTAAATTTATTCTTTAATGTATTTTCTAGTGAGTTCTTACATATACCATATACTAACACAATCCCACATAGTAGTATAATATAATAAGTAGCTTAATATGTTTTGAGTTATAGTTTTGCAATTTCCACATAATATATCCGCGCTCATTTTCTACATCTAATTCTATACCATATACGGATTTTTATTATTCATGGGCAATTTGTACCATAATGAAATCTAGAAAAGTTTTTCCAAGAGGAAATTCAAAGTTAAAAATTTAAATGATTTTTTAAATTTAGAATTTTTGAGCAGCAACAATAACTATTTAATTTGGGATCAATGAGAGTTTTTTAAATATAATGAAGCCAAGAAGATTGAATGAGAAATTAAATGTTTATTCGATTGTCTTCAAATTACGAATCTGAATTATCAAAGGACACTGTTCCGTTCGACATTAAAATTATTGGAATTTATATTTCACTTGAAGAATCTTATTATTATTAATATTATTTTTATTATTATAAATATCTTCGGATGAAAAATATACGGTTTTGAATTTATTTTCTGGAAATTAACCTTATCGAGTATAATGCTATTGACTTTTAACTGAAATTATAAATCCTAAATAAAAAATTACTTTTCAACAAAGCAGTTCAAGTTCTAATTAATAAATTGGAGTTTCTACCACAAAACCTAAATTTTGAATGAAAAATGTAATACTTCATATTTCAATCCATAAAGATTTCAGTTTTAGATAAAAAACAGTTGAGTTTATAAAAAAAAAATATTTTTAAGTGAGAAGATTAACTTTGTTGAAAAAATTAATTTTTGACAAAATAGTTACATTTTTTACCTAAAACATCAATTTTGAAATAAAATGATAAGTCTTAAAAAAAGTGAATTTTTAATAAAGTAGTTTTACATTTGACCAAGAAGTTGAATTTTCCCAAAAATATTCAATTAACAAAGATTGTCATTTTAAACCAAATATTTGCAATTTTGATAATAAATATGAAATTTCTACCGAAAAATATTCATTTTAGAATGAAGAAGATGAGTTTTTTTTAATTGTTGTATTTTCAACAAAAAAGAAAGATTTCTCAGGCAAGAAAGAAAAAATATTTTTGGCAAATGATAATTTAAAAGTAAAACTAATTTTGATTACAAAACAAAAATGTTGAATAACTATTTATTTTGAAAGGTTCTTTACTTATATGCTTGAAGGTTTTATCGTATAAATATCATTTTCCTAGAATTTTCGAGAAGTTTTACGAGGATCATTGAAGATTTAAAACTTTAAATATAGTTTATAAATTTTGGGAAATCTTTAAACAAATTTTAGTATTTTTAATCTCTACAAAACTTAAAAATCACAGTATACTTTTTAAACTGAATATAATTATTTGTAAAATTGTCTTCAATGTTTTCGCAAAATCATATTTATGTTTACTTTAAATTTTTTTTAGGAATCTTAAATTTTTTTTAATACCTTGATCCCTTTAAAAATCTTTTAAAAACTTTAAAATTTTATTTTTCGATTTTCCAAAATCTACATTTTGTTTGAAGTTTATAGAATTTGCACAATTTTGGATTTCTTTTAGAATTTTTTTAAAATCTTCTTAAATAACCTCTTAAAATAGATTCTTTTGAAAGCTTGTAAAATTCTTAAAATTGTCTAAAACTTTTGTTTAAAATCTTTATAAGTTTATATTTTATTTTAAATTTGTTGAAATCTTTTCAAATTAAGAATTATTTTTGAATCTTTCTAAAACTTCTAAATACATTTTAAACTTGTTCGATTTTTGAAATTTGTTTGTAATCTTGCAAAACTGAAAATTTTCGCATTAAAATCGTCTACATTTTTTTCCGAAATCTTAAGAAATTATTTGAAATATTTAAAAATATTTTCTTAAAATTAATTTTTCAAACTAAAAAAAAAAAATAAATAAATTTTCCAAAAATCTTATTGTCGACAATCGTCGAACCACGATTTGGGAAGTCATCAACATTTTTGGTCTCTTTATACCGCTTTACCCACTTGCTGACGAACGACGATGATTTTCCCATGTACTTTGCAGCTTGATTGTGAGACAATTTGGGACCTTTTGGGTGGGAACAAAGGAACACAGCCTCGAAGCGCGAAGCGTATACGGAACTCATTTTTTGTAACGTGGTAACAAGATGAGAATTGAAAGCAAACTGAATGTTAAATCAAAAAGCATGAAAGAGGGAGCTCTTCTTAATATTTTGACACCAAAATCATGTCGATACACTTTACCGACTGCGAGTAAAGCCACCCACGCTTTAACTTGACAGACTGTATAATCTAAGTTTATGTTTATAACATTATTTTTCTTGTCTATTTCAGGGTGTAAGAAAGTTTAAAAATTTGATTTGAATATTGCCAAAGTGTTGTGAATGGAATGCTCTCTTCATTTTTTAAACATTCGGTCAAAAAGCTTAGAAGAGAATTTTTGCCTCTATTATTAAAAAATTATTAGCAATTTGAATTTTTTCTGTTAGAAATAAATGTGTAGAATTAAAGTTTTTCATGCGACCAATCATGTTGGGGAGACCACCCCATACTAGATAATGATCCTACATAAAATAATTTTTAATTATAAGCACAAAAATAAGTAAAATTATAATGATAATTTCAATATATTAACACGTATCGGGTCTTGACTATTAATAATATTATAATAATTATTTAATATTCGTTAGTAATTAAAATTAATCATTATCTGATTTAGAGTCTCTCCAATTCAGTAACAATTAGTGATAGATTTTTGTTTCAACAAATTTATTAGATAGGATATTTCATGTTTGACTATTTTATTTTAAAGTTCAATCTAATATAACCTAATTTTCGGCATGTAATTTAATTGTTTTTTGCTTTCACTTTCTGCTTTTCCTCTTATTTCTTCGAGATTCATGAATCCGTAAGGATGTACCTGTATGTAGGTAATGCAGAGGAAGATTTAATCCCTTAGAAGCAAATTCAGGTATTAGAGACGATCTTACCTTCTGTAGCATCAACTTTGCACTGCTATAATTCTCTTCCTTATTCAAAGCAAGCACAGCTGGAAAATTTATCTTCTAAAATATAGAATATTCCTTTAGCATTTTAGTAATTATAATAATATTAGCAGTAAATGCACGCTCGCAAAGTTAGATTTTATATCTATGCATTTTATTTCCTAACAGTAAAAATATAAACAATTACAAAATCTGTTATTTTTATAAAATAATTTAAGTTTCTTAGGAATGGAACAGTGAACCTGTGTTAATAATTAAGCGTACTTAAACTACGTTATATTACTTAAATTTATTACGTCTTTTCATGGG
>NC_046660.1:76669394-76670388 GCF_010883055.1 Belonocnema kinseyi | reverse complement strand
CTATACGTAATTTTTGGAAATTCGCAAAAATTCTCCTGGTGATTATATTTTTAGCTATAAATTTTATTATTGAGTTGCAAATTTGACAATTTTCTTACAAAGACATCCATTTTGGTGGCACATTGAACTGTTTTGTTAAAAATTCGTGTTTTTGGGTTGAAAATGAATCTCTTTCTGTAAAACATTTACCTTTTGCTTGACCTTTTTTGGTTTAAAGTTCATATTTTGTTGCTGGTCAGTGAACTGAAATCTTTTTTGTGTAAAAAATATTTTTTCTGAACATTTGTTAGCAGAAAAGTAACTTATTGTTAACATTTCGTACTTTAGCGTTGGAAAGTAAACTAGAATCTTCTCTGGGTAAAAAATGAACTTTTTTTAATTCATCTGTTTTGGAAGAAATATTATATTTCATGAATTAAAAAGCAACTGCTATTTTGAAAATTCAACCTCTTTTTTTAGAGTTTATATTTTTCATTTTAAAATTCACCTGCTTTAGCAGAATTTACACCTTTTTTTGATAAGCATGCAACTATTTGCTTGAACATTAAAAATGTTGTTGTTAGTGGGACGATGGTCGTGGGGGCTAAAGCCTAGGCTTTGAACCACTCTTCGTCGGCTTTTGCGGGTTCGATTCCCGCCTCGCACTCTGGAAGAGCCTCGGCCCATGCGTTGAACACTAGCCTAGCAAAGGGAGTTGTGTTCATCTCCGGAGAGTCGTGGGACCGCACAGGGGGGGAAATCGGAAAACGAGGTTCAAAATGACATTTAGAACGCAATTATGCACCGATTTTAGAATTTTTTTTTTGAAAAATTCAGAACTAAATTTTTCAGAAAATGGTGAGAGTAGATTTTTTATTTTTTTGTTTATTTAATTATTATTTTAATGCAAACGTCGAAAAAAATGTCGATTTTTCTAATTTCATTTTTTATCTTCTAGACAAAATTTTTCTTATACTTCTCGTCCCTTAAATTTAGTGCACAGGGGTATAAGAAA
>NC_046660.1:76666482-76669294 GCF_010883055.1 Belonocnema kinseyi | reverse complement strand
GTTCTGAATTTTTCAAAAAAAAAAAATTCTAAAATCGGTGCATAATTGCGTTCTAAATGTCATTTTGAACCTCGTTTTCCGATTTCACCCCACTGTGGACCGGTACCCTAGAGAAAAAGGTTTTTCTCTAAGTACTTAAAGCTGTTCTTCTTGGTGGTTCGAAACCCACCTTAAACTGTAGGTCCCCCTTCCACCACCAAGTAAGTGTGTGGGGGTGTGTGTAAAGGAATAAAGAAGAAGGTACAAGAAAAATGTAAACCCTTTAGGGGACACATTAGAAGCTTCCAAGTAACATCCAGTAACATTAAAAATGTTGTTGAAAAGTCATACTTTTTGTTTAAAAATAATGTGTTGTTGAAAATTTAACTATTTTCTAGAATATTTACTCTTTTTTTAATTTATATTTTCGTAGAGAACTCAACTATTTTAGAAAAAAATTCATCCGTTTTTTTAAAAAAATTCGTCTGTTTGGATTAAAAATTCAATTTTGTTCCTAGAAACTTATTTTTTGTTTAAAAGTTCAGTTTTTGATTATTAAAAATCAACTAAAATCTTTTTAAAATTAAATTTAACCGTTTTTTTTTTTAAATTTATCTTTTCGATTACAAAATTCATCTTGAAGGTTAATATATCAATAGAAAAGGTTAAAAATATAATTATTTTTTTTAAGCCAACTATTTTGTTAAAAAGTCATAATTTTGTACAAAAGTTCAATTACTTGGTTGAGAATTAATTTTCTTTATTGAAAATGTAACTATTCTATGTATGGCTTTAAACTGACGTTCTAAGTTGAAAATTGATCTTTTCTGCTTTAAAACTCATGTTTTTTTATTGAAAATTAATCTCTTATGGCAGAAACTTAATTTTTTGGGTTAAAATGCATTCTTTTTGTTTAAAAATGCAAGTGCTTGATTTAAAAAGAATCTGCTTGTGTTCAAGATTTAACTATTTAGTTAAAAATTGTTTTTAATTTAAATTGAGTTCAACTCTTTTAAATTTAAAATACAAATCTTTTTTTGTTGAATATCAACTATTACGAGGTTTTTGGAGAATTTATTTTTCATCGAAAATTCATCTATTTCTATATCAAATTCAACTACATTGGTAGAAAATTAAACTATTTAGTTAAAAATGAAATTATTTATTTTAAAATTGAACTATTTTCTGGGAAATATGATTTTTTTGCTTGAATATTAATTTTTCATTTAAAAATTGTATGATTCCATTTTCCGAAGAAAATTTCTTCTTCTTAAGTCAAAAATTCAACTATTTGCCAGAAAATTAAACAATTTTGTTCAAAATTTATCTTTTTTACTTATCCGGTTTAAAAGTGTAACTATCTAGCATTAATATAGAAGAAGGTATTTTTTAATAATAATAGTTGGTCTAAACAATTGGGTTTGATGAATACCGATAATTATTATTCCACTGCAAGTGAAAAGTGGATAACAGGTTAAAAAATTCACGTAAAAACGCAAGTTTATGAAATTATTCGAAAAGAATATTATTAAAAATATTGATAAATTATTTAAACAAGTTTTTTTGTGAACTTGAAATAATTGCTACCTCACTCTAGTTGAAAACTTGCCTCGAGTAGACAATTTTAGAAAAAAATGCTACTACTTGGTTTTAAGATGAACGGCTTAAATAAAAATTCATTTTTTGGTTGAAACTTGAACTATTGTGCTACAAATTATTATTTTAAAAAATTGAGAATTAATTTTTTTTACTGAGAACGTAATTGTTCCAGTTTTGGTTAAAAATTGATATTTCCAATAGATTTTTTTCCGGTTATAAATACGTGTGTTTTGTTAGAAATTTATCTTTTATAGTAGAAAATTAATCTTCTTATTTGCAACTTAATTCTTTTAGTTAAAAATTCAACTTTTTGGTAGAAAATTAATTATTCTTCGTTTAGGGTGAAACTATTTAGTTAAAAATTGGTCTTTTTTGTTCAATTAAACTGTTTCTGATATACAGTTTTATTGAAAGTTGATCTACTTACTTTGAAGTTCTATTACTTTGTTAAAAATTCATTTCTTTAAGATTCATTTTTTTAGTTAAAAATTCAACTAATTGGTCATAAATTAAATTTTTTGTTAAAAATTCATATAAATAGGCATGAAATTCAATTACATTAAAAGAAAATTGAACGGTTTGGGTAAAAGTTAAAATATTTGAGGAAAAACTTAACGATTTGATTAAAAATTAATTTTTTTCTTCTGTCAGTGAAGCTATTCCATTTTTCGATAGAAAATTTTCCTTCAGAAGATGAAAATTAAACAATTTTATAGAGAATTCAACTTTATGTTGAAAAGTCGTCTTTTTTCCTTTTTCGGTTATAAGGGCAACTATTTGTCATCATCATAGAAAAAAGCTGATTATAAAAAATTGTATTTGGCTTAAAGTATTACGTTTGTTAACTTGAAATAATTATTTCCTCACTATAATTAAAAAATGGATATTGAGTGGAAAATTTTCGAAATAAGTTTGACTTACAAACATTTTTCTAAAAGAATATTATTAAAAATAATAAATTGCTTATACAATACATTCTATTGAATTTAATTGATTATTGCCTCAATTTAACTGAAAAATTAAAAGTAAGTTGAAAAAATGGGAAAAACCTGGAACCGTCGAAATCTATATCAAAAGAAAATTGCTAAAACTAATAATAAATTGGTTAAAAATTTATTTTAGGATCTAATTATTAGTAGAAAGAAGTATTTTTTGTATAAGGAACAATTTGTCTTAAAAAACGCAAAAAAAATAGTAATTTCAAAAAGTCGCCAAACTCAATTCTTCACCATTA
>NC_046660.1:76650795-76666382 GCF_010883055.1 Belonocnema kinseyi | reverse complement strand
CCCGTGCAAAAATGATCAAATAAAAAATCCAACTCTAACCAAAAATGCCTTCGACATGTTGGGCAGTATAAGCCTGTGACAACATTTCAACACTGGAATGTTCTAGAGCCTCGGTCGCTCAGTTGGTTAGACACTTGGACTTCACCTCAGAGGTCCGGGGTTCGATCCCTGAGCCGGTATCTCTGGAAATGCGTCCGTGACTGATGATATATACCGGGAGAGCCCCGTGCAAAATGGTCAAATAAAAAATCCAACTCTAACCAAAAATGCCTTCGACATATTGGGCAGTATAAGCCTGTGACAACATTTCGCCACAGAAATGTTTTTTTAATAATAATAGTTGGCTCAGTTGGTTAGACATTCGGACTTCACCTCAGAGGTCCGGGGTTCGATCGCTGAGCCGGTACCTCTAGAAATTTTTCAATGTACCTTTACCGAGGTTCTGGTGGTTCGGAACCCACCTTAAGCTGTAGGTCCCCCCATCGTATACTTGACTGCAACCCAGTCCGTCAATGATGGGGTAAAAACCAGGCTTTGTCCAATATGTCTGGGCAGACTGCTCTCATCAGATCACTTGATTGCATTATAAAAATGCGTCCGTGACTGATGAGATATACCGGGACAGTCCCGTGCAAATTGATCAAATAAAAAAAAAATATATTCCAGCTCTAACCAAAAATGCCTTCGACATGTTGGACACTATAAGCCTGTGACAACATTTCGACTCAGAAATGTTTTAATAATAATAATTTCTGACTTTAAAAATTCCCAAATAATTTATTATATTTGCAAATTAGAAGATTTTCGAACAATAAAATATCCGAATTAGAAAATTCCCGAAAATATACAAATACATTTTTTTAATGAATATTGTCTTGGATGAACATTTCTTCTATTATTGTTATTTTTAATTCAGGCAGTAATTAAGAAACTTTAAACAGTAATAATTTTCTTATGAAAATATTTGACTATTTTATTTTAACTCAATAAGTAATATTCATGAAAAATTTAATTTTTTAAATTCGGATATTTTTTAATTTGGCTACTTTCTTTCGGGAATTTTCTAATTCGGTAATATTATACACTATTTGAAAAATGTTCAATTCGGGAATTTTATTAATCAGAGATTTCATTAATTGGGAATTTTATTATTCGTAAATTTTCCAGTACGGAAATTTTACAGGGTCGGGTATTTTATTTTCTGGAATTTTTCAGTCGCCCTGTAATACAAACGGTTCTGATTAAAATTTACAAGAACGTCATTTTTTCTTGTGGGAAATTCGCGTTAAACTTGACGGGGCTTGCGGAATCTCTAAGTATCATTTAAAAAATGCAGTTACTTTTTAACGGATTTGAGTAAATTGGACAAAAAAATTTCACATGAACATCTTCCCGTAAAAAACTCGGTAAAATGGTTTGAAATAAAAAGTAAGGCAAAATTGCATAAAGTGTAAACTTGACGACAGTGAAGTGGTAGACGTGAAGAGAGTTTTGCTAATTGTTTGGTATTACACACCTAAATTTCGCAGAAATAAGTCAGGCCATTTCAGATTCAACATCACGTGACACGAAACACATAGATTTTGCGTGTAGTTCACAGCGTAAACATTTGTCAACTCTTCCTACTTGTATTTTACGACTGTTTCACATAGCGCATTCTGCATGCTATCCATCTGTTATTTTCGTGCCACCAGAATAATGTTGTTATTATCCGATTATCGCACCTGTAGCGCAATTAGTGCGAGCCTTTCAACATGCAAGAAACTTGTATTCTTTTATTTGAGAAAAACTGTGAGTGAGTTTTTAAAGTTGACAGCTTTCACACATAGGTCACACTTAGGTCACACTCAGGTCACACACTTTCTCCTACTGCCCCCCGTTCCGCCATTTTTAAAAATTCTTATTTCTTCACCTTTTTTTCGTTTTTTTTGCTTCAATGCGAACTGAATTAATGGAACCCAATTAGAAATCGAACTGTTTTTCGTCGAAAGTTCTTTCTTCAGGTTGAAAAATCAGCTATTATATTTTCGGTTCAAAATGATTCTTTTTGTTTACAATTTTATTGTTTGGCTGCTGATTTCGATGGATACTAGATATTTCCCTATATTTAAAAGAAGAAAAATATGGTAGGGAAACAAATAAGGAGAAGTACATTACAAGGATTTATACATATTTTTAAATTGTAGGATTTCGAAGATTAAAAAAGAAATAACAAGTTTTCTGGGTATTTTTAGAGAACCTTCAAAGATTTCAGATGTTCTACCAAGATTTTTTAAGATTTTAAAGATTTTAGCGTATTTCATAGAGTTCTATGAAATTATTTTTTGAAATTATAATTGAAAAAATCGAAATTTCAGACAATTTTAAGTCGGTGATAAGTATTCTCGATTTTTTTGTGACTGATTTCATAGTTAATAGAGTCATTTAAAAAAATTAGAAATATGTCCAATTCAATTGTTTCATAGAAAATTATTTTTTTACTTGAAAATTCAACTATTTGGTTAGAAATTCATCTATTTCGTCAGAAACTAACTTTGTTTAAAACTTTTTTGTAGATAATAATTTTTCTTGCCTTTAAAGTTGAAGAATTAGTTGATATTTTAATAATAAAAAATCTATTTTTATTTTTTTCTGAATTCATCTCTTTTAGCAGAAAATTTAGTAATTACTTTGTTTTAAAGCTTCTTTTTTCAAATTGAAGAGTCTACTATTATGTGTTTGTTTTTTAATTGGTCTCTTTTGATTGAAAATATAACCATTTTGTAGAAAACTCGCTGTTTTGATTTTTAAAATTCCATAATTTGGTTAACTTTTTTTCTTTCTTTATTTAAACATATTTCGCTGTTGAAAATTTATCTGTTCAACTCAAAAATTCACCTCTTATTTTTTTTGGATTTACAAGTCAAACTTTTTTAAAAACATTCGCTTCTTCACTTGAAAAACCAACTGATTTGTTGAAGATTCGTATCCTAGACAGGAAATTCCTCACTTTTGGTAGGAAATGAGGTTTTTGTTGTGGGTAATTCAACTATATTTTTTGCTATGCAATATTTTTGAGTTGAAAAAACAAACTATTTCCTCAGTTTTGAAAGCTTTTTGGGCTTCAAAACTATGAAAAACAGGTTAATTATTGGAGGCTTAAATATAAAATATATATTCAATTTTATGTTTATTTTAGAAGAAGAAAAGTTGGAGCATAAATATTAACAGAGGTGTTGTTAAATATTTATAGACATTTCAAAGTTAACCTTTTAAACTCTCCAGAAACTTTTATATAATTATTTAATTCTCTGTAAATACGGCAAACTTTTCCTTGAACTACATCAAACTCGCTTGAATTATACATAGTATATGCTTGAAGCTTTTCAGGAATTACCAGTGAAATAAATTTATTACTAATATAAAATTATTTAATTCTAAATAAAAAATATCAAAAACCATGCATTTTTAATTGATTAGGCAAAACTTTTCGAAGCTGAACTTGATATTTCTGAAACACTAATCGTCCCCCGAATTCCGGGACGAGGCACTTTGTTTTTAACGATTCAATTATTTTTCTACGTGAAAAAATGAAAATAATGCTATTAATTTTTTGCTTTGCCTTTAAACATATTTTTAAAGTTCTTTATTATATTATATGAGTTAACATATGCGTCATCTCAAAAATCAAAACTTCAAAAGATTGTGAAAGATTCCAAGGGATTTTAGAGAATTTTAAAGATTTGACGATTTTTAAAAATATTTCTGAAAGTTTCATCTAATTTCAGAGCATTTTACAGTTTTCAAAATTTTAATCTTATCTCATTCATTTCAAAGATTTAAACATTTTCTGAAGGGTTTTCTAAAAATATTTTAAAGATTTCAAGATAAACGGGATTTCAAAATATTTATAAATAATTAACAAAATTTAAAGGATTTGAGAAGAGAAATTTCAAAGTATTTTAAAAGAATATATTATTCAAGATTTATTATAATTCAAGATATTCAACGCTTTCAAAGAATTTTCCAATGATTTCGTAAAATTTCAGAATATCTAAAAGATTTCAAAGATTTTATGAAATTCTGACGGTAGTTACAAAACTTTCAGGGAATTTCTAGGAACATTACAATATTCAAAGGATTCATATGATTTAAAAAAAACGCAACAGGCCGTACAATTATAAGGGATTTTATATAGGTTTTAAGGGATTTTAAGAAATTGGATAGCTTTTAGAGATTTCAGATGATCTCAGCAAAATCCGAGGGTCTTTAATAGATTTCTGTGTATTTCACTGAACTTCAGTTTCCAGGGGTTTTAAAGTTTTTATGGAATTTTCAAAGATTTCAAGGGATTTCAAGTGGTTATATCAGTTTTAATTTGAATAAATAAGATTACATAAGATTATCAAAATTTCAAAAGTTTTTGAAATTTTAAGGGATTTTCAACATTTTCGCAGTATTTTAGAAATTTTTAAAGTGCTTCAAAAAAGTATTAGGGATATCAATGGTATTAAAGGATTGTAGCGAAGTTCTAGAGTAATTTATAAAATAAATCAAATGAACCTTAAGGGACTTCTGAGAATTTTAAAGAATTTCTACGAGTTTTAGGAATTTCACCTTATTCAAAAGATTTATAGGATTTCTAATAAAATTATAAAAATTTTTTGTTTTTTTATGGATTTTTAGGTGTCAAAAACGATTGAAGAATTTTTGGGGAATTATTCGAGGATCCTAATAGATAACAGGTGTTCTTAAAAGATTTCGAAGATTTTAGGGTATATCATAGGACTCTATAGCGATATCCAGGAAATAAGTAGTATTTTAAAGATCTCAAGGGATTCTTAGGGATTACCAGAAATCTATAGGAAATTATTAAAATAAAATTTTAAAGGAGTTCTTAGGATTTCTAAGTATTTCGACGGACATGAGCGATTTCCCCATATTTGAAAGATTTATAGAATTTCAATAAAAATTATAACATTTCAAGTAAGTAAAAAAATTGGTGGGTTTTGTAGGTATTTTTAGAGGGCCTCAACATATTTTAAGTGATTATAATGGATTTTTGAAGAACTTCAAGGAATAAATAAAATTATAATTCAAGGAATTTCTAAGGATTTTAAAAGGATTTTAAGGATTTTAAGGATTTTAAAAGAGATTATAAGATTTCAAGGGACTTCTGCGGATTTCAAGGGATTTGAAAAGAATTACGAGTTTTCTAGAAGCTTTTAGAGGATCTTGAATGATTTTAGTCCTTCTTCAAAAATTTCAAACCTTTTAATGTATTCTATAGGATTCTTAGAAGCCATCCAGGATATCAGTGATGTTAAACATATTTCATTAAATTAGAATAGGAATTAAAACTTTGACACAATAAAAAAAGTTAAATAATTTAATGAATTTCATTTATAATTCGTAAAGGTGTTTCGGTACCAATTCTGAAGAAACTGTTTACGGATACTCAAACTTTACCCTCAAGCAGCTGAAACCTTTGAGATGCCGTTTTAACTAATTACTCGTATCAGTAATTAGTCAGGCGTCGTCTATGATTGGCAAACATGAGTACATTTACCGGAGGGATTTCGCATGTGATTGCACCTAATGCGCAAACAGGAAACCGCTGTCAGTCGACACATCTGCTTGTTTCCTGAGTAATCGGTATTACCCGATGTTTGAGACTTCAATTCAAACTGTACAAAGCACTTTAGTTCTAATTTTGTCTAATTTAAAAGAAATGTAAACAAAAGTGCCAGGATTCAATAGCGATTAAGGGGTGAACTTTACCTTTCTGAAAGAGAAACTATTTACATGCCAAATATGTTAAACGATCGTCACATGTTAGAAATTCGAGTAAGTCTAATTTAGAAGGATTTCAATTATAAATTATTCAATTTAAAACATTTCTAATATAAAATTAACAATTTTTAAAGATTTAGAAATAAAAGTGAAATTTTCCTGTAGTGAAACAAATGTTTGATTCAAATGTAACCAGTTTCATATTTTGGCTTTGGTTGAGAGATGAGGATACTGATCAACAATAAAAAATGATTAATTGAAAAAATGATACTCTTTCGAGAAAACGAAAACTGAAGACCGTGCCATCTATGTATGACAGATATTTTCCTCTAAAAATCCGGAAAAATAAAAAAGTGTATATCTTTTTATTAGCAGATAAAAACATAAAAAGATATCAATACTAAAAGGATAAAAATATTATATTGTGCTACAAGTGTGGAAAGTAGGCAGTTCTAAACGACTTTGAAGTTTGCTGTACGAGCCAGAGGCGAGACGTAAAAGAGCACGAAATGAAACAAAAATTTGCCGATTGCAAGTACTGTAAACTAACTGCTAATTTTCAGTTAAAAAAATTAATTTTGAACAAAAAAAAACTAATTTTAATCAAATAGTTACATTTTCAACTAAAATAATTAATCATGAACCAAAAAATGAAATTTTAACAAAGTTGTTAGGCTTTCAATAAATTTGTGACATTTATACTGAAATAAAATATTGATATTAAAATAGTTGACACTTATGCTAAAAACTATTTAATTTTATATTATAAACAGTTGAATATAATAAAAAAAGACGAATTTCCTACAAAATAGTTGAATCCTTAACCAGAACAGAATAATTTTCAAACAAAATGTTGCATTTTTCTCTAAAAAAGATGAAGATTGTACAAAACAAATTAAATTTTCAACCAAAAAAGGTTTTTAAGTCAATAAGAGAATAAAATTGCTATCAAATTATTCAATTTTCTGCGAAATAGTTGATTTTTCGACACGAAAATATGAATTTTCAACCCAAAATACAAATTTTTAACAGAACAGTTGAATTTTCAATTAAAACGTATATCTCTGTGATAAAATTTTTTAATCAATATTGAAATTATTATATTTTCAGCTAAAAGGTTTCATTTTTAACCAAAAAAGATACTAACAAACAAAAATCTTGATTTTCAACCAGATTGTAGAATCTTAAACCTAATTAGAACATCCTGAAAATGTTCCTTAGTCGTAAAATTCATAGTAGACTAATCAACAAAAACGAATTAACAATTAATTAAAAATTAAATTCATTAATTTTCAACCAAAAAGAGGTTTTTTAGACAAGAAGGAAATAAAATTTTAAACAAATTGTTGAATTTTCTACAAAAGAGTTCAATCTTTGATATGAAAATATAAATTTTGAACCAATAGTTGAATTTTCTACCCTAAAAAGAATTTTTCAACCCCCCACGCCCAAACAGAATTTTTAATAAAACGGTTTAATATTGAATCAAAAAGGATAATTTTTTAAATGAAATTGTGTAATTTTCAACAATGTAATTATAGTTGTAAACAAACAGGTGCATTTTTAACCAAAAAAATTTCAATTTTCTGCCCAAAGAGATGAATTACGAACAACCGAGTTGAATTTTCAGTCACGAATCATTTTTCAATCATGAAAGTAAAAAAATGTGAACCAAACTGTGGAATTTTAAAGAAAAGTTAATTTTCAATAAAATGATTGAATATGAAACCCTTTAGTTGATGAGGGTTTCAAAAACCATGGCAAGTTTAACCGCCTAAACTTTTCTAGTGCTTAAATAAGTCCTTAAACTTTAACTATTTTGTTACGATTTTCCTTTATTTGATTGATAATGATTCGTTATCGAAAATGTATTGGGGATCTTATCAGCAATAATTAAATAAATAAATTTTGAAAATATTTCAAATAAACTTCTTTTTCCAAATTCAAAATACCTAATTGATAAATCAGACAAAACAAATGTTATTTATATAATATCCTGTCTGAATTGTAATATGATGTATATCGGACATACTTCTGGACCCTGAAAAGTTAGCGTCACGAAACAGAATAAATCTGCAGAAAAAAAAACTAAAAAATAACAAATGTTCAGCTAAGCATGCTTCTTTATACTCTCAACATTAAAATTTGAATATTAAAATCGTTAAAATTGAACACATAGATCAAATCCTTGACAGAGGATTGGCTTCAAAAAAGATTTATATAAACATAGATAAAAATTCAGTAAATTTTGAAATAGATAAGATAAATATATTTTTAGCCCTTTATCATTCGATAAGATTCTGCGTTTTCTTAAAACAGTGAATAAATACAAACTGGTGAAAGCGCTCTACGGACTGTCGCGTGACTTGCCGTCCGACTAAAGCCGATCGCCACCACTTGCGAACGGCGAATCAAAGGCTTGGCTTTCTATAGAGTTCTTAAATTCCCGAGAATTTGAGTTCAGTTTACATAACCAAGAATATGACAGAGCTTAGGAGAATATGAAAGAATTTAAAAGAATTTAAGAATTTATGACTTTTAACGATATTTTTATTGTTGAGGTTATATCAACGGTTGAATATAAATTATTTTCTAGCTCAGACATATTCAGGAATTTAAAATATTCAAAGCAGTAGCTCATTAATTATTTAACACTGTTAGACTGAAACTCTAACCTCAAACTTCAATTGCCTCACATTACTTCATAAATACCACGAAGTAGAATAATAAGGCTCAACTCCCGGAAAACTTAGACACGTGACATCTTAAATATTCTCTGATTTTTCCATTAATTTCAAATAAAAACAAGTTTTTTTTTCTTTAAAAGATAACTCTAACAAAATACTAGAATTTTAAACAAAATAATTGAACTTTTAACTCAATAGTTTAATATTCTATCTAAAAATACAAATTGCCAACGAAAAAGTGTCATATTTCATATTTTAATCAAAAAAAGAATGAAATTTACAGGATATATTCTAAGGATTTTTTAAAACTGCTCTTTAGAACTCTTTTTTCTTTCCCTTTTTCTTTTCTTAATCTTGCAAGTGACTTTTAGAACCTCCGACTTTTTTATAACTGCCCATTTTGGTAGATCTGCCCGTTAGAATATACCCTGGAAATTTATACAACGAAAGAAAAGAATTTTACAACCAAAAAGACGAAGTTTCAACAAATAAAGATTTTTCACTCAAAAAATAAGTAAAAGTTTATCTAAATTATTAAACCTTCAAACCAGAAGAAATATTTTCTATACATAAATTTAATTTTTTAACCAAAAATATAACTCTTCAACAAAAAATTAATTTTCAACGAAACTGATGCATTTTTACAAAAAAAGGAAATTTCAAACTATAAAATTATTTCCTCTACAAAAAAACGCGAATTTTTAACTAAAAAATATGAATCTTAAAAAAAATGAAAAAGTGACATTTTCTGTTAAAAAATGAATTCTAAACCAAAAAAAAGAAGTATTTTCCACTAAACAGTTAAATTTTTAATCAGCCTTAAACCTTCAATAAAGAAAAATTTCACAATGTAGTTTAACTTTGACTCAAATAGTTTAATTTTCAATTAAAAAATATTAATTTACAATAAGATAATTAAACTTTTAACAAACGAGATACCTTTTAAACTTAAAATATAAATCTTTAACAAAAAATTTGATTTCTTAACAAAGCGATTCAACCGAATGTTTTAAACAAATTAATTGAATTATCAAGCAAAGAAGAACGATTTTTAACCAAAAAGTTGCATTTTCATATAAAAAATGAAATTTCTTTTATAATATATGAAGTTTTAAATAAAAAAGAGAGTAGAATTTTCTGTTTAAAACGATCTTAGTCGAGTTTTCACGATCAAATTATGAATTCTTTAACAAGAAACAATTTTCTACCAGAAAAATTGAATTTTCAATCCAAAAAGACGAATTTTTGACCAAAAAGGATGACTTTTTAACAAAATTGTTGAACTCTCTAGCAAGTAGTTGCATTTCTATAAAAAAATATGAAATTTATCTTATAGCAGAAGAATTTTTCATTATAAAAAAATTGAGGTTTCATTCAAAAAAGATTCCAGTTATCTCAGAAACATCAAAAATGGAATTTTTGTAACAAAAAAATTAGTTTAAAAAAAAATTGAATTCTCAATCCAAAAAGACGAATTTTTTTAACCAAACAGGATGAATTTTTAACAAAATAGTTAAATTATCTACCAAATAGTTGCATTTTTATCCAAAAAAGATCAATTTTTTACTAAAACAGATGAATTTGTAATGAGAAACAAATTTTTTTTTAAGTGGAACTTTCATCCAGAAAATATTTTAGTTCATCTTTCAACGCCAAAATATCAATTTTAAACAAAAAGTAAATTTTCTACGAAATAGTCAAGTTTTTAAGAAAATAGTATAATAGCTTCATTTCTAGTCAAACAGTTGCATTTTTATCAAAAAAGATTTATTTTCTGCGAAAACAGGTAACCTTTAAAATAAAAAAGACAAACTTAAAAAAAAATAGTTGAATTTCTAACCGAAAAGTTAACGAAAAAATTCGATTTTCTATTAATCAAAATAAATTCTGAAATTCTCATAAATTCTCAGAGAATTTATTTCTTGGTTATATTCTCGGTAATATTCTCATCTCGTTACCGTTCTCAAAGTAATATAACCGGCTCAGAATTCAAGCTGTCTAATGGGTGTTATACTGTTAAACTCAAGTCGGAACCCCTCACTTCGTTTGATTGTAACGCGCTGTTAAAAATAGTTATATTTTTTAATAAAATGCAACTGAAAGTGTAAAGTCTTCCAAATTTAGCGATATCTTCACTCATATGGTAAAAAATTTAAGTCAATAGTTAGCGGGAAAAACAGCCTAAAAACACAGATTTTCGGCCTCCTTTTTCAAGCGCCAAATTTTACTTGTTCACAGAACTGCGTCGAGGTTAGAAAAAATTAATAAAAAAATCACGGATATTCTTTCAAAATCCTTTGATGCAATACATTTTTTAAAATTCCGAAATAATCAATAATTGACTTTTTACGGAAGTTGATTTCTACATACTTTATCTTGAGTTTTATGATGCGAGTGCAAATGTAAACTGACTCAGTTACTATTGTCCTCGAAAGGGTATTTTTTGCCTACCACTTGTCCTTTTGTTTCGGTCCAAGCGCCAATATTGAATAAAGTCAGAAATATTGAAAATTATATTTTCTGTTTAGAAAAGGATTTTAGCATAAATTTGTATATTAAACTGCATTCGCATCACAAAATTAAACACTTGGAGCCTTTAAATGACTTCCTATCTTTATTTGTTTTCAAGATAAAGTATTCGTAAATAAATCTCCTTGACAAGTCATTTCTTAAAACTTCAGAATTTAGAAAAATGTATTGTATTAAGGAAAGTGACAAAAATAATAGTGATTTTTTCAGATTTTTGTTAACGTCGACCTCGTGTTCTGGATACAGGTGTAAGTGGACGATGGAGAAAGGAGACCGAGAAACCAAATTTTGGGATGCTTGGGCCTCTAAAAATTGACAAAAATTTTGTAGAATAAAATTGATTGTATCGTTGAATTTGAAAGACTTCAAGTTTTTAGCTGATTTTTAGCCATGAAATTAGTTTTTTTAAATGATATTAGTAAAAATTGGTTTTTCTTAAAACTAATTAAATGATTCTATCCAGTGTGCAAAAATATTTTTCCAGAGCTTATATAAAATATGATGAGAAAGCGTAAGCTTAAATTTCCGGGAACTTTAATATTAAATCTGTCATGTTATTGCTCGAGAAAGGACGCAATGCATGAGTTTAACAACAATGTCTTAGATATGGTGAAATAAGATGTTAACGATGTTCATTCACGTTGCCACTACAAGCCTTACCTTTCATCTTTTTACGTCTAAAGGAATGAAAATCTTCCAGGGTATTTCCTTTTAAACTTTCAGCGGAAATTTTCAGGCTAAAGTAAATAGGTTTTTCTCACAATCTAGCTGTGTAATATTCTGTTAAAAAACTCGAACTAAAATATTACAGTTTTTAAAGGTCAGCCCGTAAACTACCAAAAACGATTGTTAGCTTTCGAAATAATCTAACTTTAGGCGTCGTTCATAAGCTACATTATCAATTTAGCTACACCGCGGAACCAAGAGAGGGAGAGAAAGAGAGGCGGTTCTTAGTTAAACGCGACAAATAGCATAATGGCCGCACTCTTAGCACATTAGTTGCATCAAATTGCGTCATGCGACCAAAACTAACCGAAATGCTTCTTGCAGCCCTGCCTGTTACGTTTGGATTGTCTGGATTTAAGATCAAGGTCACTGCAAGCCATATCCGAAACCGTTCTTCATTTCAGATTTCAGTAGGTATATATTTTAACTCCCCGTCTGCCCCCTCACCGAAAAGTAATTTAGGCGGAAACTCAATTATATCATAGAAAAGATGGTTATTTTTCCCGAAAAGAGGGTATTAATGAAGGAATAAGTTCTTCCGAATAAAATTAATGTTCATTCCATACTAAATACAGTATGAAACTCTCTAATTCCTAGCGTAGTTGAATTTAATAGTTGAATTTTCAACTTATAATAGTTAAATTTGGTGGAAAAAATTGAATCGCGCAATTTTCAGACCGAAAAATGTATTTTTTATTGAAAAGGTACGAATTTCCAACAAAAAAGTTCAATTTTATGTACCAAAGAGGTCAATTTTCAAGAAATAAGAATTTTTAACTAACTAGTTCAACTTTCAACGAAACAGTTGATTTGTTAATTCAAAAAGATGAATTTTTAACCAAAAAATTGATTAAATTTCAAAGCCAGAAGGAAAAATTATCTACAAAATGGTTCAATATTTAACCTGAAAATATGCCTTTTTAACAAAAAAGTTAATTTTTTACTAAAAAGTTAAATTTATATAAAGATATTCTAGTTTTTAATTAAGTATTTCAATTATAAAACAAATAGGAATCTTTAACTAGAAAGTTAATATTCAACCGAATAATAGAATTTTCTATTAAATTGTTAAATCCTTAACCAATTTAGATTAATTTAGACACAAATTTTTGCATTTTCAACCAAAACGGATGAATTTTCATCCCAGAAAATTAATTGACAAAAAAAAATACGAATGCTTAAAAAATTTCATGAATCACATTGTTAGTTACAAAACTAATTATTGAGCAACAAAAAATTTCTACAAATTAATTACATTTTCAGCATGAGAAATGACTTTTTTACTGAAATGATGAATCTAAAAAATATTATTTCTTAACAGAAAAGTTCATCTCAAAATATGAACTTTCAACCCGAAAGATTTTTTTCTTAAAGTGGAATTGTTAAATTTTCAACCAAGTCGGTGAATCTTGAAAAATATTAATTTTTCACAAAATAGTTCAACGTTGAACTAAGTACTTGAATTTTCACTTACAAAGATGAATTTTCAACCAGATAATTAAATTTTTAAACAAAAAGATAAATTTGGCAACAAGAAAAAAAACACGAATTTGAATACAGTTAATTAATTAAACAAACATATTTTGAGTTTTAAAGCCAATAAAACAAATTAACTACAAACCAGTTGAATTTTCAACCCACAGCTATGCTTTATAACAAATTAAATTACAACAAAAAGTTATATATTCTGATAGAAATATTTTAATTTCTAACAAAGAAGTTAATTTTCAACCTAATAATTCACTTTTCTACCAAATTCTTGAATTCTCAAACAAACCAGGTTAGTTTAAAACAAAGCAGTTACAGTTTTAGTTTAAGAGAAAGAATTATCAAACAAGAAGGTTTATTTTCAACCATAAAAGAATAAGTTTAAACAAAATACATGAATATTTTCAACGGCAAAATATCAATTTTGAATAAAAATATCGATTTTCAAACAAAAATGGAACAGTTACATTGATAGTGAAAAAATTATATCTTCACCAGAAAAGATGAGAATTGCAAACAAATAATTATATTTTTAATAAAAGAGATACATTTTCAATACAGTTAAATGTTAAATAAAAGTTAGGATTTTTTCAGCAAACATAATAATTTTTTTACGAAAAAACAAATTTTTAACAAATTATACGTATATTTAACAAAATTTTGGAATTTTAAGGCCCAAAAGACAATTTCCTACCAAATAGTTGAGTTTTTTCAACTTTTGAAGAATAATTTTTTCAATCGAAAATGGAGTAGTGAAATTTCAAGATGAAAGAATAACAAACATTGTTAATTAATAACAAAATTGTTGACTTTTTACCTAAAAAAGATGAATTTTGAACCAAATAGTTCATTATTTAACCAAAAAAGATCAATTTGTTAGTAAGAAGATTAATGTTGTATAAAAAAACATGAACTTCGAACCAACTATATTAATTTAACAAAATGGTTGAATTTTTAAGCTACAAGAAAGGTATCTTAAAAAAAGTTTATTTTTCTACCAAAAATGTTTAATGTTTATAAAACAGCTTCATTGTTAGCCAAATAGTTTAACTTGAACCAAAAATATAGTAATTTTAATCAACAGAGTTTTCTTTTCAATCGAATAGTTTAATATTATACGAGATTGTTGAATCCTTAACCGTTCCAGATCAATGTAGATCAATACATTTGAATTTATAGCAAAAATTGATGAATTTTTATCCAAGAAGATTAATATTTTACCAGAAAGATGAATTTTAAACAAAGTGTAAGAGTTTTTAACTGAAAAAGATCAATTTTCTATACAAAATTTCAATTTTAAACCAAGAAACAAAGGAATTTTCAACCGAATAGTTAAATTTTTAACCAAAGAGATGAATTTTCAATTAAAATTACGAATATTTAAAAAAATGTCAACAAGAAAGGTGATGTTTTTATCCAGAGATTGATTTTATAAAAATGGAATAGTTAATTTTCAACCAAGGAGATGAATCTACATAACGAGGAATGCATTTTCAACAAAATGGATTAACTTTTACACAATTATCTAAATTGGCAATTGCACTAAAATACGAGTAATAAAATTTTCAACCAAATACTAGAATTTTCCAATAAACAAGATGAATTCTGTACCTAAAATATAATAGGAGGCTATTCAACCAAAAATGTGTTTTTAAAAAACAGGAGTTCGAAAGGTTATATGATATTCTATAGATCCCCCTTTCTCCTCCGTGTTACCAACTGTAGCTTTTAGCCTGACACTTACCCCCCTCTCCTTAAAATTGGTAACGTAGTTTATGGACGGTCCTTTTTATATGAATAATATAAAACAATCAAATTATTAAAAATAGCGTTCTATTCTTTATATAAGAATTAAATATTTAATATTGACGGTTTTTACATTGATTAAATATTCGAAAAAAGTTACAATGTAAAAAAAATTTTAATTAGCCCAGACCTTCTTCTCCTGCCTGCGGCAAAATCCAATACGCACCAGAAGTAACCCTTTCGTTTGCGAATAATCGCTCAGAGTTTCCATACTTATTTTTCATTGCTCGAAATAAACTCTCATGAAAAGAAATCTCACGTAATTCAAATTTTTAGAGGTTTTAAATGTACCCAGCCTTCGAGGATTCATTAACGCAGTAACAATTTTTTCTATTTCTTCTAGGGAAGTCACGAAGCTTATTATTTATAATTGGAAAAAGTAAGTGATGCGGAATACAGATTAACGAGCGTTCTCGCTTTACTCGCAGTCGGTAAGGTGTATCGACATGATTTTGGTATTGTCTGAGGATGACCAATAGATTAGGTTGAAACGTCGCGAGGTGTAGAAGAATTTTTATACTTTTATTAAATGATTAACTCGGATTTCCTTGCTTTTTTATTTCAAACTTGATCGTAAGA
>NC_046660.1:76640615-76650695 GCF_010883055.1 Belonocnema kinseyi | reverse complement strand
GAGCTCTTCTTAATATTTTGACACCAAAATCATGTCGATACACCTTACCGACTGCGAGTAAAGCCACCCACGCTTTAACTTGACAGACTGTATATATATGAATTTGGAATTTGATTCTCTGATTGACAATTGTTTCTGATGTATTTCATGGAAAAAATTTCGAATCTGGTGGCAAATCCCAAATGTAGTTATTGCTTTCTTGCTTTTTCGCTCACTTATTATCGCATGCTTTTGTATCTGATTTTCTTTCTATCACCCAGTTTGACAATTTATCAGTATGGCGGCCTGAAATATCCCGAAAAATAAAATTTCCTGATACTGTACAATTCTTGAAATAAAATTTTTTCCGTATAATGAAAATTCTGGATAGGAAAATTCTCAAATAATAAAATTCCCGAAAAGTTTATAATGTTATCTGAACCGGAAAATTCCCGAATCCAAACAATTACAAAAATGGATGTTAATTTCCGTTTGAATTTAAAATAAATATAATGGTATAAAAATTGTATAAATAAATAAAATGTAAAACACGTGTGCTTCGAACGAAAAAATAAATATCATGCTAAAGTTTATCCGAATCTGTTAACATTTTTCAAACAAACCTTGTCGGATTTAATTTGCAGTTGCTAAAAAATTACTTTTTCTTAAATTAACAATGCTATTTTCAAGAACTTTTTAGCAATTGAAAAAATACTATGCACATGTTCAAACAAAATTTTGCATTCTAAAATATAATTTTTTCTCCTATTGTTACTTTCAATTTAAAAAAAAACAACTTTAAACATTAGAAATTTTTCTCATTGAAATATTGAATTATTTTATTTTTAACAAATAAATAAAATTTCACGAAAAAACAATTTTCCCAATTTCTTAAATGGGGAAGTTTGTAACTTATAAATTTTCTAATTCGGCAATTTTCTGTCGAGAATGTTATAATTACAATTGGAGAATTTTCCAATTCAGGATTTTTGTATATCAGCAATTTATAATTTCGGGAATTTTATCATGCGAGAATTTTGCCATTGGAGTATTTTATTTTTCGGGATTTTGCAGTCGTTCCAATTAGTAGACGTGAGTTTGACATCCTATAAAATTCTGTTTCCGCTTGAAGTTGTTTTTAGATTGAAATAAAATTCATTAGTTTGAAATAACTGAGTTTAGGATCATTAATGATTAGATGAAGTATTAGCGAAGTTCTTCGTTAAATAAAAGGAACCAATTAGAGCTACAGTTTCCTTGTGAAAACAGTACCTTAATTGTTACATTTCCAGTCACTGATTTAAATAATATTAAATTCATGTAAAGTTCTTGCATTATATACGTGAAAATAATTAGAAATTATTAGAATTTATGCAACATAAAACAACGCTGTTATTTTTAATGTTCTCAAGTGAAGAATTTGCCATTAAAAATCTATTAATTAAATAAATTTCAATTTTGAATGTTCATAATTGAATTATTTTAAAATAGCATACAAAATTTTATCAGTTTTCTATTATAAATAATAAATATTTAGGAATTTTCAATTCCAAATATCCAAAACTAAGAATTTTAATTTTTAAATAGTTCAAATTGAGGAATTTTAAATTGTAAATAATTAAAGTTAAAGAATATTTAATTAAAAATCTTTCAAATTAAACTATTCCAAAAAAATCTTCAACATTTCATATATTTCTAATAGAAATCTTGAAAATTGAATATTTTACATTTATATATGTTTTAAATTCAACAATTTTAAGACGTAACTGTTCAGAATTGCAGAAATTTCAATTGTAGATCCAGGAAGTTTAAGAGTTTTTAATTTTGTACGGTTTGCATACAGAATTATGCAAGTTTCAAGTTTTATAATAAAAAATTCTGTAATTTTAATGGTTTGAATTTGAAATATCATACACTTAGAAGACAAGGAATGGAAAAAATTAACTTTTCATTCTCAAAATCAGTAAAATCATCACTATTTAAAAGTATTTGTATTTTTTCTTGTTTTAAACTGAAGACTTTCAAACTGTAAATCGTTGAAATTGAAGAATTTTGAATCATATATGTTAAAATTTTTAGAAAATTTAATTGTAAGCCTTAAAAATTGAAGAGTTTTGAACTTTGAAAATTTTAAATAAAAATTATGCAATTTTTAAGTCCTTTGAATTAAAAATTGAAAAGTTTTTAATTTCAAATCTTTAAACGTGTAAAATTTTCAATTGTATATCGTTAAAATTGAACAGTTTTTAGTTTTGAGACTTACCATTCAAAATTTTTGCAATTTTTAAGTTTTATAATTAACAATTTCGTAAGCCCTAAATTGTAGAACTGTGGATTTTAAATCGTTAAAGTTAAAGTTTTAAATTTTTTAAATGAATAATGAAATATTATACAAGTTTCGAGTTTTACCATTACAAATGATGTTATTTTTAAGCTCTATATTCGAAATCCCTTAATCTTTAAAATCATGAAAAGGTAAATGAATATTATTTTTTATTAGTGAAAAAACATTATAAAAAATATGTCATTGAAAATTGTAAACATAAAAAATTAAAGGATCTTCAATCTCAAATTTTTGTGATGGACCTATTTCAAACAGATGTTTAAAACTGTTGTCTTTCCTTCTAATTTCTGCTGCAATAAAATCTCATACTGCAATGAATGTTACAGATTGCTGAAAATCGATTAAAATTTAAAATAAAATTAGCTGTAAACCGACTAAGGTATTTTAATATTTATTTTAATTTATGATTATTAATTATATTTTATAGTACTTAAAATTTAAGCATACATTGTACTTCGATTTGATAATTACGCAATAAGAATCGTATAAAAAGCTGTCATTTGAGTATTTGATTTCATTGAAGAGTATACATTTTTTTCCTAAATCTAAAAATTTGCATTATGTGCAGCTTCTTTCTTAAAATAAAATACATCCTTATCAATTTCGACTAATTAAATCATTTATTCATAAATAGTAAAATTTTCACGAGCTTATAATAAATGAGTAAAGCCCAACCGAATCAAAACTGTCCCGAAAATTGTAACGAGAAATATAACGTGAATTTAAACTCTGCTGAGAAGAGCTTAATATTTGACATATTTTGTGAATTTAGGTTAAAGGTGAAATTTCGCGAGGCAAGTATACCCCTCAAGTCTAATGACCAGACCAGGTAAGCGTGGGCACCACCCAAAGTAAAAAAAGAGAGCAAAGAAATAGAGAAGAAAAATACCCATGAAAAATAAAAACGGAAATTTCATCACTATCGCAGTACGATTAAGTTTACCACGAAATCAATGAGGGCCATGCTATACATAAAACGATCCCATTATCAACCTCATTAAAGGTGCTTAACCACCGTTGGGCTGAACTCTCACAATCAGCCGATATCACTTCTGGAAGCGAGGAGGTTCGTTTTCATTTTAAGCGAATGCCCAGCTCGACACGCCAACTATTTTATAGTCAGTTATTTAACCCCAATTAATTAAACCATTCTCCCGTCCAATCAACTTGTATGGTAGTTTATTACGGGCGTGAAACTCCTCGATTATCATCCTGACGGTTCAATACTTGCTCGAATGTCCGGTGGCGGTAAATAACCTGTCAATATATTCGTGTCAGACTGGTAATACCATGATTTCTATGGCGAATACTAAGTCGGGAGCAATTTAACTAAACGAACTGAGAACTCAGTGCCAATGCTCTAATGAAACAAAAATTGAGAGGCTGGATGCAATCAGGAGTCGTCGATAAACTGCGTTACCAATTTTAAGCTTTTTTCCACTCCCCCCTACTCTCTTTGACAATTGCAGTTTTATCTTATACCTCTGCCGAACCCAGAAAAGTAACATACAAAGATAATACAAGATAATGGAGGAATAAATTATTTTAAATGACATTAATGTAAATACACCAGCGGTTGCGAATGTCGCCTTGAAAGGGCCGCAGTGCGCGAGTACTCAGTTGAGTATATTACTCGACATTATAAAGGGGCAGGTGAAAAAATTATAGATAATTTATATATAGTGGACAAAACACTAATATTTTTCATTTGTTTTACATAGAAATGTTCGTAAAACAAATGAAAAATATCATTCTTTTATCCACTATATATGGGACATTGCACACAAAATTTGCCGCCAAATTTTTTTTTCACGTAAAATATTTTTTTCCTGTTTAACACTTTAAAATATTCCGAGCGAGTCCAGCCGCTATTAAAAACTTCATTGCTTCGAAAGAATTTCACTACCCACTCCCAATTTTTTACGAGATCAAGGAAAACGTTTAGTTCACTCTTTAAAATAAAAAAATTAAATATATAAAAAAACAGGTCCAAATTGAAAAAATATATTTGTTCATAAATATTTGATTTTTATTATTAAATAAATAATTAAAGTGAATTTTAGTATACTTTATTTGAAAGTTGAGGGAAATGCACACATTTTATCTTCTGTATGAATTTTCTCATCTTTGTTTAATATTGCAGTAGAAGCAATTGAAAAAAATATCTTTTTATGAAAATAACTTTTTCTTTAATTTTCTCAAAAGCTTTACGTGTCATATTAAAATAAAAAAATACGTGACGAATATTTATGAGTGTTAAGGAATAACAAAATTATTTCACGAGAACCAAAATTTTGGCGGCAAATATTGTGTGGAATGCCCATCACCCCCCATTACCTGGGGGGGGGGGTGACCAATTATAATTGTAGAATTGATTTTAACCTCGAGGTTAATTTTTAAGGTGATCTTAAGGTCAAGGGGATTTTTTAAAACGGATATCCTTATTTTTGACTGCGTATTTGAATAGAACCACAAATTTTACGTGCAAAATGTACTATGGAAGCCTTGTTTTTGGGACCTTGGAGAGGTTAAAAATGAAGGTCAAATGTCCAAAAAACAAAAAGATGCCCTTTTTCTGAATTATTGTGGTTTAATGCTGGCCCAGGTGGTTCACACTTTTACATTTTATCGACTTTTTAAAAGCGTCTTAAACGTTTGCTTTACGCAGAAAACCACGATAATTCAGAAAAAGAGCAACTGATCGTTTTTTGGAAATTTGACCTTAAATTTTTGACCCCATCAAGGTCCCAAAAACAAGATTTTCTTAGTAAATTTTCAATAAATCCAAAATAATTTAGGAAGAAACACTTGCATTTTTTTCAAGAGGGATGAATGTTCAACCACAAATATTAATTTTACACAATGAAGATGAATGTTTAATAAAATACATGAATTTCTCTACTAGAAAGTATCAACTTCTAGTTGAAATTATCAATTTTTTTACAGAAAATGGAAGTTACAATGGAAGTTTACATTCGTAAAAAAATGAAATTTCAACAATATTGTTCCACCCAAAAGATGAATTTTTAACTTAGAAGATTAATGTTCTAAAAATGGAATGGCTATATTTTCAACTAAGGACGTGAATCTTAAAAAACACGAATTTTCAACAAACTATTGCAACTTTCAACTAATTAGTTGAATATTTAACCAAGTAGTTTAAATTTTAATCAAAAAGTTAAATTTGCAACCAAAAAGATGAATTTTACACCAAGAAGATTAATTTTTTTTACCAAAAAACACTAATTATCTACAAAACGGTTGAGTTTTTTTGAAACAAAAAAATGATTTTTTAACAAATAATTTGCTACCAAAAAATGAACAGTTACATTATTAGTTAAAAAAATGATTCTTTATCAAAAAAGAAATAGAGCTTTTAACAAAATCGTTACATTTTCAAGAAAAGAGATGAATTTTTAATTAAAATGATGATTCTTAAAAAAATGAGTTTGCAACGCAGTTGATTGTTTAGCTCAGACTATTTTTAACAATTTTTAACATTTTTAACCAAAAGAAGTTGATTTTTCTTCTTGAGTTTTATTAACTTAGTTCGCATTTAAACGAAAACTCGAGAAAAAGGTGACGCATTCTCATCGTGCGCCCAAGTTTGCGCGCGTCTGCGGTGCGTGACTGCTGGTTGCCATGCTTCGCGCTCGATAATGTATTTGTCTTGAGCTTCGCGCTCGGCAATGTGATGACCTAGTGCTACGCACTCAAGCTTGATAGTTCCTCCACATTTGTGCGCAGGCCTTTTGACATCAAAGATCAAAGCATCGACAACTTAATTTAATGATTGTGAATTCTCTTTTGTAAAGCTCCTTTGGCATTAAAGAACAAATTCGCATCACATTTATCTTCCTTCGCATTCCATTTTGGTCGTAAATGTGAACTTTTCCACATTATTTTTAACCTAATTATATCAAATGAATGTTAAATTTATTTCTATACCTCGATCTGGTATTGCTTATTCAGATATTGCAAAATAATGTACACATTTTATTTATCATGATAACCTTAACATTTTTTCCTCATTTTTCATTAAATTTGATTTACCGCAATCCTAATAATGTATATTCTTACAATATTACGTATATTAGAAAAAAGTGTGTATCCCATAAACAAAAGCAATTTTGTTATTAAACATTTTATGACAACTTGCCTTGTTGTTCCATTAATTTAATTTGTTCATTTTCAATGTCACTTTGCCGATTTGAACCAAAAATACGCATCTCAGCGTAAAATGATTCCAAAAAATGTGTAAATACAATTGAAACGAGAAATTTTGTTAAATAAAACGTCATTATAACTTGCGTCCTTTTTCAAACGTTAATTTTTTATTTCTAATGTATTCTTATAAAAGGTTTATAGCAAATTTGTAGATCTTTTTTATTTCAAAAACTTTGATCTGTCTTTTTTTTGTCTCATGTGACGTTTTACTAAAAATTTTACTTCTAAAAGCTTGCGATATATTTTCCAATTTTATATAAGGAGAAACAAATGTAATACTTTTATTAAATCACTTTTATTCAACATACAATATTAAAATTTTATTTAAATTATTTTATTTAAGTATTATAATTTGATTTATTTTTCAATTTTCAATCTGTTTCTAAATCAATACATTTAGAAACAGTACACTAAACATATTCATTGGTTTGTTTACAAAACGAAAGTTCAAGGTCGTTTACGAGTTAAGCAGAATGCAGGTGTAAACATGAGTCGTTCATTAGAGTATCCTACATTTAAATTTAAATAAACCGCAAAAATACTTTAAAAAATTAATAAAATTCATAAACGTTTTGCAAATCACCAAAAAATGTTACTAACTTTGTTTTGAATTTCTGTTGTAAAATGTCGTAGCGTGCTTAAAATTCCCCTAATAAACGAAAAGCTAGAAGTTACAAAAGTCCGATTCATGCCGAGCACCAGAAAAAAATGAACAACAATTTCGCAAAAACACTTTTTTTTATCGCTGTCGTTCTGTTAATTAAAGGTTACTGAAAAGCACATTTCCTAAACTTTTAGAGAAAAATCCTCTAAACTTATGAACAGAGCACGAGTTTGAGTGAAAAAGGATTTAAAAAAATTGAATTGAGTCGAAGTGTGCGCCACTTGGATTACGTACAGGAAATTTTATTAATATTATTTAATATCATCAAAGGAATTCTCCTAAAATAATATAGGCTAATTATAGGCGTGACAATTTTTAATTATTGCCGAGCATTTCAGAATAATTTTTTAAGCTTTGAATTATTCTCACTTTCAAAACGTTCCTCAAAAAAGTTTGGTTTCCCAGAAAACACATATTAGGAGGTGAGGAAAATTGTATAAAAGGTTAAACGTAATTTAGGTAAATATTTATTTTTCACGATTTATATTATTTGGCGCCCCTATCCAGAACAAATAATAAAACACTTAAATTTGATAATATCTTTAAAAATATAATTTTTAAGAAAGGTATGCTTTTTATGATTTTATATTGAAATTGACGGTCTATGTTAACGGGCATGGTACCTGAGCATTTTTCTTTAAATGTTATTTCTGCTGGGTGATACGTTTTGATATTCAAAGGGCAAAAAAGGTACAGCATTTCTGTTTTAGGAAAAACTAACAATCTTCATTGAAAAAAATGTTTGGTTGACCGAATAAAAGTTTGTTTGTCCTAATTAAATTTTTTGGTTACTATAGAAGCAACAAAATCGTTTTTTTAGACATCGAAATTATTTTTCCGAGAGTTTGGTTCAACTAACGAAAAAGTTTGGTAGGCACAAGAAAACATTTTTGTAAATTGAACAAAATTATTTGGGTAAAATAACCAAATAGTTTACAGCTCAATACAATAATTTTTCAGGCTTGACCAAAATATTGTAGATTTTACAATATAGTTTTAATGGAGCAATACGATTTTTTCAAGTCGCAACTATTTTGTTACCAGAAAAATATATTTGAAAATAAAATAATCTCTGTATGAGATAAAACTGGAAGGGCTTTGTAGAAAATTCGTTTAATTAATCACAATTAATTTTCGGAATACTCGGTAATTAGATGAAAGAGTTATTAATTAAGAGAACTCTCCTAAACACTTTCTTAATTACTTTCGAATATGATTTTAGGATTTAAGAGGGTAAATACAAAGAAATATTAAAATATGAAAATAATTTATCTTGAAATAGATCTATAAGATATCCTTTTTTTCAAACTTTATTTTCTTTGATATAAGTAAAAATAACATTTACGATAAAAATGAAGGTAGGGATTTTCGTTGGAATCCACCATATTAAAAATGTGGTCAGGTGCTCGTCATAAGTCGAAAGAGAGCGCATGCGCGGCTGCGGGTTTTTTGTACGCTTAACAAAATTATTTGGTACACTCAACAAAAAGTGCGTGAAAAACTGTTTTGTTTGAGCCAAATAAATTATTTTGTAACTCCAAATACTTTGTGGGTAGTTGCAACCAAATTTTTCGTAAAAACAACCAAAACAGCTCAATAAAATTATTTTGTTGCTGGGACACAATTTCTTTTTTCGGTGTTCGGAAAAATTTATTTTTGTTCTTGCATTCCTTTTTTTACAATATTATTATACAAAAACAAAGTAATATATTAAAAAAGGTTTTAAATAATTTCGATTGCAAACACTTATTGAGAGTAGAAATACGAATCAAATATGAAAAATCCTAATGGAATGAATTTTCTATGCATATAATTTAAACTGATAAACATTTTAAATTTCCTAATGTATGCATATTCGACTCTATATTTGTTGATATTTCTTTATATATACTTTTTCTATTTTTACAGTGGATATCTCCTTTTCGAAGCGCAACTTCGTTACTCATACAGAGTATCATCCAAAGGCAATCATGATGTGTTTTAATTAAAAATTCTATTAATTCAATGTGAGATCGTACACCGGTTGCTCGCTCAATCTCTGAAAGATAATGTGAAACGTTTAAAATACTGAAAAAATTATAAATTCACAGAAGGTTAAAACCAATATTCTAGTTAGATTTTTATAAAGTTACTTATTTCTTTTTTTTCTCTTCTAGAGTTTTAGGTCAGGTCGCAGATCAGAGAGAAATTTGAAATTAGGCAAAAATTAAAGAGTTTTGAGAAAAATCATGCAAAAGTGAGGGAATTTCTATAAGAGGAATTATACACATCTTCCAAGCTAATACTTTAATATTAAAAAATTGCTATTTAAAATTGTTTTCTTTCGTTTATGAACAATCTTAGTTAGGAATATTAGGATTTTGATTTCTGAAAATCAATGGTCAAGAAAAATGAAATATTGGTCAGGCAGGTAGTAGGGAATGAAAAAAATTAGTTTTGGTGCAATCCTTATATAATATTCCTCTCATTAATTTATGTGCCTTGTGTTTCTATTTCTTCTTTAGGGTTTTATAGCTCCTGGCAGAAACCCTTTTAGTTTCAATTGGGTTTCCAAACGAAGGGAAGTAAGCGGAAGTGAGAGGTGGGATGTTTGGGAATTGAGGGGAAGGGAAGAGGAGTAAATGAAGGGAATTTTGGGGAAGCGAAGTACAGGAAATGCTTGAAAATGAGGTGGGGACATGGAAAGTGAGAAGAAATGAGGAGTGGGGAAGTAAAGGAAAATTGTAAGAAATGAAAGGTCGGAAAGTACGAGAGTTAGGGAAATTAGAGAGGGGAAGCAGGGGAAAGGACTGAATTTCTTCTCAATAGGTATTAAAGAGATGTGAGGGGAGGGTTGGTAGGGTAAAGCCACTGAGTAGGGGGGGGG
>NC_046660.1:76613758-76640515 GCF_010883055.1 Belonocnema kinseyi | reverse complement strand
GTAGTGGGGGCTAAGAGAACGTAGGGGAAGAAAAGTATAGTAGGGGCAGGTTATAATGGCTTAATTAACGTAATAATAATTTACCGAACCCTTTTATGTAGTCGCACGACGTTTACAATCACTCATCTTTTTCAGTTGATTCTTCCTTATGATTATATTTTTTAGTTACAAATTTTATTATATGATTGAGAATTTACAACCTTTATGATTTAAACTTAATCTCCTTTGGCTTAGGATGCCACTGTTTTTGTTAAAAATTCTTCTTTTTTGTTGAATTGAACTATTTTTCTTTAAAATAAAAAAAAATTTGAATCGAAATATGTACAGTTGCATGACATATTTGTTAAAAATTAGCTTTTTTTGTTTGAAAATTGCACTACTTTGTAGAAGCTTGTACTACGTTGTTAAAAAATGATTTTTTGTTAAAGATTTATTATTGTAGTTGAAAATTTGTCTCCTTGGCTACGAATTCGATATTTTTTTGTTTACAAATTAGTTTTTTTTAGTTGGAAATTCAAATATTCTAGTTGCCAAAAATTTACCTTTGGCACAACAGTTCAACAATTGGAATGAATTTTGTTTTTTCTTTTGTCTAAAAACTTTTCGTTTGTTGAAAACTCATATTTTTTGTTGAGAAATTCATCATTATAATTCAAAATTCATCTTTGGTTGAAAATTGGACTTCTTTGTCAAATTTTTTGTTTTTAAGCAACATTTTTTTTCTTAAAATGTAAATTTTAGATTTTGGATTGGCAATTGACTTTTTTCAGTTGACAATTTAACTATTTCTTTAAAAATTCATCTTTTTATTTTAAAAATTTAACTATTTTGTTGAAAATTCGCCTCTTTTCCTCTAAAGTTAAAATATTTGTTTGTTAATGCAACTGCTTATTCAAAAATTATTTTTTTGTTTTTAAAAATATATCTCGTTTGGTAGAAATTGCATCTGTTTTGATTGAAATATCAATCGTAGTATTTATTGTTGAGAATAAATTTCGTAAGACTATTTGATAACAAATTTAACTATTTTTTTAAAAATTTAATTATGTTGTTAATAATTGAATTCTTTACTTTAAATTTTATTTCAATTGCTATTTTTTTTTATTAAAATATTAGCTATTACATTTTTGGTTGAGATTTCATTTTTTTGTTGAAAATTTAACTTTTTGGTTAAAAATTCGACAATTTGTTTTTCAATCTAACTTCTTGCTTAAAAATTAATTTATTATTTTTGGAAACTTAACTATTTCTTTTAAAATTCATCTTTCTTAAATAAAAATGTACTTTCTCGTTACAAATTTAACTCTGCGGGTATACAAGTCAACTGATTTTTAAGATATTAAAATTTTTGGCCTGACAATTCAAGTCTTTCTTGCGAAGTGTGACTGGTTTTGGTTAAAGTTCAATTTTTTTGTTTGAAAATTTCACTATTGGTGTGCAAATGTATTATTATAGGTACAAAATGCAAGTCTTTCGTTGAAAATAATTTTTTTTGTCGGAAATTCAATTGTTTGTTGGACATTAATATATTTAGGTAGAAAATTCGTAGTTTTGGGTTCAAAATGTACCTTTCATCTGAAAAATTCAACTGCCATCTAAAGAATTGAATTACTTGTTTCCAAACGCAGCCGTTTTTGGGTCAAAACATTTGGTTGCAATTTTATCTTTGCAGGGTGAAAGAAATATTTTCGAAATTTTATTATAAATTTGATTCATTCCGTTTATAAAAGATTCTATTTTAAAAATATTAGACTATTAAAATGCTGGTCATAGAACATTAATTGTCAGAGAAAATGGAAAATTGGTCCAGGAGAAATAAGAGAAAATTTAGGGGATTTTTTAAATAGAGATCTTCGGTCATTCTAAAAAACTTTTATTCCTCATATTAAATTGCAATTACATGAAATGTATGAAATTCCATTCCATAAGCGAGGGCCATCTAGATCGTTTTCACGCCCCAAAGAAGACTTTCCGAATATGAATAATAATTAATTGACGCGCTGAAGCAAACTCGCTTGAAACTTAATGCATCTCATTTAGGAACGTACCTCTTCCTTCCTCATAGCCAGGAAATGTGTACATAATTACAATCCAAAGATATGTAAAATTCAATTATTTAACTCCAAATAAACATTTTCCATGATAAGTATTCGTCAGGAATATTAGGAGAAAGCAGAGCATTTTTTCGGTCCGGAAAAGTGTGGGAAAAGTTAAGGATTTAGAAAACAAATTATGAAAGTCAAGGAATTTCTATAAGAAGCACTTTAGGTAACTGTCTAGAATAATTAGGGTCGCCTGACAATCCATTTTAGTCCTTTTTTTTAAAGCACCTTTTAGTTGACTTTTTTAAAATGAAAATGCAAATTTTCTTCAAATAACTGAACCCACCGATTAAACACTATTAAATTTAGGTACACGAATTTATCCGAAAAGGATTAGAAATATTTTATGGCTTTTATCTAAAAATAAAAATTGAAGGAATTTCAAAGAATTGTAGAATATTGAAATGGATTTCATATTTTACAGAAATACAAATATTTAATGGTATTCATAAAAATTTCAAGGACTTTTTAAACGATTTCAATCATTTGAATGGACATCAAGTTATTTAAGATATTTTATAATATTTTGATTGACAACAAAGCATTTTAAAACAATTAAAATGTTTAAAGAAATTTCCAAGAACTTTGGAATATTTGAATGGATTAAAAATATTTTTACATATTTTAAGATATACTACTAAATATTTTAGAGAACTGAAAAAAATTAGAATGTTTGAAAAGATTCTGAGGAATTCTTAATTAATTTTTATAATTTGAAGACGTTCAACAGAATTTTAAAGATTTTAGGGTATTTTTTAATATTTCAAGCAATTTCAAAAATCTTAAAAAAATTTCAATGTATTAAAAGATTTCAAATGATTTGGAATATCGCAGGGTATTTTTAAAAGAATTCAATAGTATGAAATAATTCCAAAAGATTACAAAAATTGAAGGTATTTTTGAAAAGTCTATGGGATTTTCAATTTATTTCAATAATTTGAAGGAGTTTCAAAGAATTTTCAAGATTTTCGGGTATTCAAAATAATTTCAAGTAATGTATAAGAACTTTTACAAGTTTCAAGAGGTTTCAAAAGATTTTGCAGAATTTAAAATATTTTCGAGTATTCTTACTATATTTCAATAATATGAAGTGACTCTAAAAGATTTGAAAAATTTTAAGGAATTTTTTTTTAAATTTCAAGAAATTTTAAACGAAATTTCAAAAGATTCCAAAAGATTTTAAAGGATTTGAAATATTTAAGGGTATTCTTGATAGATTTCAATGGTTTCATGTAACCCCAAAGAATTTAAATACGTTATGGTCCAAGTAATTTTGAAGCACCTTAAAGTCTGTCAAGAGATTAAAAAATATTTTACAATATTTAAAATGTTTTAGGGTACTTTCAATATATTTCAATAATATGAAGTTACTCTAAAGAATTTGAAGAATTTTAGGGTATTTTCTAACATTAGACAAAATGTTTAGTTGATTTTCATAATTTGAAGATGTTTTAAAGAATTTTAAAAATTGTATGGCAGCTTAAAAATTGCAAAGATTATTTTAAGAACTTTACAAAATTTTAAACGATTTTCAAAGATTTTAAAGAATTTAAATTATTTAAAGATGTTCCTAATACAACCAATAATTATAAGTGATTCCAAAGAATTATAAAATTTCCAAAGAATTTTTAAGAGCTTTATCAAATTTTAAGGGATTTCAACAGATACGACAGTAATTAAAATATTTTAGGGTATGGTAGAATATTAAAATGTATTTTTTATTGATTTTCATAATATGAAGGTATTTCCCTGGATATAATATATTTTAGTGCATTTAAAAAAATTTTAATTCATTTTCAAGAGACTATAAAATATCAAGAAATTTCTAAGAAATTTAATTCTTCATGTGGTTGTAAAAAATTTTTTGGAATTTTGAAAGGGATGTGACGATTTTCTTGAATCTATAAGATTTCCGAAGATTGCAATTATTTTGGGGTTATTTAAAGCTCTCAAAGTATTTAAAAAATTTTTCCAGGATTCTAGGGAATATCAAATTTTACGCAATTTTATCATATTTCAATTGATTTCGACGGATCTATTCATCAGAAGTAGTATTTCAAGGATTTGCATAGATTTAAAAATATTAATTTGCAATTCATTTGAATTCGTTAGGAGTCGCCCTGAATTCCTAAATATATATCCTGAATTCTTATGAATTCTTTGGAATTCTCTTTAATTTGTTTAATTCAGTTCAATTCTTAAAATTCTCTCAATGCAATACATTTTTTAAAATTTATTTTTATTAATCTTGATGTCTTTAATGCTTAGCTTGAATTTTTATGAATTTCACCGAATTCTTCTCATTTCCTTCAAATTCTTTGAAGAAAGATTCTATAATTAAAATATTAGAAGATTATAATCTTTGTCTTTAACTATTAATAGTCAAGTAAAATTAAAAATCAGTCTCGGTTAAATCAGGAAAAAGTCAAGGAATTAAACAAATATATCATATAAACGGAAGAGACACATTTTTTTGAGACTTTATAAATCGGCACTGGTGGGTTGTATTCTGACTGTCAACAAAATTTTTTTCATCAAAACAAGTAAACCATTTTTTTTGACTTCATAAATTATCACAGATAGGCGTTAAAGATTTCAACAATACGTCAATTGATGCGTCTCAAAGATGCGAACAAATGCACTAAAAATCATATTGTTGTATTTTGAATATCAAAAAAGTTTTTCTCATATAAACAAAGTGACATTTTTTTTAAAATCGCTAAACTGTAAAATTTAATAAAATAATTATTATTTCTATCAAATGTTATAATAGAGGAAAAGTTAAGATGAATTTTCCTCTGATGATAAAATTGTCAGTCCGTGTCAGAATAATACTAACGAACTACTTGTTTTGAGAGAGAGATGCCTTCTAGAAGCATGGTTCTGTCTGTTCCAGACAGTCTTTTGACAAATTAAACTTCAGAGAGCTAGACTCTAAGTTTTAAGCTCGAGGATGACGATTAATTTTTCGTAGAATCTCACTGGAAACGATTTTAGGTAAAAAAAAACTCAAAAGTATTTGAAAAAAATATTTAGTAATTAAGTGCAAGCCTCAGACTAGTGCACAGTAACGTGGTCCAAAATTTGTTTTCTAGAATATTTATGCAAATCGCCCTCCAAATTTGTCCGAAGTCACAAGAAATATAAATGTTTGAAAAAATTATATCTATAGGTTCCGCAAGTCCAATGAAGTTTAACACGTGTTTTACACAAGAAAAATACTGTTTTCTAAATTTTATTCAGAATTGTTATGACTAGGTAAATCAAGTTGAAACTCAACAGTTTTCAACTTATTTTTAACTTTTCAGTTAAAGCGAGACAATAGTCAATTAAATTGAACACAAATTCATTTTTGCCTCTTTTTCAGTTAGAGTAGAGTCAAAATAATTCAAGTCAACAGATATAAGTTTTTAAAGACTTTATTATTATTTATAATATTATCTTTGAATAATTGTAGAAAGTTGCAATCTTTTCTGAAATTTTCATCTGTTTGTCCAGTTTTCACTTAGTTTGAGGTAATAATTAATAAAAGTGGTAAGAAAAAATTGTTTCAACAAAAAATAATTATTTATAATAATATTCTTTTTAAACAGCTTTTGTAAGTGGATTTTTTTTTTATTTTCACTATTTGTACACTTTCTACTTAGAGTTAGTTAATAATTAATTTAATTTAACAAAGATAATTGGTTAATCAAATTATCACATTATCTTTCGAAAAATTTGCAAACTAGTTTATGAATGGCCCCTAATCTGTTAGGATAATCTACCGCCCAAGTCAATATTTAAATTATATCAATGTTCTCAAAGGAAAAAAATGACTAAAGAATTTATTTACAAGTATTTTCAAAGCAGTATCAAATAATTTTGACTCATTATTCATCGTAAGATTGGCAGTTAAATACAAATTATATTTATATTTCGTATTTGAAAGTATAGAAGTGAGGTCAGCTTCAGTGCCACATGATATTTTGAAGGAGTAAAGGGGTCACCAAAATGTCAAAAATTGTCAGAAGGTGAAGGGGCGAGTTAAAAAACACGAAAAATACTGTCACACTTAAATGCAGAAAAAAATGTTATTGAACGAAAAAACTTAAAAGTCACGAAAAATACTGTCACACCTATGCAGAAAAAAATGTTATTGAACGAAAAAAATTGTTTTCTTGAATATTTTATTGAATCAAAAAAAGTTTGGTTGACTAAAGAGAATATTTGATTGATTCAACCAAATTTTTGTGTTGACCGATCAAATACTACATTCACTCAAATATTTGGTTAAAACAGCCAAAAAATTTATTTGGTTCAACCAAATATTTTATTTTCCATATAATACCCATATACTATGGTTCAAACAACAAGAATTTTGTTGATTCAACCTCAGAGTTTTATAAGTCTAATTTGTGTCTAGGATAGTCCAAATTTACACCTGTAAAAATTCGACTTTCGTTTTTGGTGATCAATTCCCCTCAATTTGTTCGTTTTTCGGAAAAAAGGTCCGCAATGTTTTTTCAACGTTAACTCGTGGGCATGGGCCGTAGAAATGAACATGGGATTTCAGATGAGAAAAGCTCTGTTTAAAAAAATGGAAGAAAGTAATACGTTGTGTTAACCTTTTGAGAACTAAAGTATATTTACTTTTTAAGAAATTTTCAAGGAATAATTTCCACCCGATAAGTTTTAAGCTTGACTCAACAGTACCATTTTATGGTAACCTGAATATGCCCTAAAAAATGCAAAATAACATTTTTCTATCAAATTCATGTCTAAGACGGTATTTTTCGAAATTTTCTCAGCGTGACTCATTTTTAATCGACAAGCGACGAGTTTTCGAATATTTTTCATTAAATGTCAATTATTTAAACCAATATAATTTATTTAAATTATTTTTATCCTCTTGTACGCCGTGAAAAGATATTATCTTTCGGGGTAAATTATATATTTGTAGATGGTGAACTTCAAGAGTAGTACTTCTTGTTTAACATATTCGGTAATTATTTGAACAATTTTTTTAAAACTATTCTTTACATTAAAATCGTATAAAGTTATTATTTTCAATTCTTCTCAATAATTGTTAATTGTCCCATTAATTGCAGAAAAAATACATTTTAACGGTTTACGGGGGAAAAATGGTTTAAGCAAATAGAAACTGTTTAGAAGATTGCTATATAATCTTTAAAAAATATTACTTCCAACATCCGTTAATTGTGTTATTTATTCTAGAAAATAATAACTTTTCACGCATTACAGGGGAAATAATGGTTGAAACCAATTAAATTTGTTTAAATTATTACACAATATATTCTATTAATATAATAATATTTAACATTTATTAATTGTATTATAAATTCTAAAATATAATTACTTTATACGATTTTAAGGTAAAAAAATGATTAAACAAATGAAAATCCTTTTGATAATTACTAAATATGTTAAAAAAGTTTGTGATTCTTGACATTAACTAATTTCATATGGTTTAACCCAAATTATAATAATTTTCACGACTTAAGGGGAAAACCATTATTTAAAGAAATGATAATTTTTAAAACAATTGAAAATTATTTAAAAAATACTTGAAAACCGTAAACTAATCAATTAAAATTTTTTATTAAAAAAAAATTCAAAAGTAAAATGACAGTGTAATGTCAAAATTGAAAGTTATGGTATCTAAATTATTCTTTAACCATTTCTCAAGAGCCGACGATATTTAAGTTCACAAAAAGTTTATAACAAGTACTAATTTGTTTAATTTTTCTAAAAACCGAGCTTTTTCCATTTGAAGTCTCATCTTATATATCATAATTTATATGCAATAATTTCAAAATTCGAAAAAAAGAAAACAAAATTGACGATTTTCTTTTTCCGGAAATCAAATAAATTGGGCACTCACTTATTTTCGTGTAAAAATATTACTGCTTGCAAGCTGTTCTCAAACCCCAATTAAGCGTCAACGAGAACTCGTGTAACAAGCTTTAGCAAAGTTCGGAGTTCCTGAATTTGGCGCGACTATTGGTTTACAATTACGACCACGAGCTCACGAGTTTGCAGGTACGAGACTCCGATTATCGTTGGGGAATCCGTCGAACGAAAATCGATTTGGCCGCCCAGCGGATACCTGTAATTTGTGACACGCGATCTTCTACCAAATGAAAACTTGATGCCATGCCGTCGTCCCGTGGATATTTGGCGCCACGCCGAACTGGCATGCCAGCTATTTCGCTACAGCCACTCGCTACTTCAATTATTTTTATTAAGAACGATAAGTACCAAAAATCACTGCTGATTGCTACAAGAAAGTTTTTCCTGAAGAAACTTTCTAGCAATTCAATTTCACCGGGCTTCCGTATATGAATCATTCCAAAGGTTCATTTTCTAAGGATATTTTATATATTACACTTGAACATGGATTTTTGCTCGTTTTCGGGCATGGCGCGCAGTGGCCTTAGACACAAATCCAAGGACTCCGAATATCATCAGACAATGCTGCGTAAATCATTTTTTTTATTTTGACGCAGGATGCAACGTGATGCAACTAACGCGCTGAGAATGGGGCCCTCATGCTGCTTGCCACGCTTGACTGAGTATTGTCTCTCGCTCGGTCCCGCGGCTCCCCTCATCAAAAATTTCCGAGGAATGAAATTCTACGAACGAACAAATCCAGTTTACGGAAATCCTCTTTCCAGTGTACATGTAAAGTGTGGCCATCTACCGGGGAGAACCGAAAGAAAGACAGGGAAGAAATATTACACCGGGAGACATTTTTTAGTATAAAAATCTATGCACTTATTTTGAATGAATACGTAAAATGATACTTATTAATAATAAATATATTTATTGTCTTTAAAATTTCCATAATTTTAATTTAAAACTATGTCTTTGAATGTGCTATTCTAAAAGAAATTAATATGAGGCCTTAAACCTAAAGTTTTTTTCTTAAATTAATTTTTGGATTAATTATTGGAGGTTTCAAATGTCAAGTTTCAAAATTTGTAGTTTCAAATTCAAATAGTTATTAAAAACAACAAGACGATTTCGCTCACAAACATTCTAAAACTTCATATTAAAGGTCTTGATAGTTTTGAATTTGATAATTTATTTTTAAGTAAATTCAAAGCAGTTTTGAACTGCAAAGCTTAAAATTGTGTGGTTTAAAAAAAGGCAATCATATCACAACAATCTTGCTTTATTATTATTTCTTTTAATTTTCAATGTCATATCCTAAAATTCTTCGATTTTTGGTTGAAGATTTAAGCAAATAAATCATTTCAAATTGAAACATATTTTAATGAAAAATTTGAACAGTGAATAATATTTTAATTTTTCATTTTTTGCTGCATAGGTTTTAAGTTTGCAACTAAAATTTTATTGGTTTAATTTTTGCAAGTTTACTTATCAATTTAAAATTATTAGTTCTTTAGTCATTTAAAGCTAATTTAATTTATTGAAATTAAGGGTTTGATAAAAAAAATGTTTGAAGACCACAATTTTTGGTGACTATACATTTCGTCAGTTTCAAATGAAGTTCGCATTAGTTTAAAATTCAAAGTTCTGAAGTAGAATTTTTTTGCATTTTTAATGTTTCTCATTTTAAATTACTATTTTGTTCGAAAGTTTGTTTAGTATAATTCAATTCATTCTTTGCTTTTGTAAAAAAAAGTCTAATTAGCTTTTATGTCAAATTATAATTTCGTTACATAATAACAATTTAAAATTCTAGAATTTCGGAAGTTTTGAGTTTGAAAGATTCAATTCAGTTTTCAATATTAAATTGTCAAATCTTAATAGCTCTGAATTTGCAATTGTTCAAATTCAAACGTTTTCAATTTTTAATTATCTAATTTCGAATGCTTTAAAGTGTCAATAATACAATTTTAATTTATCTGATTTTTAAATCACCTATTCTTTAAATATTCAATTTGTAAGGTTTGGACATAATCCTATTTTCTAAATTTGTATTCTGATAACTTTTAACGTCATGATTATTCAATTCTTAATAAAATTATTTACTTCGCAGTGCTTCGATTTAGAAATTATACAATTAAATTCCTTTTTTCTGATTAAATTGTCCAAAATCGTTCCACAGCGCGCGATTTGCGCGCGTGTAATTACTGCTAGTATGTAATAAAACGCATATTTACATTGTGTCAGGCACAAAAACTTCCTTATCCTAATTATATGATTCAAAGTCAATTGATTTCTTGTAAAAGGGTTTGCTGATGCTTATCGATTTCCACAATTGATCGTACGTGTGAAAAACCGGATTTCGCAAAGAAAGTTAACTTTTTTCTACACCGGGATAAATCACGAATATTTACCGGTACAACTGGGAGAAAGCCGGGAGACGAAACTTTGAAAAATAGTGGCCACCCTGTTATATGACAAAACTATGAAATTTACAACATGTGCCGTACGGTGGTCCAAAAATTAATGAAAAAATGTTTTTTTCATTAATTTTTGGACCTTCATGAAATTCAACCCCAAACTGGTTCGAATCCACAAAAAAATAAATGCGTTTTTCTTTTTTGAAAACAATTCAATTTTTTCTTGTAAATTGTATTTAGAATCGTCAATAATTGGTGTATCGAGTTGAAACTCAACATGCTCGCTTAGAATTAGCTACAAAATATAAATGAATAATTAATTTTGAAATATCACTCCCATGAGTCTGTTTTATAGGGTACTACAAAAACCCTACAAGGAAAAAAGTCGATTTCGCGAGCTTCTGAAGCTGATTATAATTATTTCTGTGGTTTTTAAATATAATTGTTTTTCAAAAATAGTATACTACTTATAATAATAATTAGATGTTCATATATATTCATAAAAAATTTATTATTGGTTCGAACAATTTTCTGTTGGAAGACAGATAAGAAGTTGCAGATTTTGCTGAATTATTCAACTTATTATTATCTTTTGAGTTCGAATGAGGCAATAATCAATTAAATTGAACAGAACTAATCGTTCAAACAAATTTTTCATTGTATATAATCATTTTCTCCTAAAATAATGCCAGAAAGCTGCAGTTTTTTTTTAACTTTTCGGTATTTGTTCACTTTTCAATTAGAGTTAAGAAAAATTAATTTAAGTTAACAAACATAATTTCTTAAACAATTTATAAATATTTAAAAAAATATTCGCTTGAATAATTCTAGAAAGTTGCATTTTTCCGAAATATTCAACCTTTCATCCACTTTTAAAGTAGAGCAAGGTAAAAGTTGGTGAAATTTAACATACATGATGTTTTAAACAAAATATTATTGTTTATAACTATCTTCTACTGTAATGCTAGATGGTTGCGGTTTTTATTCTGAAATCTTCCTATTTTTTCAGTTTATTACCCAGGTAATATTAAATTTAAGCTGATAAACATAATCGTGTAAAAAAATGTTATTTGACTATAACTATCTTTTCTTAGATAATTGATAGAAAGTTGCGGTTTTTTCTGATATTTTTAATTTGGCTTTAGTTGTATATTTATGTAAAAATAATCAAGAAGCAATAGAGAGAATCATTTTTAAGCAATCTCTTTCTTGCTCGTAAATATATTTTTGTAGAATAAAACATATTTTTGAAATATAGTTTAAATTTTCTATATGGATGATGTTCAATGTAAATTTTTCTTGGAGTAGTTATTTGTTTATAAATAAAATAATTATTTTTCTCAAACATTGACTAATTATTGTCTCACCTTATGTAAAAAGTACAAGAAAAGTTGAAAATTTCAGAAAAAATTGCAACTTTTTAGCATTATTCTAACATAATACTATTATAAATTCTAATAAATTGATAGAAAAATGATTTTTGTTACATTTATTTGATTATTGCCTATATATAACTGAGAATTCAAAAATAACTCTATTCTAAGAGAAAATTGCTAAAAGAATAATACATTTTTTACCAAATTTATATCAACATCCAATTATCAAGAGAAAGTAGTATTTTACGTATTAGAAACAATTTTTTTTTAACAATTACAACAAAAATTATTATTAACACCAAAAACTCGAAAATCTAAATTGTCCACTTATGATTTTTTTTTGTAATACTATAAATCCAACTTTTGGAAGAGATATTAAAAAACTTATTTATTATTTGTATTCTCTATCTAATTCTAAAGAGAAATTTTTTGAATAAACTCATTTCACCTGATATGGGCGATTCTGACTAAAATATACAGAAACATCCTTTTTCCTTATGGGAAATGTGTGGTATCAAAAGAAAAACAACTATGCGTGCTACGCGAGCGATTTTTTTTCTCTCAGGCAATTTAAGACATAAGATATAAAATGAGCAGTAATTCAAAATTGTTGTATTTGATAGTATATATTATCTTAAATAATATAAAAGAAAAGCAGCCAAAATCTTTGGAATAATTGATAAAAATGGATTTCCTAACTTTATAAATAATGCATAATATTTATGAACAATAAATAATCTGAAATTTTTTGAAATTGTAAGTTTCATTTAAGAATTAAATATACCTTATCATTAATTACCATTGATTCTAGATCTTTCCCTCTACATGGTTTTAAATCATTATTAAAACAAATAATAATAATTTTCTATTTTCAAGCTATGAAGAACTGCTTGTTAGCTTCAAGAGCGAACCATTCATAAACACCCTATTATTGTCCAAGTATTTGAAGATTCTTTAAAAAATGACGATTGTTTCTAAATAATAGACATTTTCACGAAAAACGATATCGCATAACACAATCAAAAATTGTTTAAGATTATACATTTTTATTTTAAACTTAATGTTTTTTTGTTAAAAATAACCCACGTTAGGTGAGAAATGCTAACATATCCTGTTATTATTCAAATATTGTAAATTTATTGTAACACATAATTATATTTTATCAATAATAGCAATTTCAGCCGCCAGTCATTAACACAAAATAACAAAAAATGGTTGAAGATAATAAATCTTCTGAAAAATGTATAACGGGTTTCCGGTGAAAGACACAAACCTAACCTAAGATAGATTAAAAAAGATTTTTCTTTTCAAAGTCCAATGATTTTAATTGAAAGTAGAGATATCTGGGAATGAATGAAAAAAAAATAAAGAACAATTTTGACAATAATTTTGACTAGAATGGTATTGAATAAAAATCTGAAAAATCTTATAATTTTCGTGAATAACAATACCAATTTTGGACGAAAACATTGATATAATATATTAAGGTTTGAAATACCAAAAATAACCGACAACTGTTCAAAGGTGTAAATTTTCTTCAAAATCTAACTTCTTTCAAATAACCGATTTCCTGCGAAAAATGTAAAAATGACCTCAAATTCTTCGAAAATTAAAAACCTCATATCAACTATAGTGATTTTAATTTAAAAACACTTACTCTGGGTAAAAACGCCAACCTGACCTAAACATTTTAAAACAGCAAAAAAATAAAATAAAATACGTAATATCATAGCTTCATTTGAATGTGGCTTTTGTCATATTTCTCGATTACGTTTATCATTTTCTTTTTTTTTGTAATCCTTTTTTTAATTTTTGATGCAGCGATTTATTTCATTGTTCCAATTATAAAATATTTAAATTCAATTATTATGTATAGAAAAGTTTTTTTTAAATTATTATATTAATTCAAATTATTGGTTTATATCATAAATGTCATCTTGAAACGCTGGGGAAGTGGGAAAAGGGGATGGGATAGTCGTCTTGAAAATTCAGGACTGCTAGCCAAGCTAGCCAAACAATATTGGAATATTAACCTCGAATGACTATAAAGGGACTATTTGTAGATTTAATTTAAAAAAAGATATAAAACAATTTCAAGTAATGACAACGCACTTAGATTTTTAACAAAAAGCGATAGCGATATTTCGAGATACATCGTTACATCACTTTTTTAGATAAGAAAATTTACTTGATCTTGAAAAGAAATTGTGGTTCATTGTCAAACAGTAGAGGATTTTGAGTCTTGATAGTTATGCAAATAATTTTTTCTCATTAAACAAATTTTTTAATGCTAATAAGATAGATTTTCTTTTTAAATTAATATAACCGACTTTAGTCTAAGAAAAATGTGTAAATATTGCTTACAATTTTTCTTGATGACATTTTTAGTTATTATCTGATATCCATTAAAAGAATTTATCTAGCAGTTTTTCCGTTCAATTCCTCAAATCTGTAAGTTTTAACGAAGTATTCAGAATATTAATTTCTTATGACTATTTTAGTAGTTCCCAATTAAAATAAATAAATAAAAAACTCACGTCCACAGTGCATGGTTGCGCTGATCTATTATTAGAAATGATTGGATACTGTAAATTGAAATGCAGTTGTCTGAATCGAACGGCGATAGTTTATGAATAATTTTATTCGTTTTTAATTCATGGTTAATGTAGTTGAAACACTTTCTCGAGTACTCATTTTTAATTTAAATTTTCAACTACATTGAATCTAGAAAATTGAAGTGAATCGCTATAAAAATGTCTTTGAATATAGTCTATGAAATTGATTGTAAAGTTCCAGTCTATTCTAAACCCGTTAGTTACATGCATTTGATCTATCTTTCCTCTTGTAATTGTTTCTGACACAGTCTGAATACAAAGGAACTCATTAAATACGTAAATGGACTCCTTTGAACCCATGTGAATCGGTTACCATTTGATTACACGAGACGCTCGATATAGCATAAGATTCGATCGATCACAGAAGTAAGACCTGACGAGTATTCCCATTTCATTCTCCTTCTTCCAGGTGGATAAATGATGTATAGAGTCCTGGAATCTCGTATTTTTACACCATATTAAGTCGATAATGTTAATTTTTTTGCTATAAATTTCTAAGTACTCTAGAAATGACACATATGTGTCCCGAAAATATTTCTAAAAAACTTTTCCAAAAATCGTGTTGCGCAGACTAAACCTCCTCATTGAATTGTAGACCAAATTTTAAAAACCGAAATTAAACTAGGGAAAATTCTGAAAATGTTTAAGACAAGAAAAATCTCCTATCGTTAGGTTTCGAGTTATGGTTCTTTAAAGAACCCGAATTTTTTTCTTTAAAAAAGAGGCAAAAAACTCTGATTCTGAAATTTGTTTCTGTACTTTGTAACCTGTTAAATTTACAAAAAGTATTCAGAACTTTAGTTAACGTAGATGCAATTCCAAGTAATTCTACAAAAATTTAATGATTTAACCTCAACAGGTAATAAGTTATGACATCCCAAAGGTGACCATTTTCGACCTATTTTTCAGGTCAAATGACTCGTGTTATTTTTTTCTGAATACTTTGGTTCTTGGCCAAGCTACGTAAGTGGTGTGAAATTAAAGTTGTGAGAAAGGAAATTATGCGCAAATCTAAAAATAACGTGAAATTCTAGTCTTCATAGATCAAAAGTTATGGCTCTTCAAAGAAAAATAATTTTTTTGATATTTAGAGCTATTTGAGCCAAAACAGTTTTTTGAAAACTGTTCGTTTTCTTACAGATCCTACAGAAACATTTTAACAAAATAAATGAGAGAGGACTCAATTTTGCGTAAAAAAAAATGTTTTAGTTCATATAGGGGTCAAGAGTTATGACCATGAAACTTTGACCCTTTCCATACGGAAGACTCTATATATATTAGAAAATTTTCTGCGACCATATTTGAGCATTTTCGTGGCTCCTTTTTTGTTAAAAAAAACTATCAATTTTTTCATCATTGTTTAAATAATATGCTTCAACTTATCAACTGTGTCCATATTTGATGTATTTACTTTGTGAAAATTACTTCCAGAACATCTATTGTCGAAATTAAATTTTTAAAAGAATAAATTAACTGGTTTTATATTGCGTATTTATTATTCAAAAGAAATGTTATTAAAAGGATTAGTTTTGTAACGATGTAATATTTTACGTTAAGAATTTCAAAAATTGATTAGCTCATCGTTGCAGAGGAAACAATTATTGTTAATTTTTGACAATACAAGAATATTTAAACAAATTAATAACCTAATAATGCAAGTGATAAAAAAACTTATTAAATAATTAACTGATTCATTGAGTGATAAATTACTTGTAATTATCAAGAGATAGTCTATCAAAATGCTTAAACATGGTCGCAGTACATCTTTCAGTACATACAGAGCCTTCCGAATGGAAAGTGTTAAAATTTCATGCTCATAACTCGTGATCTATATATGAGCTAAAAATTTTTTTTGTATATTTTACGGAAAATTTAGTCCTCTATAATTATTTTTTTAGCTTTTCTCTATATGATATGTAGGAATCGAGCAGTTTCGAGAAAACTCTTTTGGCTACAAAAAGCTCAAAATACTAAAAAAATCTGTTTCTTTTAAGAATCATAACTCTTGATCTATGTACACTGGAAGTTTATTTTTGTTTAGATTTACCCGTAATTTCTGTCTCTACAACTTTTTCTCTAAGGCTAGTTTATTGGATTTTTTTAGAATCACAGATAAAAAACTTCAGAATTAGGGTTTTTTCGCCTTTTTTCGAAAAATCCGCGTTCTTTGAAGGACCATAACTAGACACACGAAGAAGGTAGGAGCTTTCGATAGTTTATGTACAAAGTAAAAATTGTATATAATCTGTCAAAATACCGTCAAACGGGATATCTTCGGACATGTGGGGTAAATTCGGACATTTCTAAATTGATAGTTAAAATCATTCAAGGCGGGTGTTTTTAACCAGGATCTAGTACCAGTTAGAATTTAAAATTATTTTAAATTCTTGAAACAGTTTTGAGTGATTTATTTTATCAATCTAGGAAATTTTTGACTCCGACCTCCCTCTTGTGATAATCTGTGAAATTTCGGTGAACCCCCCTTAAAATGTCCTGTGACACTTAAGCTGAACCCCCTCCTATTTTGAAGCTCCTGGTGCCCCATTTCACAGGGGCTAAAAACTAGAGTTTATGAGGATCAAGTAAAAATCCTTTGTAACGAGTGTTTCCTAAATCACAATACATAAGTATCTGAAACTGGGCACAAACAGTCTTTATGGTTTGAGATAGGTTTACCTGAAAAGATTTTTTACTCCTTCAGATTTTTCGTTATTATGTGTACAAAATAAAAATTCTGAGAAGATCTGCGCATATCTGATTGTTTTTGGTCAACATGAGAACGTTGTTCGAGCCGATCCTTTATTGCAAACAAATGTCCCAACCAAAAAAACTTTTGTTGAGAAGTTTTGGTTGTTCTTTTTAACATTTGGTTGCTACTAACAAAAATGTGTTAGGAGTTACTAAATAGTTTATTTGGCTCAAAAAAAAAAGTTTTTAAGCACTTTTTGTTGAGTATACCAAAGAATTTTGAGGAGTGTAACAAACACGCGGAGGCGCATGCGCCCTCTTTCGATTAATGACAAGCCGCCGACAGCTTTTTCAATCTGGTGGATTCAAGCGAAAATTACCTCTCTGGATTTATAACTTTAATATTATTTGTAGATTTAATACAGAAAAAAAAGTTGTAAAAAAGAGTGTGTTTGTTTCGAAAAAGCGTTAGGGTGGTTCACGTTGCGACACAATAGATTTTAAATTAATGGGGTCTAGGATCTCATACAGATCTATTTCAAGGTAAATTATTTGTGACTAGAATTAATGTGATTAATTAAACAAATTTTCTACAAATCAAACAAATTTTTTTGAATTAATAAACTTTGCCTTTCTATTCTTTTCACATGCAGAAAAAATGTTATATTTTATTTACAAAATAAATTTTTCCCGTAACAAAATGATTGCTGGTTGAAAAAAATTGTAACACATATTTGGTTAAATTAACTAAACTTTTTGGTTAGTTCAACCATACGCTCCAACAAAATAATTTGGTTGTCTCAGTAAAGGCGATTTTGTTGCTTCTATAGCAACCAAAAAATTCGATTGTATCAACAAAATTTTTGTTCGGTCCACCAAACATTTTTCTCAGTGTTGTCTTATTTCCCGAAGCTACTCAACCGCTCGCATGCACTCATTGGTACACATTTGTTAGAGCCATACACAAAACAAGAAATAGTTGTGTTATAATAATTAAAATTAATTTAAAGTAATTGAGTTGTTTAATTTCATTAATTAAAAATTAATTATTAAAATAACCCCCCTGGGCTTTGGGAACCTAGTCGCTTTAACCTCTATGGTTTAAATAAAGTAAATATTGCCTAACAATATTTGTTGATACTAGAGGATTTGTTTCAATTGAATACGGTGTTCTGAAAATAATATTGGCATTACTTAATTCATCTAGTGATGCTTGTTCATATGAAAAGGAAAAAGTTCTTTCGAAAATTTAAGACTAAAATTATAATGCTTTATGAAAAATTATTCTATTTGGTAAGAAGTTTAAATTAAAAATTCAACTGTCTTGTTGAAAAGTCCTGTTTTGAGTTATTTTTATGTTTGAATATCAAAATACAATGTTCAAATTTCGTAACTTTTGTTGAAAATTAGTTTTTTAAGTGAAATATTCTCATTGTCATTTCTCGCTTAAAATATATTTTTTTAGTTGAAAATTTAACTGATTCATTAAAATTTGAAATACTTGGTTAAATTGTTAAATTTTCAGCTTGCTGGTTGAAGTTTCTTGAAACTGATAGGGGTTTCGAGTTCAGTTGTACAGTTTTGTGTATAAAAACAAAATTGATTTCGATTAAATCTACTGGAAAAGTTCTTTCGCGATTAAAAATGAATAACGTAATTTTCTCAATAAATATTTGGAAAATAAAGGTGGTAAACCACCCCTACATATATATTTTGCACTTAAGACAAGAATAAAGTTGACGTGTTTCAGCAAAAAAAATGTTTTAAAAAATGAATGGGGTTGGGATTTAGCATTTTTCAGCACATTTAAAAATATTTAGGGGTGGCTCAACCACGCACAATTTTTAAATTCATATTGGATGGACTTTATTTTACTTGCTGCGTTATTAAACTAATTTTCCCATTTTTTGTGCATGGAAAAGTATATATTATTATAGACACAAAATAAAAAGAGTTTAGGGGTAACTAACCCCATTAATTTAAAAATTTTCTTTTACGAAACCCAAATTTATTCTTGTCTCAAGTGCAAAATATATATTTTTAAAATTTTCCTTTGCTGCTGAAACACATTCACTTCATTTTTGTCGTAAGTGTAAAATATATTTTTTCAAATTTTTTCCTGTGAATTTTAACATTTTTAGCACAAATTTAAATATATGTAGGGGTGGTTCACACCTTTCATTTCCAAAATATTTTTTGAGAAAACTATGTTATTTATCTTTTATTACAAGGGAAATTTTCCAGTAGGTTTGACCGAAATCAATTTGGTTTTCATACACAAAACTATACAGTTGGCACTTGAGACCACTACCTTTAAGGGGCTGCTTTATCCCCTAAAAGTGTATTTCCGTAGATAAAAAATACGTGTCGCTTAGTTTTTAGAGCACTACAACATATATCAGGGAGAATAAAATTGGCGAGGGACACCTGAAGTACATTTCTTGTAAGGTGGGCTTAGAATCACTATGGATTAAATCAAAACCAGTGATTACCCGTAACAGCATTCGAATTAATTAGAAGTACCCGAATTTTTCTAGATGATTGGCCAGCGGAAAGGAAAACTGCAGAAAACCCTCTCTCGAGTTCTGCTTGTTTTCGGACAGTCGAGTTTAAAGGCATACAGTCGATCCTACCCTCCGAATGCAGATAACAATCCTCGGCGTCGAACGTCTCGCTCTACATCAGTTGAAAATCTAAAAAAAAAAAATATATATGTACATATATTTGAAAAAGTTTTTATTAAACAAAAATTCCGGTAATGCGTGATCTAAACAAATCGTGAACAACAAATTTTTACTAAAAAACAGTCCCAAAAAACAAAACAAAAATCCTAAAAGCGTAAGCCTCCCTGTTTTTGTTTTTTACATTTTTCAATTTGTAAAATTTTTGCTTGGTAATTTATTAATTTTTTTATAGCTTATTATTGTGAATCGAAGATGGGGAGGGGGCGATTTAGTACGTCACTTGGTGATATATTTAGAGAAATTTTGCGAATATTGCAAAAGATGACCCCTGATTTGCCCTTTTTTGAATAATTCTTTTTGTATCCACTATTTTCAAGAAGCTTTCCCTTTTTGTAATTTTTTTCGATTTCAAATACGAACTGAATGAATAGAACTTAATAAAAAAATTCAACTATTATTGATTAAAAGTTTATTGTTGTTGTTGAAAAGTCTACCATTATATGCTTGAATTGGAATTGATCCGTTTGGTGAAAAAATCTACTATTTAGTTAAAAGTTTAATAATATTGTTAAATATCCACCTGTTTGGATGAAAAGTCATATTTTTCGTCAAAAACAAACTATTTCGTTAAAAGTAAAAATATATCGTTTAGAATACACTTCTTTTGGTTAAAGATTCATCTCTTGAGTTGGAAGTCGCACTATTTTGTTGTAAATTTGTTTCACTTTCGGTTTAAAATTAATTTTTTCAACTCAAAATTGAACTATTCTATTTTCTGTTAAAAACTTACCTTTTTCAATTACATATCCAAATGTTTGTTAAAAAATTAACATTTTCAGTTAAAAATGCAATTTTTTGGTTGAATGTTGAACTCTTTTGATTAGAAATTCACTTTTAAGTGTTAATCATATTATTTAAAGATTCATCTCTGGTTGAAAATTCAACTATTTTGTTAAAATTCCCTTTTTTGTTGTTGTTAATAATTCATTTTTTTCTGCTAGAATACTAATCTTTTTGGCTAAAAATACATCCTTTTTGAAAATTAATATGAACTATTACATTTTTCGGTGAGTTTATTATTTTTTGGTTAAAAGATCGTGCGCCCCGAAGATATTTAAAAAAGGTCTAAAAATCGTGTTTGCATATACTGGCTCACCTATCGCATTTCATTTATGGTTGAAAATTTACTGTATTAACCTGAAACTTAAGCTAATTATAGAACTTTCATGTATTCTGTTAATATTTGTCTTTTTTAGTGAAATTCAAATCAATAAAAATGAGTTTTTTTGCTGAAAAACTATATTATCATATAATAACATAATACGTTTGAAAAATTACTTTCATATTATATGAGACTTCATGTTCTTTCCCCTATTTCCCTTTTTTCATCCCTCATAAGAATTCTTGTTTTTCCCCTTTATAAAAGAAATTTTCTTTCTGCACGTTTTTTTCACTCAAATGTGATCTGATTTAAAAGAACCTAATAAGAAAATCCATTTTTAGATAAAATTGACCTTTTTCAGTGAAACAATCAATTATTTGATCAAAAATTCATATTTTTTAGGTAAAAATTTAAGTCCCTGGTCGGCAATTCATGTATTTTGTTGATAATTCGTCTTTTTATATAAAAATATGATTCTTCTGGGTTACAAAATCAAATTCTCGGTTGTAAATGTAACTATTCTGCTAAGAATTTCATTTTCATTTGCTAAGATTTAATTTTCTGGACTGAAAATTTAACTTCTCCATTTTTTATTTAAAATTTATACCATAAATTCAAAATGGACCTATTCTTTTTAGAAATTCATGTATTTTCTGATAACTTGTCTTTTTTGGTAGAAAAATAACGTTTTAGGAAGAAAGTCTACCCTTTTTGATACAAAATAAAACTGCTTCGTTAAAAAATATTTTTTTGTTTTGTTTAAGGATATTTGGTCGAAAATTCGTATTTTTTGAATTAATTCAACAGTTATTTATTTCGAATTGAAATATTAAATATTTCCTTCTTCATTTGAATTTCTTTTCATAAATTTTTTTTAATTAACTACTTTGTTTAAAGCTGAACTACTTCATACAAAAGTAATATTTTTTTTTGGTTGAACATTTATCGTTTTACTTGAAAATTAAACTGCTTAATCACAAATAAATTTTTTTGCTGAAAAATTATATTTTTTACATCCAAATTGCTTTGTGCTAATAAAAAAAATGTGTTGATAAAAATGTAATAAAAAATGTCGCGATACAAAATTTCATTTTGTATCACAATCTACAGCCAAACCTGATTCAACTTATGTTCAGTGCCACTTGTAGATTACCATCAACTAAACATCAATTTTCTAAAAATTTAATACGGTTTTCTAATCAAACGTTTCCAGGCTGAATTTAGGAAAATTTCCGCTCAAGAGTGAACTTTTTTAATTTTTGAATAGTGATTTAGATTTGTGTTGGTTATCTGATTCTGTATTGCCACCCTTCAGATATATGTCTACGAGGGCGTAGCGTAAAATGATAATTTCCGAAAATATAAGACTCTATGGTCTATGGCCTGAAGAAGGCAATTAGGTTTTTAATAGTTTTTGGGATTTTTTTTGAGAGTTTATTGAACGTTTATAAATTTATATAAACGATTCGAGGAAAAACCTTCCATCAAAGTTGTCTCGTTCCAACTTCCGACTACAAGAGACGGTTATAAATACTATGAAAATAAAGTGATGGTCCAGAGCAACCACCGCGTGTAAGCGACGTTTATTATGATTGCTCATAGAAAATGGTAATTTACACGATCGGGGACAAAGTCGAATTACGTATTATTAATAAGCTTACGTATTATTAATAAGCTTAAGAATTAATAATTCATATGCTTTTTGACTTAACCCTCTCTCTTGTAACAATTTGTGACACTTTGATGTTCCCCCGTCCCTCAAAATTGCATGTGACACTGAAGCACTGCATACTAAGTTAAAAATATTTAATACTATGAGAGTACTTTTAATTAAATGCTTAAAACATTTTTTTTTTGGAAACATAGTTTAGTACGTTTTCTATAGATAGTTTTTAAAAAATTTGTAAATTTTGCGAAAGATGGTCCTTCAACAGTATAGTTGAATAATAACTTGATAAGTTTAAAAATTAATTTCATAACTCTTATTTCCTGTATTTTCTTTTTCCTAGAATTCTTATTTCTTCCCTGTTTTTGAAAATGTTTTCCTTTTTCTAGTTTTTGAGCTTAAATGTGAGCTGGAATAATAAAACTACAGTCAAACCTATTTTTTTGTTTAAAAAGACCACTTTTATATTTTTTGTTCGGAATTCACCTAGTTTGATTAAAAATTTGATAATTTAATTGAAAATTTAATTATTTTGTTGAAATTGCAACCACTTTGTTGAAAATTTCGTTTATATCATGGTAAAAAATACATTTTTTAAACTGAAATTTCAACCACAAATTTGTGGTTGAAAATTGATCTTAGTCAATTAAAAAATATATTTGGATAAAAATTCATATTTTTCAGTAGAAAATCCATCTAATTTTTGGAAAATTAATGTATTTAGTTGAAAAGTCATCTTTCTCGGTAAAAAATTCTTTTTCTCACATAAGGCATCAAATTTTTGGTTGAAAATTTAACTATTATACTAAAAACACTGTTTTCGTTGTTGATAAGTGTTTTTCGTAACTGAAAATGTAACTATTCCATTTTTTATTCAAAATTCACATTGTAATTTGAAAATTTAACTATTCTGGTTAAAAATTTATATCTTTTTTGCAAATTTACCTCTTTTGCTACAAACTCAATCTTCTTGGTTGCAAGTTCATTTTTGTTAAAAAAGGAAACTGCTTGGTTGCAAATTAATCGGTGTTGGTTGAGAATTTAACTATTCTGTGGCTATTACATGTTTCGTTGAGATTTTTTTTTAATTAACTTGGTTTAAAGATGAATTATGTTTTAAAAAGTTCAATTTTTTTTTGGTTGAAGATTCATAAATCTAGTTAAAAAATCAACTATATATATAATATGATTCATGTGTTTGCTTGAAAATTAAACTATTTTGCTAAATTCTTGTTGTTGTGAAAAATTAATTTTTCCATCTGAAAAGTTAACTTCCATTTTCAGTTGAAAACGTATCCTGCATAAGTTAAAAATTTTACTAAAATGCATGCCTTTTGTTAAAAATTAGTCTGTTTGAAATGAAAAATAATGCTGCCTGTTAAAATGATTTATTTTGGTCAAGGATTCAACTATTTTGTTCGAAATTCGTCTCCTCTAGTTTAATTCAACTGGTTGATTATTTGTTTGTTTAACTGAAACGTGATCATTAAAACTAAACATTTAACTATTTCATTTTTGGTTAAAAGCATACATTTTTTAGTTGAAAATTAAATTATTTGATCGAAAATTTGGTTGAAAACATGTCTGCTTAAATGAAATCTAATATTTTTTCCTGTTTTTTTTAAATTTTTAAACAATTTAATAATATTCTTTTCAATCTAATAACTCATTCCTCATAATATACTAAAATAAGGTTCAATTTTACTATTAGAACTTCAGTGTGCGACGAACAAAATTTTTGAATCAGCTTTCTCTGTAGTTTGTAATTCAGACCCTAAATTTCATTAAAATTACATAACGCACTGAAATTTTAACTAATATTGATAAAGTAAAGCTCATTGAACGCTAAAGTGAACGCATCTCCAATATATTAACAGCAAACTATTATTAGATTTTCATTTTTTCATTAAATTGTTGGGAGAGTTAAAAAATCTGTAAAAATAAGAAACTTTAAAATATTCACGATTATAGCTTGGTGATGTTTCCCTGTGATAAAATGAATAATTAATCATTCTAAACATGTGTGTTTCTACTTTGAAATTCACGTATCTACAAAAAAACAGTTTTTACGGAGAAATATTTTTTTGGGTCCACTAGACGTACAATTTCTACTATATTTAGTAAAATGTATTTTTTTAACGTAACAGTGTTATCATATATAATTTACAATAGATTAAAAACACATTTGATAGTTAATCCCTTTTTTGGATCTGAATTTCGAAAAATTTAATTCTTGTCGAGAAATTTTAATCAAAGTCAAAAAGATCGATATTCTGCCAAAGGAGATGAAATTTTAAACCAAAACGATGAAATTTTAACAAAAGGTTTGAGTTTTGAAGCTAAACATCGAATGATTCAAAAAAGTTTGACTTTTAGAACCCAAATGATAAATTTTTAACAAAATAGTTGAATTTACTAATAAACGAAGATAAACATTTATGTGCAAAAGACAACTTTTCAACAAAATAGTTCACTTTTCTATTAAGAAAGATTTTATAGTGAAAAACAAAGTGAGCTAAATTGCTTAATGTTCAAGCTATCGTGACAATTTTTCATAAAACAGTTAAATTTTTAAACCAAAAATATTAATTTTTGCCAAAAATTAGTTTTTAACCGAACGGTTCAATTTTATATTAAATTCGTTGAGTTTATAAACCAGCAATATCAACTTTATACCAAAAGTGAGGCATTATTTTAAACAAATAAGTGAATTTTCAAACAAATAGTTCAATTCTTCACTAAAATAGATCAATTGTCAAATAAGAATAAAATAGTTAATTTTAAAACCACAGAAATAAATCTTTTAAAAAACTGAATTATTAATAATTTAGTTCCACTTTCAACCTGGACAGTTCAGTTTTCATCTAATGAAGTTTAATGCTTACTAAAAATTTTAAAGTTGATAATTCTACCAAACAAACTTTTCTTTCAAATTTTCGATAAAATAGTAAGTCATCAACTATAACAGATTAATTTTGAACCAAACAGTTAAATTTGTAACAGGAAGATATAAATAAATAACTGTATATATATAATAAATAAAAAAAAACTTCAACAAAGTGGTTCACCCTTCTAACACAAAGTTCAAATTTGAACTGAACAGTTAAACTTTGAACTAATGAAACTTAATCCAAAAAAAAGTGTAATGGCTGATGCTTCAAGACGAATTTTCACCAATGTAGCTTAATCCTTATCGTAAAAAGATTAACTTTAAGCCAAACAGTGGCATTTGAACAAAAAATATCAATTTAAAAAAAAACACACACAAAAAAATGAATTTTTGGCAAAGTAGCTGAACTTTTGACCAATCAATTGAATTTTTAAACAAAAAATGATTTTTTAACAAAATAGTCAAATTTTTATTTAAATAATTAAATTTTGAATTTGAAGAGATAAATTTTGAATCGAAGATTCTGAACCTAAAAAGATTAGTTTTTTACGAAAAGATGAATTTTCAGTTCAAAAAGACGAATTATCTATTCATAAAGACAAATTTACAAACATTTAAATATTCAAATAGAAAAGACGACCTTTAATACAGTTCATTTTTTACAGAATGAATTTAATCTTAAACTCAATGGTAGAATTATTAAACAAAAGAGAGGAATTTTGAACCAAATATAGAATATTACACTTCTCAGTTCTATCTACCAAATTAAGTTAATTTTTTTTATTAAGTGATATTAATTTAGTTCGCATTTAAGAAAAATAGACAAAACTGGAACGTTTCTTGAAAATAACAGAAAGAGTGTATATCAATTATTCTACCTCTGCAGTCAGGAGGATATTGGAAACAGGAAAATCAGAACTACTAATACCCCAAGTGCGAAGTCACATACGGCCCAACATTGGCCCATAGTCGGAAAAAATATTGCCAAAGCTCGGCTGCCATTATCGCGCCAATGACGGAATGATAACTATAGCCTGCACTTGGCAGCCAAGGTTTGGCTGCCATTGTCGGCCTAACACTGGGTACCAGTATTGGACCAAACCTGGCTGCCATCGTCGTGCCGTTGCCGGATTAATAACTATGGCGTTGAATTGGAAGCCATTGTCGGCCCAACACTGGCTACGGTCTAAGGATATGACAAAAAAGATATTTAAAAAATAAATATTAATTGATTGCGAGTACTTTGAATATAAATATTA
>NC_046660.1:76593065-76613658 GCF_010883055.1 Belonocnema kinseyi | reverse complement strand
CCATCACTGGGCCAGACTTTGGCTGATCCTCGTGAAACATGGTTCCCCGTACTAAAAGTGAGACTTGGCGCAATAAAGTGCCGATACTGGGCCAAGCATCGGCAGAGGATCGGCAAATATAAATAGCCAATATAGGCTGCCAGCACTGGTTCAACACTGGGCCGATTAAATTGCCGATATTGGCCCAATAACTTTAGCCGACCTTTGGCTGCCAAAATTGGACCAACACTGGGCCGTGTATTCAGTTCCGAAAATTCGCACTTAGGACAATATGTGTCAATAAAAAACCTATTGGTACTGAATAATGAAACTATTCAGTCATAACTGCCCACATTATAAAAAATTCTTACATTTCTTATTAGAAGAACAATTTAATATACATTAAATTTTGAGCAGAAAATTGTACGTGAATATGTAAAATCAAAATATATGTATGGATAAAAATAAATAAATGAGTGAAATTTTAAATTTTTTCTGGAGAACTAGTCTGCATTTCATAAATAAATTGAATTGTATAACATTTTCAACTTGACTGAAATAGTACAAAGACAATGCTGTGAAATTTTTATACAGGCTGATTCACTTCCGCAATAATAACAAGTATTTACAATTTATTGCTTCAAAATGGAAGAATTATAAATATTTACGATATATTTATTTTTCCTTGTTTTCTTAACTCACTAGCCAGAAATCATAATAATTTTAATAAAATAAAATATTTATAATAATAAGGATAGTTTTTTATTTCAAACGAAACTATTTTACCTTATTTACCTTAATAATACTAAATTACAATAATCGCTTCACGTTCATCATTTTATATAAGAAATAATACAAAAATGTTCACTATTTCATTCTTTATTCACATTGAAATACTAATTCGTCTAGTAAAATGTTCAATAGCTCAAATTTATAGAGACCATATGTTCATTATTAAGGATCATGCTGATTTATACTTAAGGGCATGTGATTTTTAGAAAATTGTCGATTTTACCAGTTTTAGGTTCTCCTAGCTTTTTTTTCTAGAATAATAAATATTTTGTCTTAAAAATTTGGGAAATAATAGCGAACATGCCAACGGACGTCCCCACAAACTTTTTTGTGTTTTTTTTATCAAAAAATTTTTGATATTGCTAACAACGTGCGTGTATGTTTCGAGGTTATGTGTATTACAATTCACCCGAGCGTTACTTTCAAACTATACAATATTTTTGGCCGAAAACTTTGGACTTACAAATAAACATATTAACTAATCTTCCGGAACTAACCTTGTTTGCAGGCAATCAAAAAAGTTTATTTCATAAATAATTTCCAGATTATCGGAAAGGCAGAGATGAAAAACGACGTAACCTCAAAATAATGCATATGCATGAAATTTTTATTTAGCACAATACTTTTTTTTGTTAATATTCTTCAAAAAAGAGCCCACGGACGTCCATTATGATATTTTATAGCATCTCCGTATTCAGTTTTTAAAAATGTTCATTTTTGTGGAAAAAAGCCGGGGAAACTATAAGTATCACATGTCCTTAAGGGCATGTGACATAGCTAAATACCTATATTACCGACCTCACTTTTTCAGTTCACTGAATGTTTTTTTGAACCTAAGAAGTTTTTTTGTGAATAAAATATCGAGCTGAAACTTTGGAAAATATATTAGAGTACAATAAAGTACGTTTAGGTACTGAATTTTGGTAGGAACTTCACTGAAAATTATTTCACCTTTTTTCAGAATCTCGACATTTTTTGAACGTTCGAACTTTTTTTATACAGAAAATATCGGTCTCAAACTTTGAAAAATACGAGAGACGAAAGAAAACTACGTTTAAGTACAAAGCTTAATGAAAAAAGATGTAATAAAAGGATTTCAACTATCAATTCCATCGGCATCAACCGGTAACGTTGTACACGAAAATGCGAACCCTCTAGAGCCTCGTCTAGTGGCCGCCAGGGTTCGAATTTTTGTGTACAACGTTACCGGCTGATGCCGATGGAATTGATAGTTGAAATATATTTTTTTTACATCTTTTATTATTAATATTTGTACTTAAATGTAGTTTTCTTTCGGCTCTTGCATTTCTTAAAGTTTGAGACCGATATTTTATGTATAAAAAAAGTTCGAACGTTCAAAAAATGTCGAGTTTCAGAAAAAAGATAAAATAAATTTCAGTGAAGTTCCTACCAAAAAGCAGTACCTAAACGTACTTTATTGTACTCTAATACATTTTCCAAAGTTTCAGCTCGATATTATATTTACAAAAAAAGTTCTTAGGTTCAAAAAAACATTCAATGAGCTGATAAAGTGAGGTCGGTAATATAGGTATTTAGCTGTGTCACATGCCCTTAATTGTAAGTATCTTGTATTCCGATATCACGGAACAAACATAATTATTGATTATAAGAAATAATGAGGAGCAGAGTTCAATAATAGCAAATATTGTAGGCATGAAATTAACTAATTTAAATTTGAAGATTTTAGATGTTAAAGAATGTTAATTTAAAAAATTAAAAAGCAAAGGTGTTTATTAGAAGCAGTAAAACGAATAAGAATTTAAAGAGACGTTCTGTTCACTCTAATGTTAACTCCAGGAAATTTCTGTGATTTATATCCTTAGTTCTTTAATTGAAGTTAAGAAAAAAATCTTAACAAAATATAATTAAATACTTGCAAAGTTAAAAAAGAGTTTGGTTAGATTAAAAAAAAAACCTTTTCTGTCAATTATTGGTTTGAATTGTATAATAGTTTTACGGCAGACATGTTTTTTTCATTTGAAAGATTTCAAATACTAGTCAATTATTATTAGTTTGCAGGGGTTCATTACACGATGAAATGGACTTGATTTAGGCTTAGTTTATTCCACCTATTTTTCTTAATACTTTTCTAATTATTATTTTATTTACAAATGTTTTACATTTTTTATTATCTTTTATCTGAAATAATAGAAAAGAAAAACAAGGACGATATTTTTTATAATTTATGAAAATTGATATCTTAACGTTTCAATGAATATATCATATTTTTTATTGTTTAAATATTGTAAATATTCCTTGGAATCTAATGATTTTTTTTACTAAGAATAGCCACTTTTGAAGAGAAACACTAAAATAATTTAACTTGAATGAAACGTATGAAAATTTCAATTTGAAAGCTTGCATACCTAGTAAAAATAACAACATAACCTAAAATTGTTCAAAAGTTGTAGGATCTTCTTCGAAACAGCATTTTTTGTATTGCAGGTATCATTTTCCGGTTTAAATTTGCAGCTTGTAAATTTCATTATTTTAAAACAAAATCATAAAATTTAAATCCGATAATTTTTGTTTTAAACTACCGATTCTTAGTGAAACGCACTAACATAACCTAAAGTTGTTGAAAAATTGAAAATATTCTCTAAAATATAATAATTTGTTAATACTCAATCATTTCTTGTGACTACTCATTTTTGTACATAAATTTCAATCTTGCCTACAAACGCTCATAAAACCGAAAAGTTCGAGTAGCCGAAAAATTTGGTATCATTTAAATCTAATTATTTTTTATTTATTATACACGTTTCCGATGTATAGTACACTATCGTAACATATAATAATTTTCGATAAATAGAAATCTTGAGTATGTTTTTTGATTAAAAATGCTCACTTCTGGTAGAAAAAAAACTTGCAAAAACCTAAAATTTGTAGAAATTTGAAATGTTCTTCGAAGTTATCTGATTTTATATTAGAATTCTATCCAAATACTAATTTCTAGCAAAAAGCAATAACATAAAACATGTATGGCGTTGTCAGTAATTTATTATATCATTTCAAACAGGTTAATTCAACTGCGCAAGAAAAAAAACACATATTTCTTAATTCGAAAAATATTTTCTATAATTTTTCGTATTAAAAGGATGTATTTGTATATATTTCTTTTCCCAAAAAGAGCATGTTTTAATCAGTTGTTTTTTCACAAAAAAAGATTAAATAATGTTTGAAAATTTTAGAAAGGTATTAAATTTCCAAACAAAATAGATGGATCTTCCAAAATAAATGTCAGGCTTAATATTTGAATTGCAAGAGATTTTTATTTTAAATTAAAAAAGTTGAATTCAGACAAGGAAAAATGAATTTTCAATCAAATAGTTGAATCCTCAACCAAAAAGATGAATCTTCAATGAAACAAGTACATCTTTTAACAAAATAGCTGAGCTTTTAGTCATATGATTAAATTTTCAACCATAAAAGATGAAACCAAAAAAGATGAAAATTGCAAAATATTTATTAACATTTTTGTTATGTCGAAAAAATATCTACAAAATATCTGAGCTATTCGTTTTTATATAATAGGTTTTAAAAAAATTTAAGAAAAAATTCAAGTCAGTTTCAAAAATATTTAGGATTTTTGAACGCTTAGAAATTTGTTCATAATATTTATCAAGTATTCCAAAATGTTACAAATGTTTGATTTTTTTAATAACGAATCACTATGAATATTCCTAAAAATTTGTGACATTTTTTTCTTTGCCTTGAAACATTTCAATATCTTGAAAAAGCTTAAAAACTTTATTTTGAAATTTCTAGAAATTTAGCTTGTTTTAAGTTATAAATTTAAAAAAATTTTTTAAATATTTTATGAAATGTAGGAAAAACTTTTGACTATTGTTTTAAATGATTTAAACTTATTAAACATAATGAAATAATCCTGAAATATAAAAAATTTTTCTTAAAATCATTTAGATTATTTTTTTTTACAATTTAGGAAATCTTTTGGAATGTTTTATAACCTTTTTAATTTCAGAAAGTTTCTTCATTTTGTGAAAACCTTCAAAAATATTTAAAAGTTTCTAAATTTTTTGTTTGATATTTAAAAAAATCTAAAGTTTGTTTTAATTGGTTTAAATATTCTCAAGATTTAAATCATTGTTGAATCTTTGCGAAACTTGTCAAACTTCTAAATGTCTTTTTTGATCATTCAAAGTTTCCCAACATTTTTTTAAAAACCTGCAAAATTTTGAAAATATAATATTTTGAAAATTTTAAGGCTTCAAAATATTTTTTAAAAATAAAACTTAGATCATTTAAAATTTTACTAGAAATCTTATTGTGGGCATCCGCAATGTGGTTGTTACCGGTTTCCACAATGTGTACCCTTCGTAAACTAAAATGTTTCAAGTTTTAGTCAATAATTTTAGTTTTTAAATCTTTTTTACCAATAATTTTTAGAAACATTCATAAATAAATTTCATCATCAAATATAATTACTTATTTATAAATTTCTAATCTTAATTAATAGATCTATACATATAACTTAATTTATCATGACCAAGGGTTTAGAATAGAATCCTTTTGTGACTTTTAGGTCTTCTTAGCCCTGGCCAGACACTGCACTTTTTAAACATTTTGTCAAGTGCTAAGAACAAAATTGTTACCTTTGTTATTAAAGAATCATTTACAATTTGAATATTTTCCCTTTTAGAAATTAAATTATTTATTTGAAAATTAAGATTTAAATAATTCCAGAAAATTCAAAAGAACAAATTGAAAAGAGTCACTTAAACTCATATTGACATAGTATGCAATCAATCAGATATTCTACAACAATGAGTGCAAGATTTACGATAATTTTTTTCCTACTATTTGGATAGCGTTATTGTATTTTTTAATTTGCAAAGTAAAAACGAATAATATCTTCCTTTTCTAATGCTTTATGTATAATCATGCCAAAAAATAGACAGTCATTTATTTCGATTGCATATTTTCATCGAATGCGAAATAAAAATTTGATACCACAAAATACTTTCTGAAGGTCCCAAGATTACGATGCTTCTTTCAAAGTATTGCGGTATCGAAAAGATTAAAAAAACTTTCCTTCTAGGTAATAAGCCTGGGAATCAGGAGTTGAGACTTTTAAGGTCGAAAGTTTTTCTCGTCTGGTCACTAAACCCAGCGATCTGTTTCGTTCATGCCGCGGCAACATATATTAGCTTCACATGCGAGACTGAGATAGGTTGGCACTCTTGAATAAGTTAAAGTGCATTGCGTGTATTCCGTTAATTCGTTTCGGGAACAATTGCAATAGTCCCGTGACGGTTCAATTCCGCTTATCCTCGCGGAACTCAGGTTGCGTTTCAAAAAAAAGTTCTTTGATATGTCCGAAAATTCTTTATGTGGCTCTAAAGAGTCTACGATGCTGATAATCATTCATACCCTAGTATAAATTTAAATCTTTGGATGTATTACGCAAGTTGTGGCAGCTTTTGTTTCTTCTCGAAGAAGAATTATATCTCCTTAGAGATTAAACAATTTGATAAAATGAATTACCTTCTGTACTATCTGACCAACCTCCCAAATGCCAACCTTGAGTAAAATTTTTTAGATGTGGGTAAGAACCGGTCTTCTTGCTTTGTTTGAAAATGGCCCTGATTTAAAATTTCGGCCTGGGTCAAATTGACCCCTCCTGGGGTCAACTCCCGAATAAAAATGCTTCGACTTGAGTTCGACTTGAGTTCGACTTGAGTTTCCCCCAATCAAGACATGCTGAAGTCGAAAAGTTTTACTTGTGCATGTCTCTATTTTAAGACGGAGCCAGACTTCAATTTCTGTCTTGGAGACAAGTTTTTATGTCTTGAAGACAGAAATTGATCTCTTGAGTCGTTTTTGTATGACTCCAACACGTGCGGTTTATAACTTCGAGCGTATACTTGTTTGACGATGATACCGAAAATGTTGTTTGTTTTAAACGTATTTCTAACGGCTTAGGAGATCCTTCTAGAAAGTTATCATTTTTATTTTTTTAAAGAAAATTTGTAAGGGTTATACTCGTTCAGACCCACCGATTTTGAATTTTTGAATTAAAAAAAATAGTTTAATAATTCAAAATTTTCCATTTATCAATTTTAATCTCATTTATGAGCCAAAAAAGGTTCGATAATCTTAGCCAAAACAAGGCTCGTCTTGAGTCAAGTAAACGTCGTCTTAGTTAAGATAAGGCTCGACTTAAGACAAGTAAATGCCGTTTTACCTGTCGTGGCCATAAAAGTAAGACGAAGGCCTATGTCTCGACTCAGTTTTGAGACGTATCCAGACATCGATGTCTTGGAGACGAACGCAAGACATAAACAAGTCGAACTCAAGTCGAAGCTTTTTTACTCACGCTCTTATCAAAAAAAGATTAGTTTGCTACAAAAAAAGACGAATTTTCAACAAAATTCAAGAGCTCTAAACAAAAAAGACTGCTCGCGCCGCGGGCATCTTCTCGTCGCGCGCTACGCACGCGGCTTCGTTTCGCTCGCTTGTTTGAGCGCGCCTAGGGCGCGCGACTGTTGGTTCTCGCGCTTGGTCCTTATATTTTCGTATATTCTTGCGCAAAACTTTTAAAATTAAGACTCAAAACATCTACCAGTGTAATTTTGTAATTGTGAATTCTCTTTTGTTAAAAGAGCTTAGCTCGAGAGTTTGAGCGCATCTACGGCACGCGACTGATGGCTATGCACATTTGTGCATAGAACTTTTAAAATCAAAGGTCAACGGACCGACAATTTTAATTTTGTGATTGTGAACTCTCTTTTGTTAAAGCTTTTTCGGCTTTAACGAACACATTCTCATCACGTATCTCGTGCTTCGTACTCGATCTTTTCCCAACTGTCAACTATTCTACATTATATACAATACTTTTATATCAAATATAATACATTTTTTATATAACTCTGCTTTTGTTAACTTTACTTTGTTTTGTATTATGCATTGAATTTCATTCTAAGCTGCGCTGAAACATGTATCATTTCAATCAATTGATATCATTACAATTCATAATATGGATACAAATTAAATCACACTGATTCTTATTTCCTTGTTTTTATAATTTTTGATATTTTTAATCTTGTTTTGTTACCTTTAAAGAAAAACTATTGTGCATCTGCACCAGGTCTAATACAGGAACCTATATAGGTTTCTATATAGGATCCTTTGCTTTAAAAAAGTGTGCCAAAGCAGAATCCAATCTGATCAATTTTTCGAAATTTATCGTGCCTACAGAATACAGACTACAGACAGATAATCACCTTCGTAAAAATCGTTTTTTCTGACTCAGTGGATCTCGAAACGTGGAGATTCGATGAAAACCGACAAATTGAAATTTTCCATAAAACCAATACCTTCTCATTAGGATGAGAATGTAAAAATAGAATTTTTAACTAAAAAAGAAGAATTTTAAAACAAAATGATTAATTTTCTACGCAGTTTATGGATACCTGTTTACATAAGGTTTGTGCAAATATACGGGGTGTCTAAAAAGTCCCGGGACGGTTGGATATTTCCTCAAGTAAAATATTTTTCAAAAAAGCGAGGTTCATTTCTGCAGTAAATTTCAACGAGGAATTCAATAGTGACCTTCATTTTGTCCTTGAAGTTGACCTTCATGGCTTATTGAAGGTCAACTTCGTTTTTCAAATAGAAACCCCCTTTTTTACACCTGGAATCGATAGAGTGGAAAATTCTAGGTGCAGGTACGTACCCATGACATAGGTCAATTGTAAAGTTCAAGGTCAGTTAGAGGTTATTTGAAATTAACAAAGTTTTCCAAGAGATCAGTGTAATTCCTGAAGTAAATTTCAACGAGGAATTTAATAGTGACCTTCATTTTGACCTTCAAGTTGACCTTCATGACTTTTTGAAGGTCAACTTTGTTTCTTAAAATGAAAATCCCCTTTTTTTACATCTGTAATCGATAGAGCGAAAAAGTTTTCGTTCAGGTACGTACCCATGTCATAGGTCAATTGTAACGATTAAGGTCAGTTAAAAGTTATTTGAAATTAAAAAAGTTTTCCAAGAGGTCAGTGCAATTCCTGAAGTAAATTTGAACGAGGAATTCATTGATGAGCTCTCCACTGATCTTGGTGATGATCTTCAAGGTTTTTTCAAGGCTTTTTCCAAGCATTTCACCTTTACGTTTAGCATTACCCAGGAACAACGGCGCGGACGTAGTAAATTCTGTTCCCTTTCGGGTGCTTGATTAGCGTGAGTCCCATTGCCTCTCACGTTTCGGGGTACTTCATTAGCGTGAGTCTCCTTGCCTCTCACGCTTCAGTGAAGATGTTCGAACTGAAAACCTTGAGCTTCCTGACAAAAAGCTATGCGATTGTAAAAATGAATTACAGCATTACGAATCATCTCCCTATGAATCAAAGTAGCCTGTTGCAGAATCCGATTCTGCAATTCGCCTAAGCTTTGCGGTTGCGTTGAGTATACTTTGCTCTTTAAATAACGCCAAAGAAAATAGTCGAGAGGCGACAGATCAGGAGATCTAGCAGGCCAGTTGATTTCTCCCCTTCTTCCAATCCACCTTTGAGGGAACTGAGTATCCAAATATGCTCGAACCTCCCTACGGTAATGAGCCGCTGCTCTGTCCTGCTGGAACCAAATATTTTGAAAATTATCGCCTGTAATCTCCCTCATTCTTGGTACAATTTGGTTTCTGAGAAGCTCTTCATATGCACGGGCATTGAGATTATCATCGATGAAGAAAGGACTTATCAATGTATCATTCAATATACCGGCCCAAACATTAATATTTTGTGGATATTGTGGGTGACTCTCCAACATCCAATCAGGATTTGTGTCGGACCAATATCTACATTTTTGCCTGTTAACTTCACCTTTTAAAGTGAAAGTAGATTCATCTGAAAATACTGTATTGTACAAGAAAAGAGGATCTCTATCAATTCTGTCCATCACAATTTCACAAAATTCAAACCGATGATCAGGATCGTCTTCATTAAGCTCCTGTACCAGATGAACTTTGTGGGGATGGAAATTAATGCCTTTTAAAATATTTCGCACTGTCTCAGGAGCAGCGTCACGCTGCTATAGGACTTATGGTATCGCCTTAGGTATTGACTTGAGTGAAATTCATTTCAGGAACTGCACTGACCCCTTGAAAAAAATGATTAATTTCAAATAACCTCTAACTTACCTCGAACGTTACAATTGATCTATGACTTACTACGTGCCTGAACGTAGAATTTTCCGCTCCATCGATTCCAGATGTAAAAAAGGAGGTTCCCATTAAAAAAACTGACCTTCAAAAAGCCATGAAGGTCAACTTCAAGGTTAAAATAAAGGTCACTATTCAATTCCTCGTTGAAATGAACTTCAGAAATTACACTGACCTCTTGGAAAACTTTGTTAATTTAAAATAACCTCTGACTGACTTTGAACGTTACAACTGACTTGTGACTTGGGTACGTACCTGAACGTAGAGTTTGCCGCTCTTTCGATTGTAGATGTAAAAAAAGGGGGTTTTCATTTTAAAAAACTAATTTGACCTTCAAAAATCCATGAAGGTCAACTTTAAGGTCAAAATGAAGGTCACCACTGAATTCCTCGTTGAAATTTAATTAAGAATTTATACTGACCTCTTGGAAAAGTTGGTTAATTTCAAATAACCTTTGAATGACCTTGAACATTACAATTGACCTATGAATTAGGTACTTACTTGAACGCAGAATTTTTTGCTCTATCAATTGCAGATGTAAAAAAGCAGGTTTAGATTTTTAAAAACAAAGTTGACCTTCAAAAAGCCATGAAGGTCAACTTGAAGGTCAAAATAAAGGTTACTATTAAATTCCTCGTTGAAATTAACTTCAGAAATTACACTGATCTCTTGGAAAACTTTGTTAATTTAAAATAACCTCTAACTGACCTTGACCGTTACAACTGACCTATGACTTGGGTACGTACCTGAACGTAGAATTTTTTGCTTTATCAATTGCAGATGTAGAAAAAGGAGGTTTTAATTTTTAAAAACAAAGTTGACCTTCAAAAAGCCTTGAAGGTCAAAATGAAGGTCACTTATGAATTTCTTGTTGAAATTTACTTCAGGAATGACCTTCACTCTAATGAAAAATATTTTACCTGAGGAAATATCCAACCGTCCCGGGACTTTTTAGACACCCTGTATGCCTGTAAAGAAATTTGACCTACGATTCTTGGTAATCGATTCCTTTCTTTCAATTTGATCGTTTTTCAGAAAAAAATGAGTTCAATAATGTCTTCCAATCAATGAACATAATAATAACCCATGCCCCCGGGCTTTTCACATTAACATCAAATTCTAAATGGTAAAAGAACTGTTCTTTAAGAAATAGAAAAAAAAGTACTTTTTATCGACTTTTAGTAAATTACAGTTTCTCTGCTCTCAAGGAATATTTAAAAAAAAAATTACATTAAATAAATTTTTATTTTGATCCCTTGAATCCTCTTGTATTGTTCCCGAAGAATGTCCAAAAAAATTGAAAATAGCATTTTTTTGTAGATTTTATGCTAAAGACGGTATGTTTTTCAACTTTCAGAAGTTCAATTAATTCTTTTTTAGAATAAATGATACAGTTGTTAAATATTAAGAGTAACATTTTTCTTGGTAAATATATTTGAGAATTATTAAAATAATGTTCATTTGTTTACACAATTTATTTCCTATGCGAATCCTTGAAAGTGTCTTTTTTCTAGAATTATTGACAAATTTAATAAATAATAAGTGATATTTATTGTGGTAGATATTTTGAAATCATTTAAAGAGATCATTCACATGATCATTCACTTGCACCTTGTCGTAACAAATGTCGAGAAAATTCTAGTTTTTTTTCTTCGACTTCTCTAATTATTTCGCTTATTATGTGCTATTTTCTTATTTTTAGAAGTTACACCATAATTTCTTAAATAATGATAGTTTTTTGAACTAGATCCAGATCGATTACTTCAAGAGGGGAATCCCGTGTTTTGGGTTCAAAACATCGATTTTTTTCTTAACGATAGCTTGGCATCCCAAAAGCATACAGTGAAAATCCCAGAGCCATAGCTGAGCTCCTTATCCCTAAAACAGCGTACTGCCGTTCGGGCCATGATGCAACCCACACAAGGTCTAGCCATGCGCAAGTAAACAAAAAAACGCAGGCAATCAGCAATACCAAACACATATGATTTTGGAAATAAAACAGTTCCAAGAAGGAGAAGAAGTTGGATTAATGTATGCTCTTGGAATGGCCAAGTAACGATTGGAACCCGTAAGACAATTGTCACTATGCAAATCTTTAAACACGTTTTTCTCGGCTTCACATCTTGAAAATTTCCCGACTCATAGCTCAAAAAGTATTTGACCCATTTTGTAAAATATTAATATTTTAAGTATTTTTTTGCTTATATGACTAACTAAGGATCCAAGCCTTACAAATCCTTTTGATTTGTTTATTTTAGACTTATGTGTGAGAAGCTAGAAATCGGGAAAATTGACATATCGAATTTGGACATATCGGACATCCACCCTTATAAATCAATACATTATTGATGTATCAGGATAAAATAAATTTGCTTTATACTTCCAGAGTGCTTTAATAAACCATAAAAGTTTTGGAAAGATTCGTTATTATTTTAATCCGCCAAAAAAGTCGGATAAAATATCCTAATTTTTAGGCTGTTGCATGGTATTGCCCTCTTAAGATAAGAAAATATTGATTAATAAGCAACATAGTGTAAGAGATTTAAAAAAAAAACAAGAATGTTTTCTATCTTTGCTATGAAAGGAAGCGAGTAATAATAATTGGTTTAATAATTGAAAACTGTCTTTCACAGAAAATATCACGCTCGGCATTAATTAACTGCGTTATTCATTGTAGAAAGATGAAAGTTTTCACGATTTATAGGTGGAAAAATGGTTTAAACTTTCAGCAAATACTAACTTTTCACGATTTGTTGAAAAAATATACAAATAGAAATTGTTTAAACGATTCGAAAATATTTCAAAAACAAATATTAATTTTTCAATAGAGGGGGGTTGGGTGAATCAAAAGTTAAATTAATTGGATGGGAATTATTTTTTGAATATTCATCAAGAAGTAAATAAATTTGAATTTAAGAAAGGTCAGTAAAAAGTACTTATTCTTGACACGTTTCCGAACATGGAGCTTTTTTTATTAAAAACGTCATATTAATTTAAAAGTCCGGGGCACGGGTTGATGTTGACCGATTTGCAACAAAAAGGGAATATTTTTCTTGAAAAATTAACAAATTGGGGAAGATTGATCACCAAAATCGGAATTCGAATTTTTGGACCACCCTAATGTACTCCCTTAATGAACTCGATAAATTTAAGAAGTGAAGTGAAAGAGTACAAAAATTCCTATTTGTAAAGACTGTAAAAGCGTAACTAATTTGCAGAATTCTTGAAAATAAAACCAAGAATTTAGCGAACAAATTTAGACAACCATCATAAAATGTTCGACTTGCTATTTGAAAAAAGATAAAAAAATGTCCTTTCTTGTTTTTGAAATTTGTTTCGCCTTTTTTATGTTTATTGTTGTCAAACTATAATAAAAAGATGTTTGTGCAAAATAATCGCCAATGTTTCAGCATTCATGCAGCACCCTTATCAGGGCAAGACAAATTTTAACAGACAGAAGAAGCAACGAAATCAACAACGAAAGAAAAATCAGCAACGAATCAAGATTTTTATTCTCGTGTACCGGGGAGAGAACATCGTGGTTTCTATGTTGTTCCTGCTTGCTCGAATTTTCTTGTTTTGATAAGGACACTGTATGAATGCCGAAACGTTAGTGAATATTTTTTACAAATGTTTTTTTATTCTGATCTGATGATAATACAAATAAAAAAGACGAAATATATTTTAAAATAGGGTGAGAAGGAAGGGGATTTGGTTGATTATCACCTCATTTTCCTTCCCCCTTTTTTATTTTTGGCCAACGTCTAATAATCATTTGATTATTAGACGTGAAGTAGGACTTAAAATTTGATTTTATTCTCATTTACACGAAAAAAAAGTTTTGGAGAATTCCCGAGACGAGTGCTGCACTTTTGGACAAACCTTTATGTTTATAAAGTCTCTCATACTTTCTATAAAGGGCTCATAAATTATCGTAGAAAAATCAGAAAATGTCATGGAAGTTTTCAAGCATATTCAAGGAATAACAGTCCTGGAAGTTTTATCAGAGAGTTTACAAAAAGGATCGTATACTGTCATGGAATGGTTTTGAAAAAAACTGTTAATATTTACGAAGACTTGAATTAAATATGTACCTGATTTAAAATTATTAAATGTGCAAATAAATTATTTTCAATAAAAAGTAATTGTAACACTCATAAATATATTAGGAATGATTTAGAATAATTTTTTATGATAAAAAGGGTATGGCTTCCTTTTAAATTGAAAAGCAATCATTTACCTTTACAATTGGATCCTAGAGATCAAATTCCTTGAACAAAGTTGACCGATTGTGTCTCAAACGAACATTTACAGGTTCCACAATTTTTAATGATACTAACTATTCCTACGTCACTTTCAATTTTCCCAATATCACTTATAATACTCTTATGACCATTCGTAATAAATTAGCGGAGGTATATTATTAGATTGCAAAAAACTTAGATGCAAGCAGATTTTATTTTCAAGTTCGTATTTCTGAACACAAAATAATCATAAAAATATTGAAATAAAATGTAAGAATGGGTCTCATAATAAAAGCATATGTGTTTCTTTTAAACCTAAAAACATTGACATAAAAGCAATTTTCACATTCATAATTTCAATGAATAAATAAACAGTTGTTTATAAGTTAATCAAGTCACCACTAGCACTAATTGAAGCAGTGAAAACTGCCGAAAATGTTGCGAATGTCTGAGTTGTTTTTCTTTTCAAATGCATACAAAACAATTGTTTAAAATAATTTCCTTATTTATGTAACCAAGTTTTTTATTATAATATAGAATATAAAATACTTTTTGTAGCTTGTTGTTAAAATGCGATTTCTTCTATAGATTCCATTTAAAATAACCATTATTTTAATAACAAATTATGTAAAGTATTTATGAATCTATCTCAATAATTTTTTTATCTCTTAAGAGTGTACACATAATTAGGATTCCGCTTAAGTTTAAAATTTTGTTTACCAATAACTTATTGCTATAATTTTGCAAACAAATCAGTTTCATTGAAATAAATGGTCCATAACGCTGCAATTTAAAAACAGTGCGTCATACACAAAGATTGAAAAGGACAAAAACTATGATTTTTTGTTTATTTTTCTTTAATCATTTTAATCTGCAATCAAATTCTTTAAATTTAAAATAAAAATATAAGAATTTAATATTTAAAACGACATTTCATCATGTGGCGTAGAACATTGTAATTATTTATTTATACTATACGTGAAATTCTCTGAAAAAATGCCATTGCATGGATTTTATACTTTTTCGTAGATTAACTTTCCAAACAACTATTCATTGACTTATTAAAATTTGAAATGTTAAGATGGCTTTTATCTCAATTCTTTTGAAATTAATAGAAATAAATTTTATTCTGAGGTGAATGGATGATTTTGTGCAAAATTTGTTATCAACAAATTACTTGTTAAAAATATGTTTTCTAAGATTAAGATAATGATTTTCTAAAACAAATTAAATAAATAAATGCATTATTCGGGCATTAAGCGGAAGCAAAATTCGGTTTTTTCAATGCCAGTCTTTTCAGTTGGGAACTTCATTACAATTTAAGCAACATTCATAAGTTGATAAACTTAATGATTTCTTAAACACATTTAATGAAGAAATGCATTAATGAAACATTTGCTACAGAAAAATTCTTTTTTTTCTATTTTAATTTCTTTAATTAGGAAGTTCATGATAACTTCAGCAAAATTTATATTTTTTTAATCAATTTAACGATTTTTTAAAACAAATTGAATAAAAAATGCATTATTCAGGCATTTGTAGATAGAAAAATTAGTTTTTTCTATATAAACTTTTTTCATTAGGAACTTCATGATATTTTCCGAAAAATTCAACATTTTTTTACTAATTTTATGATTTTTGAAAACAAATTTATTTAACAAATGCATTATTGGGGCATCTGTCGACGGAATTTTGTTGGTTTGTTTGATTTCAGACTTTTAATTGGGATATTTATAATAAATTCAGCAGCATTCATGATGTGTTGATAAATTTTATGAGATTTAAAACAAATTTAACAATAAATGCATTATTCGGGCATTTGTGAAAGACAAAATTCTTTTTTTTTTCGATGTCAGTATTTTTAATTGTGAACTTTATGATGATTACAGCAAAATTAGTAATTATTTGATAAATTTTATTTTTTAAACAACAAATTTAATACAAGAATTTATTATTGGGGCATCTGTGATGGATATTTTTTTCGATATCAGTCTTTTTAATTGGGAACTTATTGATAATAGCCGAAAAATTTCAAATTATTGGACAAATGTAATCATTTCTTTAAACAAATGCATTAAACAATGCATTATATGGTCATTTCTCTATGGAAATACTGTCGACAAATGCCTGATTAATGCATTTGTTTATTAAATTTGTTTAAAAAATCACAAGATTGATAAAAAAATTATGAATTATGCAAAAATTATTATAAAGTTCCTGTTGAACGGGTTCCAAATTTGTCGTTATCTCTTTTGTCGATGCAATCTATGAGTCCTTCACAGACTTGGCTGTAGATGATTTGTTTTTTGTAGTCTGACTGAGTTTTATTAACTATTCTCCTCGGAAATCTAAGACTTTTTAAACCTTTTCAAGCATTAGTTGTATAATTTTTTCATCACGTTATTTAAAATTTTGGAAATACTTTTCGACCTATCCAAAGTCACAGACTCGTCAAAAATTGTGGCTAGCAAACTTTCTCACTCGTCTGCCATTGTTTAAACCTTTTTTGAGAAAAAACTAATTAGCGGACTTGAGAAGGTTTTGTAGGTCGATTATTTCAGGATATGGTGGCATCCTTTTCCTTAGTGAAAATGGAGGAGCGTTTCTAGAGCTAATCCTCGCCGAAGGACCGCGATAACGCTTATCTGTTTCTTCGATTTATTGCCACCGCAATGAAAACGCACCCGGCCTTCTCGGCCCATTCCAATGTTAATTAGGCGGCTGTTCGAGTATTCTTAGTCGGATTGCACTTACGGGTTGGCTAACAATACCGAACGAAGTGATGACGTTGACATACTTTATACGTCAGACTCTGTCACGCGATCTGATCGACGCCAACCATGGCAACGGGACGTTTTGTAATTCACGTCCAAATTATGAATGAGTTACGGCTTTCCAGATATCATCGGATCCTCCCTTATGCGCAGAATAACAACATATTGTACATCGAGTAATGACGTTTCTACATGAAGAAGAATTTCTTTTCAAATTAACAAGTCTTGAAACATCTAGTTAATATTTTAAACTCTCGGTTTCCCACGACAAAACTACCACATAGTAGGGGAAAATGACGTTTTTTTTCAAAATAATGTACATCCCACAAATAATAACCGATTTAAAGAAAAAAATTTTAAATGCTCATAAGATTTTAAAAAGACATGTGGAGCCTGATTTTTAAAATAGACTTTCAATTTTGTCATAAATAAATAAATAAATATGACCCAAAAATAGTCATTTTTTCTATATGGCGTTCCTTGAGCTCGATAATAAAATGAAAATAATTAAAATCGTATAAGTTTCATAGATTGATATTAATTAGAAATATTTCATTATTATATAATAAACAAAACATGTTTTATAAACAAACTATTATTTTAAAAAATGTCTTTTTACCATTTTCCATCATTTTTTGTTTTTTAAAGTTATATTGTAAGAAATTATGAAAAATCTAAATAATGATGAAGATATTGATTCTTGAGATTATTATTTTTATTATTATAATAAAATTTAATAAACAAATGCATGATCAGTCATTTTTCGAAAGAAAAATTCGATTCATTGATTCTTTCGATATAATTTTTTCAAAAATTAGGAACCTTATGCTAACTTTAGAAAACTTCATAATTTTTGGATTACTCTTATGATTTAAAAAAAAATTTGATAAACTAATGCATTATTCGAGTATTTGTCGGCAGAAAAATTCGTTTTTCTCCAATGCGTGTCCCTTCAGTTGGAAACTTCATGATGATTTCAGTAGCATTTATAACTGATTGATCAATTTTTTGATTTTCATTAAACAAAATTAATAAATAATTGCATAAATTAAGAATTTGTTGAAAAAAATTCTTTTTTTTCGATGGCAACTTTTTATTGCGGAACTTCATGATAATTAAAAAAAAAGTTATTGATAAATATAATGACTTTTTAAAAACAATTTTAATACAAAAATGCAGTATTGGGGCATTTTTCGGCGGAAAAATTCTTCTTCGATATCGGACAATTTAATTGCGACCTTTATAACAAATTCAGCAACATTGATGATTATTTGATGAATTTTATATTTTTTTGAAAAAACAAATGCATTATTCAGGCATATGTGGTGAGGCAAATTGTGTTTTTTTATGCCATTCTTCTTAATTGGGAATAAAATAATAATTTTATTAACAGTCATATTCATTTGAAAAATTCTATGGTGTTTCAAACAAATTTGATATGCATATGCATTTTTTGGGCATTTTTCGACGAAAAAGTTTTTTTTATCAATCTCAGTCCTCGCTTTTAAGTTTCTTATTACTTCCATTCTTTTAATAAGGTTGCATCTTCACTGATGATGCATTTGTTTATTAAATTTATTTTTGTTAATATAATTTTCTTCAAAACAATGATTTATCTGTTAATTTGTTTATCACATGTTTTTTTAATCATGAACTTTATCAACAAATTATGAAGTTTTCTAATATTGGCATAAAGTTCTTGATAAAAAAAGGTAAAAACAAATTTTCTATCCGAAAATGCCTGGTTAATGTATTTGTTTATAATATTAACAATAATAACCTAGAGTAGAAATTTCTTTAGCATCATATTGTTTTTATCTAAATTTCTTGCAGTATAACATTTAGAAACATAATATTACGAAAATTTCATTTATATCACCCCCAAATTTGTTGGAATCCACAAAGAATTTATTTAAAAAAATGATATTTAGAGGTTCAGCTAGCCTTATGAACTTTAACACATACATATTTTCCATAAGAAAAAGTACGTAAATTTGAACCAGAAACGTCAATATTATGTGACTCGAGTTGAAACTCAGCATTTCTTTTCATAATTAGCCATACAATAAAAATGAATTATTACTTCCTGAATACCATCCCCATAAGTCTGCTTTATAGGGACCCAAAAAACACAAAAATAACAAATTGAATTAATTAATGTTCATCAACCTATTAATAAGTGAAAAAAATCTAGAATAGCAACTACATATTAATGTTAGGTAGTTGCGATTTTTTCTAAAAATATTTACTTTTTGTCAACTTTTTGCCTCATGAGGTAATACATAATGCAAGTCAACAAATATAATTGTTTAAGAAATATAGTATTGTTTATAACTATTTTCTCTCAGGTAATTTCAAGAAAGTTGTGGTTCTCTCTGCAAATTTTAACCTTGCACTAGCTTTTTAGTTGCAATTTGAAAATAAACAAAACAATAAAGAGGGTCAAAATTTAGCCAATCTTTTCCTTTTTTACGAATACACTTTTCTGCAATAATATAAAAATTTGAAATATTTCTCGAATTTCTTCTAAGGGCGATATTAAATGCATGTTTTTCTTAAAAGAGTAAATAATACCAATTTTTGTTAAATTGACATTAATATTCATTATCTTGTCTAGCATTACTCAGAAAAAATAGTTATAAAAAAATAATACGTTGTATGAACAACTACTGTTTTTAAATTGCATTAGTTGTTATCTAACAAGTAAAAAGCGGACAAAAAGTTGAACAATGAAAAAAAAATCGCAGCTAACTAGAATTGATATAGGAGATAGCAGTTATGACTAATAATAATTTGTTAAAATAATTGTGCTTTTTAAATTTAATTATGTATTACCAAACTTTAGTTGAAAAGTCGACTAAAATTAGAAAATTTGGGGCAAAACTGCCCATTTTGTGTATAAAAAACGATTCGCATTAATGAAACACGTAAAAGAATCACAATTAGCGCCAAAAACTTGACAAATTCTAACTCAAATAATATTCAATAAGGGGAAAGATATTAATATAATATGTACAATAATTAAATCTTTTTTTGTAAATTGATTTTAAAACAATGCGCGCGGTCAGGATTTTAAATTTTAAATGCTTAAAATACTACTTTTAATTATCTACAACTTCATCAGAATAATATTTTTAAATTCTATTAATATTCAGAAATACTATGACCTAACTTTTACATTTTTAATTTTTTAATTAAGAAAATCTTAGCTGAATGCATAGTACGAGGGTAGTTCAATAAGTCCTTACAATGAGCAACATATGGCGCGCGAATCGCTCCAAATCATCTGTTTTCAGTCAGCACCACTCCCGACTAGATATATGGTGCAGTCACAGTCCACATCTTCTGAGTTTACGTGTTTTTATAACCAATTGAAAAAAAAATTGTTCATTAAGAAAAATGGAAAAAAACGAGGTCAGAGCGGTAATCAAACATTTTCATTTAAAGGGTTTAACTCCATATGAGATAAAAAATGAATTGGGCTCAGCTCACGGCACATCTTTCCCTGCCTTAGCAACGGTTTATAACTGGGTAAATGAATTTAAGCGTGGTCGTACATCAATAAGAGACGAACCACGTTCAGGAAGGCCCGTAGAAGCAAGTAC
>NC_046660.1:76562579-76592965 GCF_010883055.1 Belonocnema kinseyi | reverse complement strand
TATAGAGCTCCAAGGAGATTATGTTGAAAAATAAAAAAAAATTTACCAAAAAAAAAATTGTTTTTATACTTCATTCTAAGGACTTATTGAACTACCCTCGTATTACAAAATAACAATAGGAAATTTCACTTTATTTGTTTTTACATCAAAATAATTATTAGTTTTCTATCTGTATTTTCCCCAAAATCGTTTTAGTGAATATTAAAAAATTTTTTTAAATTTCCTCAGGATTTAAAAATAAGAATCTAAAATGTGTAATATGCACAGTAAGAAAAATGGCAAAATGATCAAATTTAAGATGTAGTTGGTTTTTTAACACGCAATTAATTCAAAATTATTGATAATAGTGTGTAATCGATAATTAATCATTCGCGAATCATAATTTTATAGTATATTACAAATAAATCAATTACTTTTAACGATTGTATTGTTGTAAACAATGGTAAGTGATTTTTAAATTATTTTGAATATTTATGAAGTGATTTTATTTTCTAATTCAATATAATCCTTTAACCCTTTTTTAAAACGTGCTATGTTAGACTGAGCAGTGATGCTTCAGTAAATCTTATTGTAATTTCATTACAATTTTGTTTATTACTATAAACGAATTTAATTAATAAATGTGCAGTTTGAGCAATTTTTTTTGTTCCAGTCATTTTTTTTAAACGTCCTTTACTAAGTTTGCTAGTAATGCTTTAATAAACTATACTGTCATTTAATAAAAAATTTGATTTGCTATTAACAAATGTAGAAAGAAATGCCGCCTTTGAGCAATATTTTAGTCTTGGACGTACCTTTTTGAAACGTGTTTTTCTTACTTTCTAATTATTTTGTAGTAAACTATATTGCCCTTTCATAAACGTGATTATTATTACCAAACGTTATAAACGAATGCATATTATTAATTGGTTATTCGTTTATACAATTTTTTGTATATTAGTAAGAAGTATATATTTGTTCGTTTTCTAATGTTTGTATATTACTTGAAATTAGATTGAGAACAAAAATTATTTAGTAACTATCCAAAATATTTCAAAAATTACGTAAAATTGTTTATAACATTACGATAGTTATGAATAAACTATTTATCTGTAATAAACTATAAAATTCTGTTTAGACAATGTTTATTTATCCAATAGACATATAATATGAAATATCTTGAATTAATCACGTGTTATTAAAGCAACAATGTCTTTCATTGCAACATTTTTGACAACTTTGTATTTAAATAAAGTGTTTAAAAATATATTTGTTTAAATCGGCCTCGAGAGATCTCTTAGTTCTTTTAGATCTCTTTAGTTTGCTGCAATTAAAAAAATTGTAAGTCTCCAAAAGATTAATATTGTATTATTTATATTTGTATAATTATTCAATAAATTAAATAATTATTATATGAATAATACACTTTAATTAATTTCGTTTTAAAAAAAAATCGTAGATGTGCTTTTTAACCAGGATCAGAGGTTCAAAGTTAGCCTTAAATCCAGGTGAAGAAATTTATCTCGTATTATGTCTTGTTTATTAGATGTGATAGGCCTTTGATTCAATCTATTATTTTTGTATGAGGAACTCTCGAAAATTGCTGTAGATATTCTAAGCAAGAACTAATTGCCTCGAGATTTAATTATAATTTTGAATAATTTTTAGCATGGTTAAGTTTGTGTTTTCATAACAAATCCAACAATATAAAAAACTATTTTCTAATAAAAATGTAGTTGTGCAGTTTCTTCACCAGGTCAGAAGAGTAGAACTAAATATTTTACATAGCTTGAGGCAAGTTTCTCTGTTAAGAATCTTATATTCTCCCTTTAGCTTGTCGGTATGTTTGAAAAATGAAAATTCTAAGCAGAGGTTGTAAATTAAAAATTCTTCTCAAAAACCATATTTATCTCTTATCAATATGAATCTGCTGCACAGTAATAAATTTTTAAATAAATTTCAATTTCTTTAAAAGCACGATTCCATCTACTTTCGCTCCGCTGGAAATCGAGCTAGAGAAGTTCCGATTGCCGGCCGGTTTCTTTCCATTAAGCTTACAGAGAGGTGGACAGAAGAATCCTAAGTCAGAAAGTTTAAAAAGTTTTCATTAAATTTTTTAAAAATAAATAGCTCCATCTAGTCGGTAAAGTTGTTAAGAAATTCTGTTATTCTTTGATAATAATACAGATTCCTTGAAAAATGTGCATTGTATCATCTAACATACTAATGCTTTTTTTTCTGAAGAGAGATTCTTCTCTCGACCTCTCTAGTAGCTAAATGAGAAAGCGCCCGAACGGAAATCGGAAGTTCTTTGGTTCGATTCTCAGCAGAGCGAACGGAGATCTTTTTTGACAAAAAAATAATTAATTTACAATTTTTTCAATTTACAGCTTCCTCTCGTCTGTAGAGACGTTAAAACATTATGTTATTCTCTAAAGATAAAACAGATTCCTTGAAACATTGATGACAGTTGTTGAATATTAGAGGATATGTCTGTGATCAGTGAATTCTGATATGAAATTATCGCAAATCTTTACTTTGAAACCCATTCAGCAGATGTTATCAATTTTTACAATGTATGACCTGAATCTACGTTTAGAAATCAGCTACTCAGCAAACATATTAAGGCCATTTGATGAGTGGGTCACGTGGCCAGATTCCTACCTTACCGCCACTTTTTTTATTTCCTAACTTATTATCACACGAAATGTTTCATCGAGTTGAAAATTTGGGATACAAATCAGAAACACTAATAATGGTGGGTCTGGTCCTAAACTTGTATAATTATAGAAAACAATTTTTTTTGTTTTTCTTTTTTCATAATTATTAAAATCTAGGACCAGAACCACCTTTCTTAGTGCTTCTGATTTATTCTCCCAAATTTTCAACTCGATGTGGCGCTTCGTGTGAAAATAAGTTGGGAAATAAAAAAAGTGAGGGTAAGGTCTGGTCCCGTGACCCACTCTTCACATGGTTTTAACAGTATAGTGAAATTGCGTTATCATTTGAAAAGGGATCTTCTAAAATTTTCCAATATTTAAAAGCTTTTTCCCTTGCATAATATAGAAAAATATTCTCTTTAATAAACTTGTATTTCCACCTTTGCTTCACTATTCAAATACAGTAATGTTAGTCAACTTCTATATCATTATCGTTTGTCATTGCATAACGTTCGGGAAATTACCCTAGAATATTTAGCTGGTTTCCTACCTATTATGGGGATACGTTTGCTCTGATTTTCAAGTTGATACATAACTGTTTACACTCAATTACATGAACGCTAGTGCATTGTCACTCGACTTTGAATCAAAGGGAAATCATAGTATTGTCTACAGGTCAGATATGGTACTGCCTGAAGTCACTCTCAATATTAGAGGCGACCTTAGCCTCAAAGCGAGTTGCTAATTAATCTGATTTGTGAGGCCGATTCGATGGCGAGACTATAGCCGGTTCTGGCACGCAGCCCTTGTTTGTCGTTCTCCCAGTCCGACATCAATTCCATTACTTACTTCCGTCTTTTCGACGTTTCCCGAATCTCATGAGGAGAACCACTTCAGTGAATGAAGAATCACGATTGACTTAAGATATTACATATGCTAGAATTCAGCTCAAAGAAATGTAAAATAGAACGGGCTTAGTGTTTTCCGTTTTCGTGCAGTTTCAGCAGGGCCATTCTAAAGTAGATTGTATATATTCTTTTGCGAATAGTTTTATTTTTAATCTATGCCTTTCTGAACAACCGCTCGACCTCTATAATAGTCCGCTTAACCTCTCTAAATGCCCGCTCCCTTACTAAGCGTATATCCAACCTCACTGAATGTCCACTACCTTTCTCATTATGCTGCACTTTTGTAGAAAGGCGTTATCTAAATTTTTATTTGAACAGAAATTTTCAAATTAAATTTTTTCCCTAAAAAGATATACTCTCTTCCCTCCACTGGGAATCGAACTACAGAACTTCCGTTTGCCGGTCGGGTGATTTTCTGTTAAGCTGTTGAAGAGATCTAAAGAAGAATCTTTTATTTTGATTTCCAGTGGAGCGAAGAGAGATTTTTTTAGAAAAAATTTAAAATTGAAAACATTTATTCTCCATCTAGTTAGAAATAACGTTAGGTATTTTCTCTTATTTGAACAGTTAACTTGATCGACAGTGTTGACTTATATTTTTATGGATTCCCTTTACCGGAAATATTGAGAAAATGTGTTTGCATCTTTTTGGGTTTGCATTTTTTAATGTATGATTATTTTTGAAAAAAAAAAGAATTTTTGTGTGAATCGGACCTGTTCTATTCATTGATACAAAAAAGTATTTCTAATTGTATATACGAATTTAATGTGACTTGCCGTATTTAGACATGCCGAGTGTTGGCATCACTCAAATACAACTGTCTAATCAGCTTCCCGAGATGCCCACTGCCTCCATAAATACTCTCCACCTCCCTAACGGCCTGTCAAACCCCCTTAATGCTCGCTCCCTTTCTAACTGCCCGCTTAACCACCCTGAAAACTAGCTACCTCTCTAAATGCCTTCCAACCTCTCCAAATGAGCGACCCTCATAATTGCTCGCCTAGGCTCACAAAATGCGCTCTTCCTCCCAAATGCCCAATTAAACTTCATAAATAACCGCTTCATGGTTGCACTAACAAAATTCTGCCCATAAAAGTTGAAAACTATAGAAATGTTTCTGTGTATAAAAACGGAAATTTCTTTTAAAATGCAAACCAAAAATTAAAAAATTTGTCCTTGTACCCTAGGGTAGTCCAGATTTATACCCGTGAAAATTCGAATCACATTTGTGGGTGATTATTATTTATTATTTATGATTTATAAAATTTTATTTAAGAAACATTAAGAAGGTTTTTTGTAAATATATCCATCACCTCACCTTTAACTAAATAAAAAATAAATTTCTTTCACAAAATAATTCAATTATTAAAATTTCTAAACGTTGAGCATTCTATTCTTAAATGAGCAGACGGCTTGACTGAATAATCGTTTCATTTTAATAATTCATAATATTAATAAATCAGAATTGCTAAAAATTTATAAAATAGTTATCCATTACAATTTTTCCAAACCATCTCACCTTGTAATAATAGCTTACTTTAATCAGTATTTTTTGAAAGTCTCTGGTGGTTATAATTTCAAAAAATGTATGCTTTTCTCCAATTCAAAACTACCCGATTAAACTCCCTAATTGCTGATTCAACAGCCCTAAATGGCCAACCTAAATAAGCATAAAAAGACAGAAACATTAGTTAAACCTGAAGCGGGGTTTGCACGCGCAAAGAAGAAAATGGTTTCTTGTAACCTGAAATTTCACAACTATAAATGTAAGTAAGAATTAAAATTCTTGCACCGTAAAAAAATCCTTTTCTATTATTATCAGTGAATTATAGAAATTTGTCATCTTTTTTCAGACTAGATGGTGCTATAAATGAACGAAATTCTAATTAATTTTTCCTGAACAAAAATTTTCTCCTTCGCTCCGCTGGAAGCGAACAATTTCCAGTTATCAAAAAATTACTTAAAGTCCATTTGGTCGCAGTCGAATTTAGTTCACCAATCAGACCACTTTAGTGCCAAATTAATTTGTTCAATTTCGAACAATCAGGTTTCGTGACAGTTACGGCTTAAACTTTGTAGTAGATTGCATAAAATAACCTTAAAATTACTTAAAAAAAGATATATTAAATCCGAACGAAAACAAAAGCCGAATCAGACGGCATTAAAAATGAAAGCTAATAATGGAAGTTGAAATCAGCATATTTCAACAAGTCAATAAGTGCTATGTGTCTAGATGTGCTTCCAGTGCGGATAAAGGATACAAATAAATTCTTAGTTAATAATAATGCATGGAATCTGTTTAAGGACATTCATGCATGCAGATATATTTTCAGAATGAGATAGAATTCAAAAAAATAAAATTCACACAAGTTAAATCATTTGATTTTTCCCGTGAAGAATGACGCCATTGAGATACAGGCAATCGATACTTTTGGTGAAAAATGGCGCGAGCGGGCTCAATTTTCAAACTTGATTTATAAAAATATATTTCTTTTAGTCAGTAAACAATTTTTCCTTCTTGGAATGTGATAATGATTTACTAAAGAATGAAAATATCTTCTCATCTCATTCCCTGCGACATCCCTATTTATGGAATAAATAGCCAAAGTTCTTTATGAAATTATTTTGGAGATTCATTCTGAGAAATTATTTTGGAAATTAACGAAAATACAATATGGAGAGCTCTTTTCTTCTACAAAAGAAATGGGTGGTGTAAAAATTATGTTAACTTTTTGAAGCATTCCTATGAATTAAAAGAGGTTTTATATTTTCCTAACTTGGCAAGCTTTTTGTATGAAGGCATTTTAAAATATGAAACCCAAAGGTTCATCTTTCACTGATGAGTCTAGCACTTCAATTTTTCAACGTTATCTTTTCTGCCAACTGAGTCTTTATCCCCGTTGAAATTTGTTTTAACGAATGTTGTGAAATATATTTTAAGAATATTGATTTTTAAAATTTTTTTCCGAGAGATTAAGACAAAAATATTTCTAAAGGCTTATTTTAACAATTTCTTTGCAAACAGCAAAATGCCATTTCTGCTTAACTATAATAAATTATACCTTGCACTTATGGTGGAAATTGAAGTAGCAAAAAACTAAAGAGGTAGTTAACATTCAACGTTTCATTTATAGTCTTATTACTTAGTACTTTGGATAAAACATAAGGATGCTACCGTAAGTCCTGGCCGTTAGAATCTCTGTTTCAAGTAACGGCCATAAATGCCACCATTAAGGTCTTTTAATTGGCCATCAAATGGCTCTCTGGAGAGTTCGAGCATAAGTTTAATTTTACTTTTAACAAGAATCTTCCAGCACACATTTAACTTGGAATTAAGTGCTAATTAGTCAATTTCTAGGCTTATATACGCGTGAAAATAAAAAAATTGAGAATATTACGACTCGAGAAAAGTACTAGATTTAATTCATGTAGTTTTCTTTTAATTGCAGGATCTGATAGTGCGGGAGTCTTTCTATAATAATATCTTCAATGTTTGTTTAAAATGTATATGGTAAGAAAGAAAAAAAAAGAAAACTTACTACTTCCAACGCACAGTGGTCTGGAATAGCAATTTACTGTTCATAATCGCCCACAGGTCGTATTTGTTAATCGATTTGAAAGCTTCTTTTTTTTTAGAAATGCTCAGCAATTAATTTTTAAGAGAATTGTGGCTTGCTTTTTTTCACAGAGCAACAATATATAAACAAATATAGTGACAAAATTGATCATTTTAGCTTTGTGAATTTTTATCTCAAGAAAAAATACAATACAGATAGAAACTCACTATCAGCCGGAATTATTGCACATGAATTCATAGAACATAATTAATTTTAATAATATTCAATTTAATTATTATAAACAATTTCTATAAACAAATTATTTATAAACCAGTTTTTCTCATAGCTGAATTGATTTTTCTGAACAAAAGTGATTCACAATTGTCTTTAAAGCCATTTATATGCTTTAAGCTTTATCAAACATAAACAATATAGATTGTTTATAACAATTTAGTTAAACAAGTCTCCTAATCGGCAGTTTCCTCGTAGAAAAAAATGTTTTTTTCTTCAATAATTATTAGAGTGACTTTTATTGCGGTGACTAACCAACGAAATTAAATAAACAATAATTTATATGATTGTTTTAAACAATTTTTTTAACAAAACTATGATTTAGTTTTTTACATGCAAAAAGGATGGGTTTCCACTGAAATTATTCGACAATAAACTAACAGTGATTCCAAAATTGGATATGGGAATTTAAATAATAATTTGCGTAATTGTTAATAACAATTTCTGTAGCAAACTGTCCATAGCAATAACTCTGTACTCGCGTTATTAGAAGTCACCTATCTTTCATTTGTTTTATGCAACTTCCTGAAAAATAAATGAGGAACAAGTAAAAATAAGGTGCAATAACGCTGTATATGCGTATTCAGAAGTCACTTATCTTTCATTTGTTTTATACGTAACTTCATGAAAAACAAATAAAGAGCAAGTGACTCTCAACTAAAAAGTACAGTTCAAGGTTCACATTTCACATTTTTTTCTACGAGGAAACGGCCGATTAGGAGACTTGTTTAACTAAATTGTTATAAACAATCTATATTGTTTATTTTTGATAAAGCTTAAAGTATATAAATGGCTTTAAAGACAATTGTGAGTCACTTTTGTTCAGAAAAATCAATTCAGCTATGAGAAAAACTCGTTTATAAAGATTTTTTTATAGAAATGTTTATAAAGCAATATTTGTTAACTCATGCTAATTTTTTTCTTAAAAATTATAACTCTTATGAAAAATATTAGCAACTGGCGTGAAATAAACGATTTTTTCTATGATAAAAAACACTAATAAGAATTTGTTTATAAAAATTGTTTATAATAATTAAGTTAAATATTATTAAAATTAATTATGTTGTATGAATGCATGTGCAATAATTCCGGCTGATAGTGAGTTTCTATCTGTATTTTTTCTTGAGATAAAAATTCACAAAGCTAAAATGGTCAATTTTATCATTATATTTGTTTATATATTGTTGCTCTGTGAAAAAAATAAAAAAAAAGCAAAACACAATTCACTTAAAAATTAATTGCTGAGCATTTCTAAAAAAAACTTTTAAATCGGTTGAGAAATACGACCTGTGGGCGATTATGAACAGTAAATTCCTTTTTCAGACCACTGTGCAACGTGAAATGATTTTATTTTTTGTTACATATTGTAGATTTTTTTTTAATGTATCCAGGTTTGCATAATAGAACACCAAATCAACAAAAAAAAATCAAATTAAGGAAATTTAAATAAGATTCAAATAAAATATAAAATTTTCCCAAGCGGCAATATTATATATAGTTTATATAAAATTTCACATTATATATAAACTATATATTATTTTTCCGCCTGGGTTATGAGTTCAATTTGCGGTTAAGTGAAAAAAATGTAACGAGTTTAATACTTATTACTTTAATATAGCAATTAGTTTTTAAAGGTTCCCAAAACTAAATTTTTAATATTTTCTAAATCAGAATTAAATACAATATTTGAATAATTTATGAGATCGGTAATTTAATTAGAGTCACTCGCGTTTCCTAACTGATTAAGAAAAAACAAACTCATAAACAAAATATTGTTTTCTATACCCTTCTGCCTTAAAAATCTATTCCTATCTAAAAAAAGTGATTTTACAAATTTATTATACAATTAAAACTACTGCTAATTAAATTCGTAATCAAAGATAGATTTGAGGTTGAAGAGGTTTTTAAAAACTGCAACCTTTCCGAAGTATATCGAAGTATTCTTATGGATTTCTAAATATTTCAGGTGATTTAAACAGATTTTAAGAGACCCTATAACAATTTAAAGGATTGAAAATAATGTTATGGAACTTCAAGAAATTAAAATTTTTAAAAATAATTTCCAGACAAAGGAATTGTAAATTATTTCAAAGACTTTCATATAATATACAAGAATTTTAACCAATTAAAGAACATTTTAAAGTATTTGAAAAGTTTTTTTAGACACTAAAAGCGTATTCAATGGGCTTAGCATTTTTCATTTCATATCACAAAATTCGTAAATGTTTCTTCCAAGAATATTTCAAGGAATTTCCAAGAATTCTTTATAATTTCGTGACCTATGAAACGATTTTCAGGTATTTCACATGATTTTTATAGAATTCAACTAATTTGAGAAGACTTCAATGAATTGAAATAAATTATGATCTAAAGATAAAACAAAAGGTCACTCCTTAACTGCAGTATTTGTATATTGAGAAAAAAAAGTTAGATTTTACAATCTTATCCAATTTTCTATTCAAACGAAAAATAAAATCTTGTTCCCGAGATATAAAGTTGATACATTTGAAGAAAATAAGTGCAATCAGAAAAAGTTGACTGATTCTGCGTACATCATTAAAAAGATTGGCAGTTTAAATTTCATGAGGTTTGAAAATCGCCTTAGAATAGGGATTAAAAATTTAATTTTCAATTGAAAAAAAAAAACTTGTTTTCAATATTAGGAGATGTTAAATAAGAATCAAGAATTTTGACCCAATAAAATTATTCTCTTCTGAGGATAAGATCGCACTTTAAAAGACGATTTTCCTCTAAAAGGTCTGTAAAAAGAAGAAAAGTATATTTTCTTATAAATTGATGATTATAATTTCAAGAAATATCGTAACTGATGGCAAGCCAAGATACTAGTAGAAAATTCTTTTGAAATTGGGTTTTTTTGTAGCAAATGTAGATCTAAAACTTAGGTTATAATTTTATTGTTACTTTTGGGGTGATAAAAGTTGCAAAAGGTTTGTAGCTATTTTTATTAAACTAGAGTTAGGCCTATTAAAAAAAAAATGTTTTACTTGAATACGTGATACCGTTTGAAAAACAAGTTTCCAAGCTAATTGTGTGGTTTCTGGATTTTTTTACCAAGATTGTGTAGATTTTGCGACTGTTTTTTTTTATTTTTGAATCACGATAAAATTGAACGCAGACATAGTTTTCGCGCATTAACTTTTCATAGGGCTTCTTGAGAGGCAAAGCACACGCGATTTTGAACCACGCCTATGACGAGATATCAGTCACGCATCAGGTAGGGTAAGGGGAGGGCAGCGCCAACCAGTTAAAAGTCAATGATTCTTTTAAAGTTAATGAGATGTTGAATTGATCCATTTTTTCTCGTTTCGAAATCTACATTATTTTATATCATATTTCTATAAGTATTAATCACATGGAAAAAAGAATGATTTGGTCATTTAATTATTTCTAACAATCTGTATTTTATCGGCTTTGCCCCTCACCTGAGGGCCAAGCCGACTGCAGCTTTTTATGAAAATCAAAACATTTAAAGATAAGAAAATGTAATGATTTGCTTCTGTGGTATTTTATGTACTGAAAAAATTATCTTAAAATATATCCAACAAAAAGAATAAGTTATTTTGAATAAAAATAGAGAAAATGCAGTAATATAACCTCTTATTCGTTGACATTGTACTTCCATTTTTTCGTGATAAAAACTGTTTCCTGTATCATTTTTTTTTGCAACGTCAATTTTCAAGATTCTAATAAGGAACACTATCTCTCTGATAAAATTGATTAGTTTGATGCACAGTAGGACTAAAATTGTTGAATAAGAGTCATGATATAAGGAAAATCACCTTTGTCCCACTGGTTGGCGCTGTCCCCTCTTACCCTACCATACAAAATACCGTGAATGCAGTTGACTGAAGTTATTTAAAATTTGTTTTGCTCATAAAATAAGAGAACAAAAAAATTCCTAAACCAAAAAAAAACAGAAAAAACTGTTTTTTTCTAAAAATGTAGTCCGGCGGAGATGGATTACTCTGGATTAAATCGTATTAGTCAGGACTACTTCAATAAAAAAATCGCTTTGGATTACTTAAGAATAGTTTGGATTGCATAGGATAACTTTGAACCAAAAAATTTCATTTTTAACTAAAAATATCAATATTTCAGCAAAGATGGAATAGTTAAATTTTTAACCAAAAAAATAATGGTTTCCCAGAAAGTTGTTAAATTACCAATAAAAGGAATGATCTTCCAACTTCAATAAATAATCTTTATCAAAAAAATGATTTTTTATACGAGTGTCAAATTCGGTACAAAGTAGATTAGCAGATTAGTCATAATTGAACCAAACAAATTTTACTATTTAAATAAATACAGTTAAAGTATAAAAGAGGTTAAATAGTTAAATTATCAACTAAAAAGATGAATATTTAAAAAAAACACTTTAACTTTTAACCAAAGAGGGTCTTTTTTAAGAACATTATTTAATTTTTAGTAAAGTAGATTAATTTTGAACCAAATAATTACATTTATAACAAAACACATACATTTATTAAGAAAAAGATTAATTTTCTATTATCAAAGTTGAATTTTTTATCTAAAATGGAATACTTACATTGTCAATTTACAAGATTATTTTTTGATGCAAAGAAAACCAATTTTTTCTCCCAACACGCAGTTATACAACTGTGTGGCAGAGTGTGGCAGCGTCAACAATGGGTCGCCACCAGTTTACAATAGACTTTTTACGTTTCCACATATTGATTTAATCACAAGGCCAGTGGAGGAAACTCCCGAAAATATTATTAGATAGGCGTTCTTATATAGTTCAATTTTAAACAAAATAAAAAAATGGATTTTCAAGCAAGATCCAAATTTTCTACAAAGGAAAAACGAAATTTAAATAAGACATAGAAATTTCCATTTAACAAGGAAGTTACTCCAGGTGTCCCTAGCCGATTTGATTCTTCCCGATATATGTTGTAGTACTCGAAAAATTAAGAAACACGTATTTTTAAATGTGCTGAGTATGGATAAATTAATAGAAAAATAATTTAAAAAAAATATAATTTGCACTTGAGGCAAAAATAAATTTGAAGTATTTTATCCAAACAAAATTTTAATTTATAAGGGTAGCTACCTCTAAATACTTTTTATTTGGTTTCTATGATAAAACATACTTTTCATACACGAAGACAATTAGAAAAAAGTATTGTAACGAAGGAAGTAAAAAAGAGTTCATCGAAAATGAATAAAAGAATTACGCGGGGGTAAACCCCGCCTCCCCCAATTATGAATATGATTGTAAAATAAGTCTGAAATCAAATAAAAAAATCCGAAGAAAGTACATGTTGCACACAAAAAAGAGCATGAAGGTTTTTATGTATTTTCAATAAAAAAAGATCACTGAAAAGGGTAATTACCCTTTTCATCTTTACTCTATATTTATATAGGTAGGACTCATTATTCATTGTTAGATATTCTATTATCGTACATTTTGTGATAAATTTTTTCTTGCGAATAAAACAAGTTGATTTTGAATGTAAATTTTAATATTATTCCAACTGGAATAAAAGGTTAAATTCAATCTTGAGATGTATTTGGGCTTAGAGTTTGGAAAAATTATGTGCGTCACTTTTTCACAACTTGAAATATATGTAGGGGTGGTTGACTCCCTTCATTTTTTGGAGAAAATTACGTAATTCATCTTTCATCACGAGGAAACTTTTCCAGTAGGTTTGATCAAAATCAATTTGCTTTTTATAGATAAAACTACACAATCTACACTTAAGACCCTATCTTCGAGGGGCTGTGTCACCCCCTGAAGTGTTTTTTCGCAAAACTCTAGACGCATTACTCTAGACTTCTAAGGATTAAAAGTGGATTACTATGGATCACAACTGAAAAAAGGGTGGGTCACTGTGCATTATGCTGGATTATTCGAAATATGCTGGATTACAAGCCCCGAAAACTGAGCCGTCTAGTGGATTACCAGAGTTGTTTCCCTCTAGTTTAACCCCTAGTACCCCAATTATACCAAATACACCAACTTTCAATAAGTTTCCAAGTTATATGTGACGAACTCAATCCTGTAGAGTCCCTGAAGCTCATACCGTCCGCAGCTGGATTTTTATTAGAAGCGATCGCATTCGCTTGAAAATTTGGCGAGAAGTAGAGAACTGAAGGAAAGCAAAACTCCTGAGCACAGCCGGTTATCGATGCGTCAAACCTTCACTTTTCTCTTCAAATTACCCTTTAAATCCTCTACTTTCTCTTTTATCAATTTCACTACTTTTCCCGTCCTCATTTTCCTATTTTCCCTATTTCCTGAAATACTTCCCCTAATGTCCTCTCACTTGCACTACTTCCATATCCCTCATTTCCACTACTTTCCCTCCACTTATTTCCTCTCCCTTCCAGTTCCATATTCGGCAGTTCCCCTTATTTCCCTTAATTATCCTATCATAATTTTCTCTCACTTTTCCTAAATGTGTTGCCATACTTTTTCCTATTACCCCTCTCTTCAATTCCTCTTGCTTAACCTACTTCTTCTCCCATAACCACCCCTTACTTTCCACATTCTCCCTCCTCCTATATCCACCAACCTCTCGTCACTTCACTCACTTCCCTCATCATTACCCATAATTTCACAACTTCCTCTCTCCTCGTTACTTCTTATTACCACGTGGATACTTTTGGCTTCTTTTTTACTAGGCTTCACTCCTCCTCGTGGACAAACGTCGACTTTTGACGGAGACTATTCCTGCCCCTCCTCTCAACCAAATACTCTGCTTACGTGGAATTATTTTATATTTTACGAAAATATAGATATTATTCGTATTAAAAAGCCGCGAAACACAAAAGAGCTGCGAATTGGCTTGCAATTTGTTTTTTCTTAGAAACGCAATCTTCGTGATACAAGATAGGAGGTCCAAACAAAAAGTAGTGAACATTTTCTTCGTTCTCAATGTTGAATAAATTCGCAGATTCACTAGAATTCAAGTCCATGTGGACTTTGGCTAGAACTCCCCCAGCCACCCTAATGGAAAATTGTGGATTTTTGCCATACCCCCCCCCCCCCCCCCCCCCCCCCCCCCCCCCCATAACCATCCACGTAGGATGTGGATGACCCAATCTCTAAAAGCTAAGCAGCTGTCATTTTTTCAATCGAAAAGTCTGTCAGTCGAGAGTTTTACTTGATTTTGCTCGGAAATTCAAATCGGCACGGGACGGGATTCGACAGTTAAATATCTGAAGTTCTCGCATGCCAGAAAATTACAAAAGTACAACATCAAACGAGATTCGATAAATTATTGTCCTGTCTTGTAGCACTATCAGTAAAACAGATTTTAACAACTTCTAAAATGCTGAGCACGACTTGGAGAGGTTTGGAGAAAATCTAACAAACTTGATGAGATCCCAGAAGACTAAGAAATTCAACAACATTCTAACTTCTTTGAATGTATCTCCAAGATTAAAAGGAGGATTCTCCCAAGCTTTAGAATATTCTAAGATACTATCTACTTACGAAATCATGCAACATGAAGAAACTATAAATATTTTATTCTATTCAGAAAATGTTATGGACGAAAATTATATATAACAATCTATGATTCATTCATTTTGTTTTCATCACCAATTTTTTATCAGCATACTTCAGTTTTAAATCTTATAAAATTGTCCTCTACATGAAAACGTTTTCCTTGTAAAAAGACTTTTTATCCTCAGTTTTCAATTCATAATTTTGCACTTTACATTTAAAATAACTGAATTTTAAAAAGCGTGATGCAATATTTGAAAATGATTTACTTTCAATTACTTAGTTCTAAATTCCTACTTTGAAAATACATCAGATTTCAGTTTAGAAAAACGTATCCAATCACTGTATGTTACTACATACTTCATGATAAAACATATACCTGAGAATAAATTGTAACATCGTACAAAATTTTATAATTCTAATTTTGAGACTCAAAACCTTAAATTCGATAATATTTGTTTCTTAATTTTTAAATGCTTAATCAATAAGTTATAAAATAAATTAGACTTTTTTTGAATTGAGGATTTTTTCCCTGAAAGGAAATGGTAGGTTCTTACCTTTTAAAACCTTCAATTTAAAAATTCAAAATAGTATTGTGTCTGTTTTGACATCACTTAAAAAATTTTGCTTTATCATTTAACAATAATTATGATTAAAGGAAATTTTATACGTTTTTAATACTTATTTCCGGAATTATTAAATTTTGACGCCATTCGATTTTAAAGCATACAATTTTTTAGGTTTCCAATTACAAGCTAAAGAATATTTACAGAAAATACATTTAAATTAAATAGAAAATTAAACTAAAAATGTCCCCTTTTTTATCGTATCCCATAGGTTAAAAATATAAAATTTGACCACATTTAATTTACTAGCAATGTTAAAAATAAAAAAAATACACTTGAAGTTCAGAACAAAATTAAAAACAAAAGTTTCCTACTTTTATTTTAAATAGAAATTGTCCACTTTTTATCTTATATAGAAATGAGAATTACAGAATCGCCTCCAGCCCCCTCCTACTTAATAAAAGCCTTTAAAAAAGTTCTCTATTCGAATCCAGAAATAATTTGAAAACAAAACTTCTCTTTTCTAATTTAAAAAAAAATGAAAGAAATATGTCCTCCCTCGAAACTTAATAAAAAGGCCGGCTGTTTAAATTCTTTCAAATATTTTCAAATCAATAAAAATGAAAATATTTGGTCTTATAGATCTTAAAGTTTTTTATATTTTCAATATTAGAAAATAAATGCCGAGACGGTTGTAAGCACAATTTATAAAATTAAATAGGATCCTCATGCAATATAAAAAATTTAATCAGCCGATGGGTGTGTAATTCTTACGTGGCTTGGAGCTTAAAAGATGGCCTGTCTTCTACACTTTCGCAGTAAAGAGAGGGATTAAATGAACTTGAGGTAACGCGGATAGAAAAATAAGAAAAAAATATGCCCTGGACGAAGTTGAGGTCAAAATATACAGGCATCTAAAAAAGAGATATAGGTTCCATTAAAAGTGTACCCTCCTCCCTTAGAACCCTTACCACATTCTCTTTTCAGCTTCATTTGTCCTCTATTTCTCTATTATGTTCTTCGCACACGTGCTTCCATATTTCCTCTTTTCATTTACATGTTCTGAACTTTCTGTTCTATTTCTTTTCCCAATTCATCTCTTGTCTTACCTCTTTTCCTAATCCAAATCTTGCTGTTCTAATCCATCTTCTCTCTCTCCAAGCCATTCCTAAATACATTGGCACTCCTTTCTTTCTTATTACCTTATACCTTTTATTATATTTTATTTCTAAATAATCCCTCATCTTTCTATTAATTATCTTTCCCTGACAATTTTTTTCAATTCTTCATAGTTTATTACAGTATATCGTTTAGTCTATCGCCCCCACCCACCTTCTTTAGTCTACCTCCATCGAATACAATCTTTTGATAACACATAATGTCATTCTGAATAAACAGGATTATCATAACAAAATGAAATTAATTATAAGTGTTAAAACAATTTATAATGTTCTTAATGACCATTTACATAATAATCTTAATGATAATATTCCTAATTTTTTTTATGGAATGATATTGAAGTTTAACATTAAGAAATTAATATGAAAAAAGAGCCTTTGCTGAAATGGGTTTATCAAAGAAGAACTAGATAATTGCTTTTATAAAAACCACTGATTTAGACGATCTTAATGAATATTACTATGTTTAGAAACTCTTAAATACTTATAATTTTACTTATAGCTATTACAAATATAAATAATTCTTTACTGAACTTCTCCATGACAACTTAATGAATTACAATTTCCCTATTTTTTAATTCATTCGAATATAATTGGTATTACAATAATTTTACTCCAAAAATGATACCAAGGAATTTCGTTTTTAATTCGTGATTTTCTATTACTTTCTTTCAATACTTATCTCGTTGTAAGTTTATTCTATTTTTACATTTTATCTATGATATAAATTTTTACCACTGAGTTTCACTGAGGATGGAAACAATGAGTTTTCAAAAGGTTGGGAAAAATTGTAAACAAAATCTTGTCCGACGGAGTTGCAAGCAACCTGTGTTGTTTATTTTTTATCCTATATTGATTTTTGCGATCGTTAAAGGATATTTATATTGTTTCTAACTCTTCTGCTTTTCTCTCCCTTAGCTTTGTCTCAGACTTCTATGTGCGCCTTTCCGCTCTAGATACTTAATTCATCCCTTTGCGCTTTTTCTGAATATTCCCCATATTTATTTTATTACTTTACCGCTTTTTCACCCATTCTTTATATATAAGCTCTATATAGATTTATATATACATTTGGTCCAGTGATCTTCCCGTTTTTTTGTTCCCTCGGAAAAAAAATTTTTATGCATCTCTTCAAAATACTTGTTGACAGCACGACAAAACATTTTATGTGTTTTTTGTATACTTTTACCGGGGGAAAACCCACTGTTTTGACTGCTGTTTTGCTAGAAATCCTCTGGATTGATCACAGCTCGATACTCGTCCTTTTCCATTTTTGCAAAAAAGCGTGAGCGTTCACTTTCATTAGTAGTCAAACACAAACTATGCGAAGCTAGTCCATGAAACTCATAGAGGGGTCCTATATAGAGTTTCCTTTGCTGCCTAAAACAGGAAATTGACACAGAAGCGTCATTTTCATGACGATTTACCAAACTTATCGATCCACCCTCGTATATCAGAAGCATTTAAATTCCTTTACTTTTTACTTCCTTTTATATCGCCTTCTATTTCCTCCTCTTTTCTCTCCTTCTTCTTCTCCTTCTAAACCTAATCATCTTTGTCTTTTTTACATTTCAATTCAACTTTTTCCCATCTAAGTTTTTCTCTCAGCCTATAATTGAGCCCATCATATTGTCTTCACTCTTACCTATTTAAATTATAACGTCCACATATGCCAGTTTATATATATTTTATTTTTCCACCCTCACTCTTTTCCATTATTTTCTCCTTCTTTTATTCTTTTCTTTATATCCTACTTACATAAATAAAGACGAAGGTCCACAACGACACTGTTAAAAATTTTCGGAAAATTCCGCCACATTTAAGATACTAAAGTAACTGAAATTTACGAAATTAGGTTGCTGAAAATGAAGTTCCGCAACTTTTACAGTAAATTTACTAAATTTTTATTCGACTTCAGAAGCGGCTTCTAAAAATTACGTATATTTTTCTAAAATTTCTAAATGGTAATAGAAATGTTGGTTATCGTGACGTAAAGAAATGCGCAGTTGCATGCGTACTCCTCGCTTCTCGAGCACGTGCGGCTAGCGGTAATCGGCGTGTTGGAAAGATTTTGTTTTGATGTTTTACGTAAGGGGGGCATTTTATTCTGGTAAAAAAATTTTCGAAACATCACACGCTGCACAAAGATGGTGAATATAAATAAACCTGGGTAACAACAATTTTTTTTGAAGTCAATGGGAATTTAGAGAAAATTAAAAATAAAGTTTTACGGTAACCGCATGGTATAATATTCTTCATAGTGATTTATTTGCCTTGCATTTATATTGATTTGTTCGCAGTGGCTTTCTCCACCATATTACCTTATTAGATGTAAATTTTATTACTTGTTTGAAAATTCATCGATTTTGATGAAAATACATCCTTTCTGGTTGTAAATTGAATTTTTGTGTTTAAAAATTAAACTAATATCATAGAAAATTAAATTATTTTTTAGATCTCATATTTCAATGCTAAAGAGTTAAACAAAATATTTTTTGTTTGAAAATTCAAGTATTTTTCGAAAATTTCTCTTTCTATTTAAAACGTCATCCATTTTACTAAAAATTGCATCTTTCTTTCATAAAAATGCAACGGTATGTTTAAAATTCAAGAATTTTGTATTAAAGTCTTTTTTCTTCTTGGTTAAAAATGCAACAGTTTTATTAAACATTCATATTTTTTGGTAGAAAATGCAAATATTCTCATATACAATGTTTTTCTTATTCAAAACTCATATTTTTATGCCAAAAAGTGAAACTGAAATCATTTTTGGACAGAAATTCAACTATTTTTTTCTAATTATTTGTCTTGGATTTAAGAATCCAATAATTTTAGTAGACTTGACACCTTTCTTGGATTAAAATGCAACTTCTTGTTGTAATCTTATATTTTGATCTTAAAATGTCAAAATAAAGTCTTTTTCGGATGAAAATTAAATTTTTTTAAATTTATATCTTTGATTTAAAAATTCATCCGTTTTAGTAGAAAGCTCATCTTTCTTGGATAAAGATGATACTGTTTGTTTGAAAGTAAATCTTTTCTCTATTTGAGAATCTAACTTTTTTGTTGAAAATTTTGTTGAAAATTTTGTTGAACCACTTTTTTAAGAAATCATTTTTTTATGCAGTAATCGTATTTTAGTTGAAAATTAATTTCGTTGGTTGAAGGTTTAGCCATTTTGCAACAAATTATTTTTTTTCTGAAAATTCATATTTTGTGGTTAAAAATTTAATTTTTGCGAAAAAATTACATACGAATATTATTTATAATAAATAAAATAACATTTTGTATACATTTTGTGATTAAAGTTCTCCAAGCATGTAATGTATAGAGACATTATTTTTTGGTTTATTAGTTTTGAAATATATTTGCAGTATACAGTTGTCTTAAAAATAAAAATTTAAGTAAGACTATATACGAACGAAGTTCATATGTAAATAACTATGTTATATAATATACTCAATATATTAAAGATCAAAAAAATTCTTTTCATGAAACATGGGCTTTGATTAAATATTTAATACAAAATGAGTGTACATATAGCATAGATATACAAACATAATTTTTTGATACATGTGACTGGAGTTTCAAGCAGTTACCGTTTCTGAAATTTCTGTTACAGTTTCGGAAAATTTAGAAACGGTCGCCTTTAAGTAAACGAACATTGTTATCATTGCCCCTTTCTCCCTTTTAATCTTATTACTTACTAGATAATTCAGGGCACATATTTTGTCAATCACCCACATTCTTTTACTAAATCCTGTCCCATTTGGCTTCTATGACATTTTCTGTCAAACTTCTTTCTTCAACCTTTAAGATATAATAGTTACGTATACTTTATAGAATGTTGGCATTAGCCAAACTCCACTACAGCCTTTAACCTCTTCTGTCTACACTATATTGCAAATCATCTACGCACATATAATTAGTTCTGTCCCTCTATATTTCCCGCCTTATTTGAAATTTCATCTGTGCGAGGTGCCATTCCATCTTTTATTATTTCTTACACCTTGACTATTTATTACCTTGTTTTGCTCTCTTCCTCATCTCTTCGATTTAAAATTAACAACAATTTCCGGAAATTTAATTTTGTTCTGGATACCTGACATTTCCGGTAATTTAGCAATTTTCCATACATTTTCCGAAATTTTTGAATTTTTTGCAAAAAGCTTTGACGACCTTAAATTTTTAGAAATTTATGGTAATTTGCAAATGCAACGAAAACCCGGACATTTTCAGTAATATTTGAGAATTTTTGAATTAAAATTACTTCTTGAAAAAAAAGATCCTAATCCATCTTCACTCCATTGGGAATCGAACCACAAAACTTCTGATTTCCTGTTAGGTGCTTTTCCAATTAAGCTATTTGAGGGATCAGAATAAGAACTCTTAATTCAATAAAATAACGCTAACTTTTAGCTAGGTGTTAGTGGCACAAGTAATTATTTTTAAATTAATCTGCTGTATCATCAGAGCTGGTAACCTTACCGACAGTAGATCAACCCTCCAAACCATGAAGGCAGAAAATCCACACAATATCGATCAAGTTAAAAATCTTCAATGACAGAAAATGATTAACGTCTTAATCAGACTAGATGAAAAATTATATTTTCAAATTAAAATTATTTCTTGAAAAAAAGATCCTACTCCATGTTCACTCCATTGCGAATCAAACCACAGCTCTGATGATATAGCAAATTAATTTGAAAATAATTACTTCTACCATTAACACCTAGCTAAAAGTTAGCGTTATTTTCTTGAATTAAGAGTTCTTATTCTGATCCCTCTAATAGCTTAATTGGAAAAGCACCTGACCGGAAATCAGAAGTTTTGTGGTTCGATTCCCAATGGAGTGAAGATGGAGTAGGATATTTTTTTAAAGAAATAATCTTAAGGGCATGTGACACAGCTAAATACCTATATTACTGACCTCACTTTATCAGTTTACTGAATGTTTTTTTGAACCTAAGAACTTTTTTTGTAAATAAAATATCGAGCTGAAACTTTGAAAAATGTATTTGAGTATAATAAAGTACGTTTAAGTACTGCATTTTGGTAGGAACTTCACTAAAAACTATTTTATCTTTTTTCTGAACCTCGAAATATTTTGAACGTTCAAACTTTTTTTATACATAAAACATCGGTCTCAAATATTGAGAAATGTAAGAGGCGAAAGAAAACTACTTTTAAGTACAAATCTTAATAATAAAAGATGTAAAAAAATATTTCAACTATCAATTCTATCCCCAGGGGGTAAAAAATTTGGCGACGTCTTCACGACATCGTTACGACATCGTTACGACATTTTTACGACAACTTTACGAAACCCTATGTCCATGTCGTTTCGGTGTCTTTGCGATATCGTGAAAACATCGTCAGACCAAACGACTTATTTACGACATGGACATAGGATGTCGTAACGTTGTCGTAAAGATGTTGTAACGATGTCGTAAATACGTCGCCAAATTTTGTGCCCACTGAGTCGGCATCATCCGGTAACGCTGTACACGAGAATACGAACCCTGGCGGCCACTAGACGAGGTTCTAGAGGGTTCGTATTTTCGTGTACAACGTTACCGGCTGATGCCGATGGAATTGATAGTTGAAATTTTGTTGACATATTTTATGATTAAGCTTTGTACTCAAACGTAGTTTTCTTTCGGCTCTTGCATTTCTCAAAGTTTGAGACCGATATTTTATGTATAGAAAAAGTTCGAACGTTCAAAAAATGTCGATGTTCAGAAAAAAGATGAAATAATTGTCAGTGAAATTCCTACCAAAATGCACTACCTAAACGTACTTGATTGTACTCTAATACATTTTCTAAAGTTTCAGCTTGATATTTTATTTACAAAAAAAGTTCTTAGGTTCAAAAAAACATTCAGTGAACTGAAAAAGTGAGGTTGGTAATATGGGTATTCAGCTGTGTCACATGCCCTTAATTTGAAAATATTATTTTCCATCTAGCCTGATTAAGACTTTAAGCATTTTTTGTTATTGAAGATTCTTAACTTGATCGATATTTTGTGGATTTTCTTTGATCATGGTTTGGAGGGTTGATCTACTGTCGGTAAGGTTACCAGCTCGAATGATATAGAAGATTAATTTAAAAACTTTAGAATTTCCGTAAAATTTATGTGCAACAGGTGCTGAATTCAGACCGTTGCAGTTCTTGTGAAGTTTACAGTACTTGCCATCAGCTCTTCTTTGGGTCGTTTCCGGCTCGTCTGTGGCTGCTTTACAGCTCGCCTTCCGCTCGTCACTAACTCTCCCGTGACTCGCTGATAACTCCCCTTCGATCCGCCATCTGAATATCCTGGTTTACTCTTTTCCCTCTTTTGCTCTCCACATTTACTACCTTCCAAACCTCTTCTTCTGTCATAGGCTTCTCCGTCTCTTCTTTAAGAAATTTAAAATTTGGGGTACCAAAACAAGAAGTACTAAGAATGGTGGGTCTGGCCCTACGTTTTTATAATTATGAAAAAAAACTTTTTAATGGAAATAAATTTTTTTGCTTTTTTTATAATTATGAAAGTCGAGGACCAGACCCACCTTTCTCAATGCTTCGTATTTATTATTCCAAATTTTCAACTCGATGTGGCGCTTCGTGTGAAAATAAGTTGGGAAACAAGAAAGGTGGCGGTAATTTAGGAATCTGGTCATGTGACCCACTCGTCACATGGCCCTAAACCTTTTATAATTTTCTTTATGTTATACTTTAGAGGATTAATTTTAATTTTTGACGCTCTAAAAATATCTTGAATACGAACCTGGAAGCTTTTAAAACATTCTTTTTTTAATTTTTCATTATTGAACTTTTTTGTTGAAACCTTTGAATTATTTTCAAATATACTCAAAAGTTTTTTAAAGTTCTGAGAAGAATTAGGGGTAATTTAAATTATACGAAGACTTTAAAGTATTCTGAAAAAAATTTAGATTTTTAAGATAATGAGGAAGATAAATTTGTCAAGAATTATTACAGTTTTTAGGAGAATTGATAATTTTATGGAGAGTTTTGAAAATATTTCTATTTACTTTTTAATCCGGAAAATGAGTGTGCGGAGAAAATTTAAAGTATTTCAAAAAAATTTTTAATTAATTTATATAATTAAACAAAATAAGTATTATTTAACATTTGAAAAATATTATCTATTTTGGCTTAAAATGTATCAACTTATTTGAAAGTTTGTATTTTTTTTCATTAATTCAACAAAAATTAAACTTCTTTGCTAAAACTTCATTCTTCTCGTTAAATATTCACCATTTTCTTTGAAAATTGACCTTTTTGTTTGAAAATTAAACTATTTTGTTGAAAATTCATATATATCGTTAAAGATTTTTTTCTCGACAGAAAAATGATCTTTTTGGTTTAAAAATATTCTTTTCTTTGCAAACTAATCTGACTTCATTCAGGACTTAACTATTTTCTTAAAAATTTGCCCTGTTTAATGTATTCAACAGTTTTAAATTTGAATTAAAAATTTTTTTGTTTCAAATATCAAATACTATACCTTTTTCATTAAAAATGTATCTTTTTGTTCTAAAATTTAAATACTTAGTTGGTAGTTACACTATTTCTTCAAAAAATTTGGTTCGTTACAGATTAATCATTTCAGTTTAAAATTCATCTTTTGGTTGAAAATGTAAATATTTCGTTAAAAATTTGTCTGAAATCTTCAAAACTGTTTTCATTTCTCAAAAATCATAGGGAAATTATTTTTATTATAAATATATCATGATTATATTTAAATTGTATTTAATCATAAAAACTTATGATCTGCACTTAAAGACATGGATTCAACACTCCAAGTGCCTTGAAACTTAGACCCTTGTTTGTGCAAAGGGAAGTTTCTATTCCCAGAGTAACACTACCTTATCAAACTTGATGTAGCGAACTAACCATGTCTCTGGCTTGTTGCAGACTTGCCGAGATTTGGAAAGCCCTTGAACAACCTTACTGTGTCGGTGGGGCGAGAAGCCATCTTCGACTGCATAGTTGAGAACCTGGGACCCTACAAAGTAAGCCAATTTAGACCCTCTCTTCTTCAATTTTTTTACCACAACCTCTAATTAGGGCCACTTTTCTCTTTAAGTAGAAGCCTCCAAAATCCCAACAAATTCTTTTCACCTGAGTTACTTTAATCTTCCCTAATTCAAAGTCAAGTTCTCTGAAAGAGCCTCAAACAAAATCTTAAAAAACTTATTCATATTCAGATGCGTAAGAAAAATATAAAATTCAAATAACATTTGGAAATAATAATAAACTGCCAACTCATTTATTCATTTTTCGCATTAGCATATGTAAATTTGACATCTTACAAGACAATACACTCCCTCCGGAATTTTGTTTGGATTCCTACTTTTCCCTATTATAGGTAATTACCAAACGTGTAATATACTTGAGAAATAAGGTGTGCTTTCCAACCATTATAAAGGAAAATGGCTTTCAAAAAATCCACACTCGTTACATGGACCGTGATGGAAGAGGCTTTTAATTTCCGATTAAATTAAGCGATAGGGCTCCGAGTTTGTAACCGGAAAGTCTGGGTTCGACTCGTGCTGCCGGCATTATGAGCCAATTTTTTTTTCATTTAAATTTTTTTTGAGTTTAATTGACTATCAAATTTATTTAAATGACGATTAATTATTTATTTTTAACAGTGATTTAAATTTCAAAGAAAATGTTTTTTTTAACGCTATAAGGATAAGTCAGTACCGCGCCATCCTTAAAACATTCTGCTTCCTGATGCAAAATTTTGTTAAGCATTACTCGCCTAGACTAATTTCAAAGTGTAAATATAATAATAATAATAGAAAATGTGCTTACTTCATATTCTATTTTTATATAATTTTGTATTGCTATTTCTTCATATTTGAATACTTACTGTATTCTTATTATATACCTACTTTTTTAAAAATATTTTATTTTTATCTTACAAGATAACAATAATGACATTATAAATTTTCAAATAAATCAAGAAAAATGAGAATTTTGTATTTTAAAAGGTTTCCTTGGAGTAAGAGTGGTAAAGAAAATAAACAAGATATTTTTCATGAAGAAGAAAATAGTTCAAAATGAATACTTCTGCTCGATTTAATTTAAATTATTATTAAATTGCAGTAAGACATATTTGATAGAAAAATAATTGGCAAAAAATGCGGGCACCAGGAATCGATCCCGGAAGTTCCAGTTACAACCTCAAAGCACAAATATATTATATGAAATATAATTTTTAAAGTTTCTAAAATCATTAAACCTTAAGAATTCACAATATTTATAATTATTCAATTTTATACGAAGAAAATGTCTGATTTTTTAAAAAAGAAATCACATTTTTCAGTAAAAAAATGTATGTCAGCACTTTGTAAAACTCATACAGGTATGCATAAATTTTCTAGAACGTTTACCGTAGTATTTATTTAAAAAATCAAATGCTTAAAGCTTAAAATTAAACAGTCCGATTGATTATAACAGCTAAACCATTTTGTTTTTATAAATTAACTAAAGTGGATCTATTATGTGTTGTTCACTTTCTCGTCTTATGATACTTATTAATCACTTTTTAAATGTCTATAATTTAAATTTATAATTAAAGCCTTTTTTGCTCTAAAAGCATGAAGATATTTTTGATAAGTATTTTATAAAAATGAGGGTTAAAAGTAAATTTGATCTTTTCTTGAATTAAGAGTTTAAAAAATAAATTATTTCAATATTGACCAAAAGCATGTTTTTTTCTTAAGTATTGTAAGAATTTTAAGTTTATAGCCTTAATGATTTAGCAATTTAAAATGTTTTAATTTAATTTTGGTCTGATTTAATTTTAGACAATTATTCTAAGTTTTTTCTTGTTAATATTAAATATAGAATACCATAGAATATTTTAGAACTAAGCATTGAAAATTGATTTTATTTTTATTTAAAAATGTTCCAAAATACGGAAAATTAAAATCTTGTTTTGTATTATTTTTTAAAATTTATAATGTTTAATGTAATATTTTAAATTGCCTGATTTTTATTTGAAGTTTATAAAAAAATCATTTAAAAGTAAAAATTAATTGGTTAAATATTGAAACAAAGTTTTAATATTACAATTTCTTATGATGGGACAATTTTTTATTTTTAAATGAAGCTGAGATTCGTTTGCAGTTTAACATTTCATGGTAGTAGCTTTGTTTAATGTTTCTTTTTCCAATTCGCTTAATTTTGAACATTTTCTTGGAATAATTTAATTTTAGAGGTTTTTAAATCATTCAAAATTTTGCCATCTTGAACGCCGAGAATGACAGTAAATTTATTTCGGGATCTTATAAAACTTTTTTTAAATCATTTATAAGATTATAATATGATTTTTCTATTCAATAAAAATGAAGAATTATAGAATTCCTTAATCCTTGATTTTGAAACGTTAAGTTTAGTTTCAAATTTCAAATTGTCAAATTTCATTCACTTCCAGATTTCAGAAATGTAAAATTATTCAATTTTAAACGCCTAATTAGAAATCATATCATATCATTTTCTTCGAATTTTAAATAATCCCTTTTTCAGTATTTTGATTTGAAATTATTTAATTTCGATTATTAAAAATTTTTCCTTTTATGAAAATTTGTGTCTAAAGTCATTAATTGTAAATTAACTTGTTCAAATTTGAACACTTTCAATTAGAAATGATAGAATTTAATCTTCCTGCTAATGAAATTATTAAATTTTCAAAATATAAGTAACTACAATTTTTCAATTTTAAGTGTTTCTGATATAAAGTTGTTAATTTAAAACATTGTTTCAAATTATTTAAATTCAAACGCTATTCAATTGCAATGTCTATGTCATGGTGGCAGAAGGATTTATTATTTGAAAATATCATTTTATAAAAAAAATAAAATAATCCTTATTTTACAGTTTGACATAAGATTTATTCAAAATGCATAATTTACTAAAAAGGCTCATGTGTTTAGGATTTTTTATTGGACATAGGGATTTTGCTTATTTAATTCATTTGAAGCAAATGTAAAAATTTTTTTAATTTAAAAATAATTTTTGTATTCTATAAAAATACCAAGAATTCTCACATCGAATCAAAAAATTAAATCTGCAGATAATCTTCTAATGATTCCAACAAAACCAACATTTTTGAATTATATTTGAAATATGTGTTCATTTATTTTCACCACTTGATATATCCAAATAATTCTGAACCCCTAATATGGACTTCTCTGTTCGATTTGAAACGGAATTGGTCTAATATGAAATTATACAATTCGGAATTTTTCTAATTCAAAATGATTTTATATAAATATATTTTCAAACATTTCCAGCACTTCCAATTGAAAATTGTTAATTATAGTTTCAATCATTTTGATAATTCTTGTTGACAAAAAACTTTATGTAATAAAAATAAATTGTAAATATAAATAAAATGTTAATATTTTAAATGTTAGGAAACAAAATTTAATTGTGTAAATGAACGCTTCACACAGATGCATTTCCTGCCAGTTTGAAATAGTATTCAAACTAGGCATCCAGTGCTTCCAATCAACTAAGAAGTATCATAATTTTAAATTTATGAAGCTTCTCAAATCATGAAATCTTCCAGTCAATTTGATTAAAATGTACAACTTTCTCTCTAATGAATAATTTGAAGATTTTAAATCCAGGAAATTTATTCAAAGAGTAATTTTCCTTGGAATCTTATATGAATTAGAGTTGGGTAAGTGGGTAGAAAATAGCAAGATTTTACGAACACACTTTTGTCGAATTTCTGGAGGATCGTATTGCGTATCCTAAGGAAGCCCATTAGGTATGAGAATAAAATCCCAGGAGGTGTGAGTTCAGCAGTTTGTTAAGCTGCTCTTGCTTTCTCTTTGCCACACTCGCCCTCTAATAAACGTCCTGGTACTCCCGAGAAACCCATTTTCAACATTCACCGCCTTTTCTCATTTGGCCCTTCTTCAACATCCGAATCGAATCGGTACCCCTGCTGAATATACACAAAACCACATGGCTAGCATACACCTGATTTTGGAAGACAAAATTCTATTACCATTATTTTGTAGCTTTTTATTCAATGAAATGGATCTACTTTTACGATCCACTTTTTTTATGCGGAAATTAAAGTGCCTGGTCTTATGATTTACACAGGTGATCGAACGATATTTCCCTCCCTTTTATGCTTTTCTGTATCTTTTTGTGCTTCAACGGTTGAAAATGTAATAGTTTTGACAGTGTCATTATGCTTTTTCGAGTTAAATAAATTTCCTTGACAGTATTATGTGGTAAGGCTGCAGCGTTGTGTAAAGCCGTTTTTCACCAGAAATTACTGCATGAGCTGCGATGAATAAACGGAAGCGTTACCGTGGTAGATTTTCTTTTGCGTTAATTTTTTTTTGCTATTTCTTCTAGTACAAAATGTTCTTTATACATTCGATATTACTTTTGACTAATAATTTTCTGCCTAAACAAATTGTTTTCATAATTGATTATTGTTTATAACTATCTTCTCTTATAGAATGGGAATTTTAACTTTTCACAGACTGATTAGTTATAAAGAAATAGTTATCAAACATTGAGGACAATCATTTTGTGCAATCTTCTTTTTCTGTAGATAATTTGTTCTTTGTATAAGAACATCGAATTTTATCGTTTACCTCTTATTTCTTACTAGAATTAATAAGAAAGATTATTTCATTAAGATCATTTTTAATTATTTATTTGTGTAGAGTACAATTTTTTTGGGTTCTGCAATAAACTAGGTGTTGTAATTCAAAACAACGTTTTTAAAGGTTATTTACAGATCGGTCCATCCAACGTACTACAAATTATTTCACCCCTTGCATTTATCTCTACGGCAAAACAGCTTTTTGAATTGATATTTTTAAACATTTAGCGAAAGAGAAAAAATACTTCCACCTAAAAACGTGAAACCCCATTAAAAAAGTTATTCTAGTTGATATGCACTTCTTTAGTAATCTAAGAGAAGATTGCTATGAGCAATAGGGTGGTCCAAAAATGCATGGAAAAATTTTTTTGTATGCTAGAGGGCAACGACCCCCCCCCCTATTTTATTTCAAATCCGAAAAAAGAAATTTCGTAATTTTTTATTTTTCTATTTTTTTTATTTCAACAGGTGACGGTTTTTACTTGAAATTTCCCATGTAAAATGCATGGAGAAAAATCACTTTTTTGAATTTTTAGAATAATTTTTTTGGTTTGAAAGAATGTGGCGGGAAAGTATGGGGGCCTGTAGAGAATTATCCAACGAAGAATTTCATCTATCAGACATATTCTCGTCTTTTTTTATTTAAAATGATTAATATTGGTCTGGTGAAATATTTATTATCATTGGTTTATTAAATTTCAATTACACAGGCCGACAAAATTTGACAAAGGTCCGGAACCAGAGACCAGACCTAGTATACTCGAAGGTTTTTGCTGCGCTGAATCCGAATCCGACCTCAGAAAACTTCCATCCCCCTCAGTTTTCGAGATATTGTAACCTAAAAGTGCAAAAAACACCGTTATTTGCTATATTTGAGGTTACATAGCATCTTGAATAAATTTTTTTTTCAAAAACGGGCGAAAGCATCACAAAGGAGCACCCTTGCCCTTTGAAATCCATTTTTCAGATTCAAGATAGCTTTTTTTTCATCGATATATTTTTGATTGAAGTTAAGTATTTTCGCAGTTTCGTAACAACGTTAAAACACCCTATATAGCATATGTGAGGCTATAAGCCCAATTTATAAGTGATCGTATTCGAT
>NC_046660.1:76545867-76562479 GCF_010883055.1 Belonocnema kinseyi | reverse complement strand
GGAATTTTTCTGAGGTCAGATTCGGATTCAGCGCAGCAAAAACCTTCGGGTATAGTAGGTCTGGTCTCTGGTTCTGAGAATTGTTGGCCTGTGTTATTTAAGCAAATAGAATTTGTTTAAATAATGTTTTCCAAAAAATTCATTTTCCCCCCTAAAAATTATTACTATTAGTCAAGAGGAATATTTGTTAACATTTTTTTATTAATTTTTTATTATTTAAGCAAATGGAATTTGTTTACACAATTTGTTCGAAAACTCTTTTTTTCCTTAAAAATTATTACTATTAGTCTAGTGGAATATTTATCAACATTGTTTGATTGACTTTATTTTTTAAACATTTTTTAATAAAAACTATTACTTGAATATAACTGATAAATTAATTATTATTAAATTAATTATTGATCAGTAATGGATTATTACTGATAAATATTCTGTTAGACCCACAGCAATAATTCTTATTTAAAAAAATTCGAAACAAAATTATTCAAACAAATTTCATTTGTTTAAATAATTTAAAATGAATGATGAATGAATGATGAATGAATGATTCCACGAGACCAATAGTGATCATTTTTAAGGAAAAAACGAATTTTTATAACATTTGTTTAAACAATTACAAATTAATAAACATTTGTTATTAAATATTTCACTAGGCTAATAGTAATAATTTTAAGAGGGGGGGGGGTTCGAATAAAATGTCAACAAATTTAATTTGTTTAAATAATGAATAATTAATTAATCAATTATAATAAATATGCCACTAGACATATGGATAATTCTCAACGGGCCCCCATACTTCCCGTCACATTTTTCCAAATCCTAAAAAATGATTCTAAAAACTCAAAAAAGTGATTTTTCCCCATGCATTTTACATGGGAAACTTCAACTCAAAACCGGCACTTGTTAAAATCGAAAAATGAAAAAGATTAAAATTAGGGAATTTCTTTTTTCCGATTTGGAATGAAATATTTTTTTAAAACTTTTAAATTTTATTTGCTTTTTTGCCTTTTTATTTTTTATTTTCTTCTCAGAAAAAGTTCTGTCTTTTTTTAAATTAGATTAGGAAAATTGTATGGTGTCTGTCCTACTTTGGTTGTTGGATTCTTGGTTTTATTTTTACAAATTCGAGAATCAACGAATAGTTACTGTTCTATACATATGAGAGAAATATAGTTTCAAATATTAAATTATAAAAAATACGGTTTTTGAATTACGTGCGCTTAAACAGTTATTAATATTTTGTATTAATACAAGAAATTAAAGGGAAAGCTTCAGAAATTGTCTTTAACTTGCTTTATAAACTTAAGAGAAGGCTTATTTATTATTGCAACAAATTTTATAAGAAAAGCAAATGCGTGACGTTTTAATATATAATTCATTGTCAATTGAACAAGATTTATATTCTTGGAACAATTTCGGATTATCTTAGTTTTTTTTTCGTCGAAAATTGGTATTTTGAATTAAAAAAAAAATATTTTAAACATTTTAAAGAAGATTCACAACTTCTAAACAATTTGGTATTTTTAGTTAAAAAATCCTTAGATTTCAAAGAGGATAACGATTTTGTGTAGAATCTTAGTTTGTGCTCATATTCCTAAAATCAATTCTATAATCTTCAGGAATTAGTCTTTTTGTCTCTGGTTTTCGTATAAAATTGTCAATATAAAAATAAAACATTAAATATATACTTCAACAATAATATGATATTTTATTGTTTTCTACCAGAAATCAATTATCTTAAGTAAATATGATCCTTGTTTTCATTCTAAATTGCTTTAGATAATAATACTATGAAATACACAAATTTTACATCAACAATTATTTTATATTTGAATTCGAAAATTGCGTAAAAATACAAAAATGCCGCACGTGTATTTGTTTTCTAGTTTCTTCAAAAATTATACTTGAGAACCTTGAACAGAAATTTGAAGGGAAAAAATACAAAGAACAAGTTCCAAATTCAAAATAAAAAAAATTGTTTATAAAAATGCCCTATATTGTTATGAAAAACAGCAACAAGAGGTATGTTATACTATTTTGCAAAGCTTGTGGGTGAATGCGCATTTTCAGTACAAAAATGATTTTTTCTTTTAAAAACTTCTTTTACAGTGAGCGATTGAAAACAAATGTGTTTTCGCGATTACCACATTTTGAAAAATCCTATCTTGATATTTTCGAGTATCTCATTTAAATAAAAAAATGCGTGTTCGGTATATATATATATATATTCCAATTTTTCAAAAGTAAAATCTTCTTATCGCCAATAATGAATGATTTGAAATAAAAATATTTAAAATTTTTGAAACACAAATTGTATAGTTTAAAATTTTTAAATTCTATACTAGACAATTCTAGATACTAACATTTAAATACATACAATTTATCAACTGAGTGAAATAAATTCTTCAAAACTGAAAAAGTTCTCATTGATAAATTTAAAAAACTTAAAATTAAGAACTAAAAACGATTTGAATTTCGTCTTTAAAAATGACAAACTCTAAATTGAGTAATAAAATATTTTCAAATTAAACATTCTTGAGTCAATTTTGTAGTAAAACTAAGGTATATTCTTCAATAAGAAATTATTAAACAATATGTTAGAAATAAAATTTAGGGATAAAACTAATTTATTTGTAGAATTTTATAATTTTTCATCGGAGATTGCATGCATTTAGATTAAATAAAAAAAAACAAGAACATTCATTATTAAAAAAGATTGAAAGTATTTTCATTTAACAAAGAAAATAAAAAATATTTAATAAAAACCGCATCACTTTAAAATAAAAAAATCGGCTTATATTTACTCTGAATTATAAGATATAGTTTCACAGTTTACGAGTTTTTTATTTAGGCTATATTTAATTGATAAAAAATTCTCATTTTGCACATGTAAACTAATTTATCATAGAATGAGCTGTATCGAAATCGTATGTATATAATTTTTTCTGTTGTTTTTGAATACTTCAAATTATTACAATTTATAAATATATAATATTTCTTGTAGTCTAGACTCTAGAGAGATCTATAAAAAGGGACTTTTTATGTCTTTTTTGGATAACATGATATTAGCCACAATCTTAAATTTAACAATATTTCACATTTATAATGATTGTCCACATTTTCAAAATTTATGGATTAAATTTTAGAATATTAATCTTAGGAGAAGAAAAATAAATAAATATCTATTATATATTTCTGAAATTATATATTTTCTCCAAGGGAGAGAAAAATTGCAGAAAAAATTTTCCGATCACAGTCGCTTACAGATAGTTAAGAATGGGTGGTTGGACAACTTGGTTTTGGCTTATGATTTTTGCAGTTTCCCGTCTCATACATTTGGTTCCCTAAAACAAATAAAAGATAATTTTTTCAACTCTTTTCTGACCACAATTTTTAAATTCTGGAATAATTCTAATCTCTATACATATATACTTCAGGACACAGAGGCACAGAAAGAATCAAAAGTTACTGACTAGTAATTGATTTTCCATCTATCAAGGATTTCGCCTTATTTCTTTTTTATACTTGCATTCATAGTAATAATTTCTGAATTGCATTTTTTTATTGGAAGCTTTTAAAATGTATTTTAAATGAATGAAATATTTTTCTGTACAACTTACTGTGTCTACAACCAGGCAAGCATTTATACTTGCAACGATCACAGTATCACAGTACGCTATCACAGTATCACAGTATGCTATGCAAAATGCTGAGTCATCCTTCTTGCCATGATTGTCCCAGGAAACACAGACTAAGTATTTTGCAAGAAATAAGACAGGTGTTATCATGAATATTGAAGACGTCGATTATTTCTTAATTTTATTACTTATAATCGAGCAGAAACTTTGTTTGAATCTTATTATTGACAAAGCTGTCAGTATGGGAATGTTACGAGGAAGTATTAAATATTTCCTTCTTTTCCCCTTTTTGAGAATTAATTTTATTTCTGTTTTTAGGAAATTTTCCCGGTTTCTCATTTTTTTCGCATAAATGCAAACCTATTTAATAGGACCTAATTACAAAATTCAACTGTTATTGCTTAAAGTTAATTATTTCCCACTGAAAAATCTATAATTATATGTTTGGTTTAGAACTAATCTCGTTAGGTTAAAAATGCTACTATTTTGTTGAAGATTCAAACACTTTAGTAAAAGTTCATAGTTTTAGTTTTCAAGTAATTTTCTTAGTTAAATATTGAACTATTACATTTTTTCGTAAGAAATTGATCGTTTTTAGTTTGAAGTTCAACTATTAAATTATTCATAAAAAATTCACATTTCAAGGTTAAAAATGTACCTAAATGACTGAAAATGAAATTACTTTGCTAAACATTCGCTTTCTTCCTTTAAAATTTAATTCTTTTTTATTAATTTTTGTTATGCTTAAAACTTAATTTTTATAACTGAAAATTTTAATATTTTATTTATAAATGAAAATCGATTGTTTTCAGTTGAAGATTCAACTATTCGGTTGTAAGTATATCTTTTTACATGAAAATAAATTGTTTTGAATTTAAATCTTAAGCTGTTGGTTGAAAATTAACCCTACTGTTTTAAATCCAACTGTTTAACAAAAAATTGGTCTTTTTAGGTGGAAAACTCTATTACGCTGGTAAAGTACTTAAATTTAATTTAAATTCAACTTTTTTATTTGAATTCTACTATTTTTCATTTAAAATTCAAATATTTTTTCGTGGGATTATCAGCTCTTAAATTTTTTCTTGAGAATTAATCTTTTTTAATCAATAAGTTAAATTTTTTTTTACTGGGAATTAAAAAATTTTGTTAAAAATTCAAAGATATAGTTTAAAAATGGTCAATTTGCTTGTAAGTTAAACTATTTTATTGTAAACGCAACTGTTCAGAAATTTTTTGAAATATTCTTGGTTCAATATTCAATGGTCTTCGAAAAAGTTAATTTTGTTGTCTGCAAGATTCAACAATTTCCTTAAAAATGAAATTTTTTGTGGTTCACGTACAATTTTCTTTTAATTCGATCATTTGATTTAAAATTAATGGTTCTAGAAAATTCAACTATTTGGATAAAAATTCGTTACTTACTTTTGAAATTCAACTATATTTTGTGGTACAATGGTATCAAAATTGAAAAGAAATTAAAATAGCCAAATAAGTTTCAAATAGCTCATTTAAAAAACACTAATTAACGAAATAATCAATAATTAGGTATTATTATAATTACAAACATAATTAATGGACATAATTATAAAAAAGTGAAGAGCGCACAAATAGGTTGATATTACATGTAAGCAGAAGTAAACAATTTCGTTCTTTGATTAAAAAATGAAAAATAGATTTTCCAAATTTAATTTTTTTCCAATTTCTTGTTACATTTGGGCTTTTATAAGAAAGAGTCGCTTACAGATAGTTAAGAATGGGTGGTTGGACAACTTGGTTTTGGCTTATGATGTTTGCAGTTTCCCGTGTCATACATTTGGTTCCCTAAAACAAATAGAAGATAATTTTTTCAACTCTTTTATGACCACAATTTTTAAATTCGTTTATAAATATTAAATTAATAATAAATTAATAATAATTAATAATAATCAATAAGTTAATAAATAAATTCGTTTATATAAATATTAAAAATAAATTTAAATAAATTAATTTAGTCCTTTGAGATATAGTCTGGCTTAGCAGTTTTTGTTACTAAGTGAACATTTTTATTTTCTTAAAATATAATTTTCTAATTTTGTCTCTTGAACTATTTCAGATATCAAAAATGAGCGAGAGGCATTTTTTCTAAAACTTCTTAAAATAAGACAATTGTGTTTTTAGCTTTTTGTTAAATTTTCGCTTGCAAAATTATGTAAAGATTCAATTTTTCGAACAAAAATTCTCGCGGTCACAAGAATGATAAAGCCTATATAAAACTTACAGGATGTCTCCCTTAGAGAATCCCAATTTCAACTAAAAATAATATTCTGAGTTTTTTTGTGAAAATCGACTTTTTATATATTTTCCCCAAAGGATTTCGAAAGAAAATAAAACAGGCCAAGATTTTGTTGAAAAATTATTAGCTATTGTAATTAACCATCCAATTTTCAAAATCTGTCGAAAACTTTTTTAGGGAAGCTTGTTGACCATATGCACCACATTTTTCACAAATGATTTTATTTAGGTGCACTACTTTTCCAGTATAAAATTTTTCTTTTCGTTAAGAAACAAAAAAACTTCATTTTTACGTAAACACTTTTTAAAATGTTGCATTTAATGGACTTCAATATTTTTGAATATTGATGAAAAAATAATCATTTTCAATTGCTTTATCACCAGTGCGTAAATTGGATAAAAAATTTCACTTTTTATATATTTATATTTATTTTCATATTCATATAAAATATAAAATTTATACTACGTTTCACGCTGATCAAAATAAAATCATCGTCTTTCATGGAATTCACCAAAAATTGGAACAAAATATAATTTACTGAAAACAAGTGATATTTTTAGGGATCGTGTACCTTTTGCACTCACAAAGTTCAAAACTTTTAATTCTAAATAACTTTTTTTCTCTAATTCACCTTCTTTTTAGCAGTTTACGCAAGAATGAAATATTTCGATTTTACGGAGAAAAAGCTTTGTCGCTGAAAAAATGGTTTACTTAAAAAAAAATTGTGAAAAATGTAGTGTACGCTGTGAACAATATTTCCTAAAACAATGCAAAATGTCAAGAGATGAACTTTTGGAAAAAATTCAGTTTTAATATTTTGCGAAAAATAGTCACCCTCTTGTTACTTGCAAAATGTCTTATATTTTTATTTGATCATTCGATAGATAAAGGATTCTCGTATTAATACAGAAAAAACTTAAATATATAAAATCAGTAAACAAATATAGTTTAAAAAAAAAATTTGTCAGTTTTCGACTGAGTTGGACTTGGAAGGTTAACTTCAATAACTCGTAATTTCTAATATATTTATTTTAACTAAGCTATAAAATACGTTTTAATTAATTTTCATTGTAGAATTATATAGATATTGAAAAGCCAATTTATTCTGATACTTTAATCTGGATATTATCCTTTAATTTAAAGTAAGTTATTATTTATTTTTAGTGAAATTTCTATTTATTAATGCGTTATTTAATTATTATAAATTATTTTTAACGATTTCTCGAATAAATGATCATAGGTATCGGAATCAGTGTAGAGTTGACATTTTTTCACTAAAAATACGATCACTTTGTTGGAAATTTAATTATTTTGTCGAAAATTTGTCGTTTTGGCTTAAAAATTCTACAATTTGATTGCCATTTTTTTCTTTTTTGACTAAAACATTTTTTGGTTAGAAATCATATCCTGAATATCATACATCTAAAATATGTATTTATTTTTAGTAAAAAATCAATTTATCAGTTATAAATTAAAATAGTTTGTTAAAAATTAATTACTTTTATTTGAAGATATAAGCATGTTTTTGCAAGTTTGTTTTTGATGCTTAAAAGTTATTTATGTTTGGTTAAAGATTCATCAGTTTTATTGGAAATTCGCTTTTTTTTGGTTATCAATTAAACTGGAACTTTGATTTTTGCCACTCAACTGATGCAACTCATGCGCTAAGAATACGGCCTCATGCTGTTTTTTCACGTTTGGATGATCATCGCCTCTCTCGGAATCGTGGCTACCTTAATCACAAAACTGCGGAGGCTATTTATCAGCTCTAGAAATGAAAAAAAAGAACAGTTTGCAAAAATCAATGTTCCAGTCAACCCTTGTTCAAACTAGAACTGTATTGTTTTTTGTTCGCTTCTTAAGAATTAATCTTTTTAATTTAAATTCAAAGTATTTTGTGAAATATTCTACTGATTTGTTTAAAATTCATATTCTATGGTTTAAAATGCAACTGTTTATTAAAAAAATGCTTTTTTTTGCCTAAAAATTAGACCTTTTAGATATATAAAATAAAACTATTATTTTTATTTTTTTCTACACGTGTATTTGATCAATTAGCTGAAAATAAACATAACACACAAATAGCGAAGTACTTTGTTGTTGTGTTTATATTATTATGTTTACTTATGACAAATAAAATCACTAAATTTCAAATTACCGCATAAGCACCGAAAAATATAGAGGCCAATGGGGTTGCATTCACTTTCAAAGTAAATATGTCAACATTATTTCTCATTATTTATTTTTGAGAAATAAAAGGTGTCATGTCAAGAATTTACCAAAGGCCAAACAGAAAATTTTTGAAGAGGGAAAAAAACTATGCAACTTTCGTGGTTTTGATTGGAAGAAAACAAACTGTTTATCGTCATTCTCAAGATGCCCTTTGTTGTTTACTTATTATTTATTTATAACTAAATAACCAAAGCAGTGTTAAAACGTCCAAGAATTTAAGAAAAAGCATCAACTATCTACCATGACTAAAGTAGAAGATAGTTTTAAACAATTTGAATTGGTTGAAGCAATTTTGTGTGTTAAATTTCAATTATTATCGCCGCCCTGTAAGAGAAAGTTGTGCACAAAAATTGGTAATTTAAGAAAAATGTATAATTGAGAAAAAAGACTTTACAACTCTATTTACTAAAAGAACTCTCAAAAATTATAATTAGAGCCAAAAAACTAGCAAACCCCTATTTATTACATATGGGGTGTTTTGAGACCCTGTAAAACAGACTTATGGAGGTGATACTTATTATATTATTACGTAGATTATTTACTTAGAACCACCTGAAGAAACATCCAATGTGCTATCAAAATTTTTTTTCTACTTTTCTATGAATAATAATACAGTACGAAGCTAATATATTCAGGATAACGTTTAATTTAGTCCATATAAAACTTACAAGGAGTCGTGTTCGTAACTGAAATTAAAAACACGATGCTCGCTTTTTTGAAGGTCTTCTCATTCTAAGAAGTAAACATGTTAGTCCAAGTGTTAAATTTCGAGAACGAGACTTGGGAAAAACGGTCAAAATTAATGAAATTTCAGTTCTAAATTCACTTTCTTCAAAAACGATGTATTCTGAATACTTGGGCTAGCAGATTTACTCCGAAGGAGGACGAGATCTCGGTGAAATTACCAGAGTGGCTTCTACTTCAGTTTCGTACACACCTTTCTAGGTAAGATGTATTTTGAATACCTAGACTATCGGCTTTACTTCTTAGAACAATAAGGCCTCGGGAAATCGGTCTAGGTGAATATAATTTCCGTTATCAAGGCACCTTCCTCAAATCCTCAAATGAGATGTGTTCTGAATACCTGGACTTCCAGGCTTACATTGTTGAAGTACTAGACCTTAGAAAATGGTCACGGTGCCTCCTACTTCAGTTTTGAACGCACCTTCCTTGAAGAATATATTTTATAAATACCTGGATTATTGTGTATATTTCCTAGAACTACCAGATCTTGGAAAAAACATTCAAGGTGAATAAAATTATAGTCCTGAAGGCTAGACTACCGCTTTCACTTTATATAAGTACAAGGTCTTGGAAAAATATCCAGGGTACCTCCTACTTAAGTTTTGAATGCCGGTTTAATTCTTAGAACTACCAGACCTTGCGAAAACGGTGAAGGTGAATACAATTTTAGTCCTGAATGCACCTTTCTCAAAAAATACGTATTCTAAATACCTGGAGTACCGAGTTTACTTCCTAGAACTACCAGACCTTTTGAAAAATGGCCTGATTGCCTCCCACTTCAGTTCTGAACGCACCTTCCCCGAAGAAGATGTACTATAAATACCGGGGGTATCGGGCTTATTTCCCAGAATTATCAGACCGTCGAAAAATAGTCAGAGGAAAAATATATTTTAGACCCAAAAGCACCTTTCTTGAAGGAGAAGTATTCTGAATACCTGGACAACCAGGTTTACTTTGTAGAAGTTCAAGACCTTGAACAAATAGTCAGGGTGCCTCCTAGTATAATTCTGAATACACTTTACTCGAAGTAGATGTATTCTTAATACCTGAAATATCTAGTTTAATTCCTAGAACTACCAAACCCTGGGAAAGCATTTGAGGCGAATAAAATTTCAATCCTGAAGACAATTTCCTCGAAAGAGATATATTCTGAATATCTGAACTGCCAGAGTTAGTTTTTACAATGAAGAGACCTTGAAAAAATGGTCGTGTTGCCATTATCAGGGTAGCTATATTTTACTTCTAAACTTCTTGCAGTTGTCAATTTTCAAGAAAACATTTCTTTCTGTTAAAGTTCAGTTTTGCAAATTGTTAAGCGATCCTTGATTGCGATTTAATGAAATTTGCGAACAAATATTGACAACTCCAATTCCTGCCATATCTACTTGATACATCGTAGTTTTGTGTATTAATCTTGGGTAAGGAAAAATATGGCGCCTATAAAGTTTTGATAGAACAAGACTTAGCTTAAATTAAAATTAAACATTTTCTTTCTTTAAGATTTTCGATAAAGATGCGAGACTTATAACGTAAAATCAACAAATAATGATTCAGAGTCCAATATGTTTCAGAAGTTTTAAACTAGCTTGAGGAAAGGAAGCATGTGGCACTTAGAAGTGTTTGATGATGCAACGTTCAGTTTTAACTTTATTGTATTTTATTTTATTCCTTTAACAGTCTTGAGAAAAAGAAACATATAGAGGATAGGAGGGTCTGATGACGCAATATTTAGATAAGGTTTTTATTCAAAACTTAAACTATTTTTTTTTAATTCCTAAACAGAAAACGAAAAATGCCATGCTATATTCTCAACATATTGATTTAGAGTTTAATATGGCTTGGAATCAGGTATTTCCTTCAACAGTCTTAAGGAAAGGAAACATGTTCTGCTTGCGAGATTTTGATAACGTATAATTATATTCCACCCACTTCTAATTTAAATTTGACTAAACCGTTCTATATGGACATGATTAAGGAATAAGCGATAAAAATAAGCAAAATAATGATCTTTTTTAAATTTTGGTGTTTGGGAAGTTTGCACATAACACTTTTCAAATATCAAACATTTTTTAAAAATTTTAAGTAAGTCTGGACTAAAGTGAATCGAAATTATTTATTTATCCTCATATTTTAATAAGATCACTTACTCAGAAAAAACATAAATAGTACTGTTCCCCTCATCTTCAATAAAGTAGGAATAGTTGAGAATAATTTTCCTTAATCAGAATATGTAGACAAGAAGAAAGGTCCTTCAAATATTTCTGTGTTTTCAAAGGCTTATAATGCGAACATAAAATAGCCATTAAAAAATGCTAATGTTTGTTTTATCACAGGACACAAAAATAATATCAGCTACTAACTGTGCAAACGATGAATTAGACAAAAATGGTAAAATTTGCTTATCATTGTTGCGAGAAAAAAATACTTTAGGCTGTCTTCAGATATAAGAATTTCAGGTTTATTAAGGTGAAGCGAAAACATATTTGAATTATTTTTAAAGTTCAGAAGTGGTCTAAAATTTGTTTGGTACTTGGATGACCTGCAAGAAGTTGCAGATACAATAAAATGTATCTCTTGTCCGCGCCTCCACAATAAAGCAGTAAATAAGAGTAAATTTTTTGTAATTTGGTACGAAATTGTTTTTTAATGGGCCAAATAGGTTCTGAAAATTAGACCGTTGAAAAAATGAAATTTTTTAGTTAAAAGACTTACAAAATAATCTATTGATTGTACATTAAAAGTGGAATCATGATTCGGAAACATTTTTTAATTATAATAAATAAATAAATAAAACATGTGAACGAATGTTTAATTCTTCTTCTCATTAACATTTTATACTGATCCCCTTTCCCTTCAGGGTCTTTTCTGTGATTTATGTATATTCTGTACTTTGTTTGAAAAGTGTTTTTAGTGTAATAAAAAGAAATGAAAATTAATTATAGGATATGAAACTAAAAAAATAATTCTTCAGTTTTTAAAATTTATTTTTCGTGACATGTAGGGTGATCTCCTTTCCTCGTTCTATTTAATAAATTATATGAAGTTGAAGAAAAAAGTCTTGAATCTTTAATTCTATTTTTCATCGACTGACACCTTCTCCTAGCCAGCCATTTCTATAATTTTGATTTAAAAGAGAATGAATAAAAGTCTTTAGCCTTTAATTTATCTTTAAATTGAAGTGCAATACTCAAACCCTCATTTTTTATTATTATTATTGTAAAAAAATCTGAAGTATTTAATTTTTAATTTTTCTTTTCATGAGCATATTTTACTGACCCCTTTTTATTCAATAAAAAAAATTAATGCATGAAAGTATTTGGTGTGCAATTCTGTTTTTCATTGATATGTTATACTGATCTCCCTCTCTCACTTCCTTTCAGACTTTTCTATGGTTTTATAAAAACTATTTATAAGAAAATACAAGTAAATAAAATAAAATCTTTAGACTTTCATATTTTCTCTTTATTGACATGGACAACTAATCCCCATCTCCCTTTTTATTCAATAAAACAAGCAATAAAACAAATTTTTCATTGAAATATGTTACTGACACTTTCTATGTTTCCGTTTTTTTATAATACTATAGAAAAATTCTTTAATCCTTCATTATTTTTACATATTTGCATTAGGATTTATTACTGATCCATTTCCCTTTTTTATTACCCTCCTCCATTTTATGTAATAAAAAAAGTAAAAGTAAATTGAAAATAAATAAATAAAATGATTTGATTTTTAAATCTTCTTTTCATTGAAATGTACTACTGATATCTTATTCATTCAGTTCTTACTATGTTTTTATAAAATATAATATTGTGTTGCAAATGGAACTATTTTCTTGAAAATTCTTTTTTTTTGGTTAAATCTTAGTTTTTCTTATTTGAAAAGTCTATATTTTGAGTTCAGAATGAATTTCGTATGGTTCAAAAATCGACTACTATTTTGTGGAAAATTTCATAATTTTGTTGCAAATTAACCTATTTTGTTAAACAGTCTTCTTTTTTGCATACAAATTTAAGTATTACATAGAATATTCATATTTTCAGATAGAAAGTTTTTTTTTATTGAAAACGTATCTTTTTATAAAGAAAGAATTTTCTAAACATGAAAATTCACCCTTATGGATTAAGAATTTAGCGGCATTTCTAATGATTCGTCGTTTTGAAAATTCAACTATTTGGTAAGAAATTAAATTTTTTGTTGACAATTCGTTTCTCTGATATTTTTCCGCTGGGATCTAAATATTCGTCGAAAACGATCGTTAGAAAGCATATTATAAAGATTTTATTCGAAAATAGTTTTGACAAAAACATGAAATAGCTGATAAAAAATTATTCTAGTATTCGTTTTACCATTCGAAAGAAAATAAGTTGTTTCATCGTTAATGCGATAAATGTGAGAAAAAATGTGATATTTGCTTTTGATTGTCACGAGGAAAGAAATATTCCCAAGTTTATGGTTTTATGTTAGACAATTTCAGGTCTTAATGTTTAAAGATGAATTATTTTATTAACTGTTTGTAATTAAAGCCAGTTCTTAAAAATTAAAACAATTGTAGATGACAAATTATCGAGTTAATTTGTTAGTAGTACTATGGAACATGTAACATTAATCGTGAAGTTTCCACTGATAGCAAAACTTGGTTAAAATTTTAATACGTTATAAAAAAATGTGTTAAAAATAAGATTTAATGATAAAATTAGTTTATTTCTAGAACCTTGAAGTATCAAATGAAATTTAAATATATTCCACTTAAATAAAAAGAAAGACAATTGGCGTCATGAATACTGACATACTTACATTAATTATGTTTGAAAAACTATACTCTTTTTATAGGAATAAAAAATTTAATGATTCTTCACCAGGTTTCCATTAAAACGATTTTAAATTTATAGTAAATTATATTTTGCGTATACACATTAATAAATTATATAAACGCAGCTACATCGCATTAATATGTGAATAAATTATGATGTTGTTTTTTCAATGTATCACATTTTTATGCTATACAAAATTATAGTTTCCAGTTTTTGTGGCCATTCTTTAGAGAGATCGATGAAACAGAAATTTTAATTATCTCCGTTGTGAAAATTCTTTGTCCACAATGAAAGGTAAATAAATTTCCAACGAAATTATCAACATCTTTTTATTTGCATGATTTTAAAGTAAAAATTGTAAGTTTTAATTATTAATTAACATTTAATTCTTCTCAAATGAACTGCAATTTTTACAATATAGAAAGACTTCCTCGTAAACCACATCGTTTTAGTTCTTTTTTGTATTGTGTCTGACTAAGACGTCCTTATCTACTTGAATTTATAACTTAACGACCAGTACTTTTAACATATGTTGGATAATAAATACATTGCTATACAGTATATGCATAAAGATAATGTATGTCCGAAGGTAAATTCAAGAGAAACCTAAAAACATCTAAAATATTCTTAGCTAAATAAAAAATCTTATGATCTAAAGAAAAAAACAATTGTGAATTGTTCTTTGATAAAAATGAAAATATGACGAGGCTTTTGACATTTATCAACTCTGCCATAAATAATTTTTTTCTTAAGAAAAAAATTTTGATTTTGGGAATTGTAGTTACTTACGAAATATATTTTTTATTAAATTTTTTTTCTTCTATTTGGGAGAAAAGCTGTAACTTTCATTTAATTTAACAATTACTTCATTTAGCCCATGATCGATTCTTTGATATTTTTAACGCTTTTATGGAAATTATTTTATTTAAAAGGTAGTTAGGTTACTCTTAATTATTCACTATGTAAATTAAAAATACATTTAATAAAATCAATTTATGATGAGATGCAATGTCAGTAAATCGATATTTCTCGAATAATATTTAATAAAAACGTGAAAAATAGAAATATTATGAACAAAAATTTAAAATAAAGTTAGCTACTGTTAATTAAAACTCATTACAAATAAAATTTTGTTTTGAGCTCAGATACAAGACGTAAAGAAAGCAAGGTAAGGGGAAGTCTTTCGGTTCTAGCCTCGTTGTGTAAAATATACTTGCATCATTTTCAAGAAAAATCATTTTACACGCAAGCATGCTGCAGCTTTAATAAAAAAAAAAACATTTTTGGTAGTTTAATGTTGTCCAATGGAGTCCGCCTTTGGTATACTTCTCAAGGTTCCTAAAATAAAGGTTAAGTTTTTAAAGCAGATAATTCGAAACAAAATAAAAAATGTAGTTTATAAAATATATGTATTTAAAAACTCTTCTCATGAAATTGGTTACTTAGACAAAAATTCAAAAAGTTAGATCATTTTCAAAAATATGCAATTTTTGTTTTTAAGAGACCGGTAAATTTAAAGCGTTATTTTTAGTGGATTGTAAAAAGATTTACAAATTATCTGAATACAATTTTTTGATCAGGCACAAATTATCGAGCGTGAAGCGCGAGTTTCGTGATGAAAATGCAATCGTGATAGTCGTAGGTGATTTGAGAACGTTCTTTTAAAAAAATGGAAACAAAATTCCGTTCCAATTAATGGTCATAATTTCTCAGCGGTTTAAATGGCAGTTTTGGATTTCAGTTATAATATTAATGATAATTGAAAAATGTATTTAAAGTGTACGCATTAAACGTACGAAGGAGCTCGAAAACAAGCACCAAGCCCCGCGTTCATAGCGAGCAATGAGAAGGAGCCTGCTGCGCAAGCATATTTTGTTTCCATCGCTTTCTCTCAATCAATATATTTTTAGTCATACATTTTAGACGGTTGCAAATTCAACAATTTTGTATAAAAATCATCCTTTATGATTTGAAATTCACCTTTTTGTTGAATATCAAAATTTTAGTTGACTTATCTAACATTAAGTCATGTTGGTAGACAGTTAGACTATGCTTGGTTAAATATTAATTTTTTTCCAGAAATTCATTTTTTAACTGAATGTGTAATTTTTATTTTTCGTAGAAAGTATGTTTTAGTTGGAGATTCTTATTGCTTTGTAGAAAAAACAATATTTCTTAACTGACATTTCCCCTTTTTTTATTGTTAAAAACTGCAAGTATTTGATAAAAAATGTATTAACTATTACTTTAATAATTCAATTATTAAATTGAAAATTCGGTTTTCTTTGTTAAAATATTAAGTATTATATTTTTTGTTGGAATATTCTGTTTGTTGACAATGAAACTTTTCGGTTTGACAATTTAACTATTTTTGGTTGAAGTTTAATCTTTTGCGTTTAAAAATTGGACAATTTGTTTGGAAATTTATATTATGTTTGAATTTAGTTATTTTATTGAAAATACAAATATTTTCTCGAAATGTCATCTTTTTCGAACGGAAATTCAATTTTTGTATCGAAAATTTATCTTTTTGGGCAGCGAATTTGCCCTTTTACAATGAAAATCTATCTTTTTTTGGTTTAAAAACAAGCTTTATTCTAAAAAATTTCAGCCACAACTATGTCTCACGACCGTGAGATAGGTGGTTACAGTATGTAAGGAAATCAATACGACGATCCAGCAAAAGTTTCGTGCACCCTGAGAACACGGAGCGATTCAAGAACTACCGCCTTCTGCATTTTTCCCTTAAGTATTGTAGCATATTGTTAACACGCAGGGATGTTTTTCAGGCTAAAAGTGAGTGAAATCTTGGTACTTCCAAGAGCGCCGATGATAAGGACGATTATATTGACAGAATATTCCGGGTACAATCGTTGTAGCTCTCTAATAAGGTCTCTATACCTCTCTTTCTT
>NC_046660.1:76503233-76545767 GCF_010883055.1 Belonocnema kinseyi | reverse complement strand
TTATTTTGAAAATGCATTATTATATTTGATGATATTTGAAATACTGTGAAAATGTTGCATAAGAAAATGTAACTTTTGGATTTTCCATTATCTTTTATGCTGTCAAAATTTATTTTTGGATTTATCAAGAAAATTCAAAAAGTTGTTATGATAATCTTCTAGGGCATTTAGAAATCAAACTTTTCCTTTTCTTGTCATTTTTTCTTATCGTCCGTTAATCGGCTTAAAAGTTTCCTTTCGTGTGTTTTTTGAAATTTTGTAAATGCTATAAATCTCATAATTTTTTATTATTTGAAAAAAGTCATTAGGATAAAATGTTCAAATTTTTGAATAATATGAATAACCGCACAGAGAATTTTTTAATTTTGAAAAAGGTGGTCTCAAAAACATTCAAAATGTGCCCAATTTTTGAATGTTTATCCAAAATGGCTGACTAACGAACTTGACCTTTAGTTTAGGACACGCAACGATTGTACCGCACAGCAATCTGATAAATTAATTTTTTCAAAAGTTATGCCGTTCACAGACAGACATACATACAGACATACAGACTCACAGACAGTCATACAGACAGACAGACACATCAGTAAAAACCTGTTTTTCGGATTCAGGGTTTCTCAAAACGTGGACATTTGACAAAAACTGGGGGGGGGGGGGGTTCAAATTTTACACATATCTAATACCTTTTCTGATGAGAATGTAAAAATAGGAGAACATTATTGTAAGCCATATCATTTCTACTTAACGTTTGTATTGCGTCTGGATATGCCGTCCGTATCTACTTGACTTCTGACTTTATCACTCCAAAGAAATGTTAATTTAAAAATTCAAATTATAAATTTTTTAATTGTATGATTTTAAAATAAATATAAAAAATTTCATATTTATAATAAATGCTAACATTTTGAAAAATTTAGGAACTGAGTAGCAAAAAAGTAGATAATATTAAAATTAAAAATCATTTTTCATCTTACTATTTTTGTTTTTAAATTCACGTTGTATGTCATAGTAAGCTCTGAAATAACACATGAATTTGGAAACTAAAACGATGATATGTGAGAAATTGAATGGAAATCATACATAATAATCACCTCGAGATCAAAGAGTTATTTGAGATGGGCTTTCTATACTTCTTTTTTAATTTCGCTTTTCGAAGAAATGATTACTACAATTTTTTTGAAAAATTAAATTAAATTTTTAGAATTTCATGCAGAATTAAAAAACACATATTATCTACAAATCAAGCTGCAACCATATTTCAGATGAGTGAATGAATTAAATTAAATGTTGTAATGTTACTAATAGGGCTAAAAAAAACTGTATTATTTTTTAAAAGAAGAATAATTCCATGGATTAAAATCAAAATAATAATGTGATAGTTCAGAACTAGTGAAAATTAGAATAATTAAGAAGTGGAATTAGGTCACAGCAATACAAATTTATTTTAAATTCCAGAGTAATGAAATCTAAGCTGCGTATTTTCAGGAATTAAAACTTTTAATTGTTTTGGAGCAGAGAAAAAATACGAACCGCTATTTAAACTAAAGTGACCGTGCGAAATATGTATGTACACGCCATGAAGGGCGGGTGTCTGGCAGAAAATAGTCGAGGAACTCACCCCTCGCGTAAAAGAAAATCACTCCCAGGAAATAAGTACCCGTATAACTGCCCTTATGAATCACCCTTACAAAGAATCTAAACTTCTAATCACTTTTATATTTAATTATTTTTACAAATTACTTTCTAAACAAAGGGTAAATTAATCAATTTCAAACGGTAAGGCTGCCGGGGTAGACGGTATTAACGCTAAAATGCTTAAACACGGTGGCGCATGCATACCACATAGACTGTGCGAATTGATAAATTTATGTTTCGAGATGGGAGACGTCCCAGACGATTGAAAAGAAGCGATTATCTTACCAATATACAAGAGAAAGGGAGATAAAAGCGAGTTCAATAATTACAGAGGGATTAGCTTATTAAGCACCGTAAGTAAAATATATTCAAAAATACTTAATCGTAGGGTAATGAAAATAACAGAAGCAAAGATTTGGGAAGTCCAAAGTGGGTTTATGTCAGGAAGGTCATGTGCGGATCAAATATTTAGCTTAAGGCAAATGACAAAAAAAAGTTTGAGAGTAGGAAATAAAGTTTTCTGTGCATTTGTTGACCTAGAAAAAGTTTTTGACAAGGTAGATAAAAGTAAACTTTGGGAAGTCCTGAAAGAGTATGGAGTCAATGGATGGATCCTACAAGCTATAAAAACAATATATACAGGTAGCAAAGCGAGTGTAAGAGTGAATGGGAAACTTGTGACTGTTTCGATATTATTCAAGGAGTTAAACAAGGATGCGTTATGTTTACATGGTTATTTATATTATTTATGGACAGGTGTTTAAGAATGGCTCTCTTCGACGAAGAGGATGTGGATCTCGAAACAGTAAGAGTACGTGGGTTAGCGTTCGCAGATGATAAGGTTGTTATGGCAGAGTCTATCGAAGACCTACAAAGAATGTTAACGCAAATAAAACAAAAACTATGGTATTCGATGGAAAGAGTGAGAAAACACTATGCAATATTTTATTAAATGATGAGATAATTGAACTAGTTGATAAGTTCGTATACCTTGGTAGCTTATTTACTAGGGACGGGAAGATAGATGAGGAATTAGATAGACGAATAAATGAAGGTAAGAAGGTTATTGGTAGAGCAGGTCCCGTTTTCAGAAGTAAAAATATATCAAATAAAGCTAAAATGGTAATAAATAATTTTATATTTGTACCGACTGTACTATACGGTAGCGAGACACGGACTTATTAAGAAAAAGATAAGAGTAAAATTAACGCAATTGACATGAGATTCATGCGCATAATATGCGGGAAAACCCTGATGGACAAAGTAAGTAACGAGATAATTCTAAAAGAATGTAGTGCAGAAGAGACGCTAGTCATGGGAAAGAAATCGGTTAAGATGGTTCGGACATATTGAGAGAATGCCAAAAGAACGACTAACGAAACAAGTGTATCAAGGTAAAGTAAATGGCAGCGTGCCCCGAGGTAGACCGCGGAAAGAATGGTTAGAATGTGTGAATGAGACCCTAGTTAGAAGAGACATAAGAAGTCCCAGAAACACGAGAGCCTGAATGAAAAAATGCATGGACATAAAAGAAGCTAGAGAAGTATGCCATGACAGGAAAGTATGGCGGCAAATAGTTAATAAAAAGAGTGTCAGTAGACTGAACGACGCCTGAAACAAAGACCTTGGCTACTAATGGACCCAAGTAGGGAACCTTACATAACGACTTCGTGAGTTTCTTTGCTTGGGGCAATTGCTAAAGAGATTGATCAGCAACCTGGGTCGGAACAGTGTTGTGGAACGACCGTGTTATTTACTTAAATAGCACGAGAATTTTGGATCAATCTGAAAAATCTCTATCCCTTCCACCCACTACTCCTTTCCCCTACCGAGTGAGTCACGCCTACCCCGAAAGGGAAATGGCTTAATGGTGTAAAAAAAATAACCATGTTTACCATTTAGGACCAATAGACAAGAAAATTTTTGTTTTTGAAGTTCATAGACATTACTCCCACAATTTCTTTCTTTTGGTAAAAGGATACTTCCGTGAATAAAATTAAATGTTTTAAATGTTCCGCTATGCCGTGTTAGGTCTGAAAATAAATTTGTATAGTTGCCGGAAAGTATTTGCTACTTATAGAGGAGTAACCTTTAAATTGAGAAATTGAGAATGATACTTTTACTCTTAAGAATAGTCTTGTTGGACCTTGAAGTTCCAAACTGCTTAATCATTATCTTGATTTATGAATTTGCCAAAAAGACGCCCATTCATTATTACTACGAATTGCAAAACGGAAACACAATAATAAATAATAAAAAAAAAAAGTTAGAGCCATCATTATTTATTCGCAAATGTAGTTGTTTGCATATTTTTATTTATTTTCCATCTTATTTAATAGACGTTATTTTCATTTATTTTAAACTTGCAAACTCTCATTATTTTCCTTACAAGATTCTTTAAATTGTGTTCTTCATGTTTTTGTGGACATTACTTTATTTCGAAAAAAAACCCTTAAAATAAACCGTTATTTAGAAAGTTGCAAATAAGCCTTTAAAAACAAATGAGCTTCTTCAAATGGAAATAAAATTAAAATTCGGAGTATATATTCAACCAGAATTCTGGATAAATAGCCTGTCCAAAGCGAATGGCTATTCATCTTAAAATGTTGCAGGAATTGAATATTTACTTTGATTTAAATTATCGTTGTGTATACAGATCCGATATATTTGGCCGGACTTGAATTTTTTAGTCAGGAAAACTTTAACATCAAGGAAACTTCTTTTTCGGCAAAATCGTTTTCTACTTTAACTAAATTTTACTATTTTATTAAAAAATTAGGAGTATTAATTTGTAAATATATACACAAATTGAAACATAATAACCAGGGGAGAACGACAATAGTAAATTTTTCCGCCATTTCGAGAAAGTCGAATTTAAAATTTTCACTATAGGTCATACAGTGTTTGGTGAAAAATATTTTTGATTGTCCGATAGCTCAGATGGCAGTGTTTAAAAACTCTAAAAACCTTTAAACAAATACGTTTTAGCGACTGGTCCCAGAAGAACGATTGGTCACATATCGACCCCTTCTCCAGCTCCCTCTTCGAAGAAATAATATATAGCAAGTGGTCACAAAAGAGTGATTGGTCACATCTCTAACCCCCTTTCCAGCTTCCTTTTTGAAGAAATACGTTACAGCAACTGTTCACAAAAGAATGATTGGTCACATCTCGAACCCCTTTTCCAGCTCTCTCTTGAAAGAAATACGTTATAGAAATTGGTCACGAAAGAGTGATTGATCACATCTGGAACCATTTTTCCAGCTCCCCCTGTAGAAAATACTCTATTTCATCAAAATATTAGGAATATTAATTTTGAAATATATACAGAAATTAAAGAATTATTTATTTTCTTAAAGTTATTCAATTAAATAATAAAATCATCGTTTTTGTCGAAGTTCTGAAAAAAATTAAGTTTTATTCCCTACAATTGGTATTATTGCTTCGCCCCCGGCGTGCAGACATCTTGCCAGCTGATGTCACAGCATGAAATACCATTGTGAAACCGACAAAAGTTGACACCTTTCGGTAACTTTGCTTCGGAGCCTTCAAAGTTACTGACAATAAACGTAACCTCAACTGTCTGAAGATTTAAATCGATTTTGCAAAATGATTTGACACGAATTTTTGCGTCGAAGTATTTTTTCGCTGAGAAATTGTGGACGAATAGCTATTGAGACTATTAATAGATCTTAAATTGTCGCTATACTGGTCCAAAATATCTCTTTATTAATAGACGTTTCACCCTTCGACGGAGGGCCTCTTTAGTGAAATACAACTATGTACATAGCCTAAACACAGTAAATAAAGTTATCGTAAATCACATTATACTAAAACAACTTTTTCCCCCTTTTAATGTTTTCTTTACCATGTAATAATCCGATGGAGATAGTCCTTGTTAAATTTATGGAGTGAACCATACCAAGTCAATGAAATAAAAAGTGTTTGCTTATGATATAATTGTCAAATTAGTAAAAGTTTAAATAGCTAAAAAATAAGAATTTAAAAAGATATGTTGGCTTCTATGTTGGCCTTATAAGAATGTTATATTAACAATAAACATTGGTGGGCCATCACATTATTCTTTCGTAGGCCGCCATGACGAAGTGAGATTTCATGAAAATGGAGTAATAACCCAGTGGGCACAAAATTTAGCGACGTCTTTACGACATCATTGCGACTTATTTATGATATCGGGAAGACACCTTAACGACATGGACATAGGATGTCTTGAAGTTGTCGTAAAGATGTCATAACGACGTCGTAAAGACGTCGCGAAATGTTGTGCCCACTGGGAATTTCGTTTAAAGCAAAGCGGTTATATAAAAAAGTTGAGTATCAGTCAAATAGTCTGCTGTGTGTACATTGCGCATTTGACGTCACAGAGTGAGAGAAGATCGGACTCTCTCTTATCATCTTATCGTGGGTACATATTAGAAATATTGTATATAATATTTTCAGATTTTAAAAAACAATTGTTTCAATTAAGAACTGTATCTGTTGTGTAAACAATTAAATATCTTTTTTTCAAAGTAATTAGTTAAAATAAACTATAATAGCATAAAATTATGTCCTAAATTCAACAATAATTGGTATTATTAATCAAATTCAAATATATATGGCCAAGAACCTCTATGTCAGTTCTTTTTTTGACAGAAAATTTGTTCTTTGACATCTGGAACATTTCTCTAAAAAGTCTTTGCCTTTTTTTCGTCTCGATACTTAAAATCTTAATATTACAGAAGTGAAAATGATGTTGCTTCCTATGGGAATGATAAACTAATGCAGAGCTTCTGTCATCATGCTTACATTCGTTCTTGTGTTCATTTATCCTTGTATCGATGTTTCTTTCAGATTGCCCAATATAAACTCCTTTAAAACTTTTGGATTTTACACAATAGATTTTGTGTGTTTTAAGACCCTTTCTCAAGGGATCCTTTCCATTCATGAAGCATTTAAGATTATCGTGATCGGAGCGTAGAAAGACCTTAAAACCCAATTTTCTAAAGATGTTTTTAAATTTGTTACTGTATGATGCAATGTAAGGTAAAATCAAAAATTGTGTAATCTCATTGCCGTTAAATTCAATGTTTACATTGTCATCGATGGTACTATTGTTTCGATTATCAATATAATCCAACCTTTTGTTCAGAAATTTTGTAACCAAATTTTGAGGGTCGTCATTCACCATTAAAGTTCTTTTAACCAAATTTAAGTTTATATACTTAAATTCATGTTTAGAAAGCCTAAATGCTCTATCGACCAAAGAGTTAACTACACTTGTTTTACATTCAATGGGAGTAAAAGTGTTGAAATTTAAATATCTCCTCGATCAATATGGCTTCCTATAGCAATCCGTAATCAATTTGCCATTTTCTCTCTTTACTAGAGAGTCTAAAATGCTTATACTCCTATCTTTTTCCCTCTCTATAGTGAAATTAAGCCTTGTGTTAAATTTGTTAAATTTTTCTAACAAATCATTGATGTTATTTTTGTGCACACAAGTCAAAATATCATCTACGTATCTAAAGAAAAATTTTACCTTGTGCGAAATGGTTTTGAGCACACAGCTTTCAAGATCCTTTATGGCTAAGTTAGCAACAGATGCAGAAAGAAGAGAACCCATCAGTACCCTAAAAATTTGTTTGTATAACCTGTTATTGAAAAAAAATGCATTTTCTAAACATAATTTCAGAAGTTTAATAAATGAACATTGCGGAAGAATCGTATGTATGTTTACTTGTGACCGTCTCTTTTTTATACTCACCATAATAAGTTTGTGAGAGATGTTTGTAAATAATTTCGTGACACCGAGAGAAAGTATCTCAAAATCATCCAGAATATCTTTAATCTTATCAAATTTATGTATAAAATCAAAACTATCTTTTATTAATGTATTGGTGTTTCCTAAAGTTTTTTGAATAGCTAAACTAAAAATTTGGACAAATTATATAAAGGTGTCCTATAAAGCATGTGACAGGTCTCATAGGTGTATTTTGTTTATGTACCTTCGGTGGCTCATAGAATTTAGGGGAAACATCATTGTAACTTTTTAAAAGTTTACTCAATTCTGGGTCCAATATGTTCGTTTGAATCATATCCCCGATAGTAGAATTTAGCTCATTCTTCATTCTACTAGTTGGATCTTTATTTAATTCTTCATAAGTGAAGACAGGTGAAGGCAGTGAAGACATAATAGACAGTTGGTCTATTTGTCCAGAATTCTGGATGCCTAGACACAGCCATTAAAATTACGACTGTTGCAACTATTTTTGCTCTTGTTACTTCTACCATCTAAAATTTGTTGCAATATTCAACAAGCTTTTTTTTTAAAAAATCATAAATTAATTAATAGATTAAGTAGTTTTGAACCTAAAGTACTGTAAAAACAAAATATTATTTTATTTTATAACTGGACAACTAGCTTTGCACATATTAAGAATCTCATAGAAAATATCTGCGATGCAAAAAATATATCAACTACATTTATTTGAATTTGTGAAACAAAAATGGGCAAGTAATTCTGGAAAAAATAATTATGATCAAATATTATAATGAAACTTCTTTATAAAGTGCCCTAAACATATTTACGAAAAAAACTTAAGCAACTTACCGGTGTTATATTATGCTACAAATTTTTCATAGAAAACAACTTTTTATTAAAATAATTTTCCTTATAACATTTAATCCCGCAAAGTTTTACAATGTCTAATATGAATTCCTGAAATTTATTTGAAAATTTCAGCAGGAAACTTTGTGAAAGTTTCATTATTTATTTCTTGAGAAGTATTTTTTACAGATTTTCATATTCTATATTTATGTATAATTAATTATATAATTCTGCATCAAAGTATATTGTTTTTATATTTTAAAGTATAGAAAAGTTTACCTGAAAATCTAGTAGTGGAATTATTTTCTGGAAATAATTTATTTTTTAGGATTCTTAAAAATGGATTTTTCCTTCAAACATTTTCATTGGATTTTTTATTTTACAATTCGTAAAAATTGAGAATACTAGCAAATATAATAAACTGTAATGCTGAATAAGAAGAAAAAAGTTAATTATAGAAATCAATAATTCATAAATATTTTTGGGAGTTTTTTTACATAATAGAAAAAAAATGTAAAGAAATTTCTTCGGAGAGGATTTGTATTTGAAATATTTAGAATTTTCTACTTAAAGTGTTACTTTGAATATATTTTTTAACAATATTTCTTTTGGAATTTATTTATGTAATAAAAATTAAACCATATGTAGGTTCTGAAGAAAATTTATAAACATAAAGGCATATTCATATGCAAAGAAAATTCGTTTGAGGTCATCGGTCGACAAATTCTGCAAATCCTTATTTGGCAAGCGACAGTTTGAAAAGGTGCCATCATGTTTTTCTATTGAAGTGTATCCAAAGTAATCCGTTTCGTTTTCCACAAGTTTATATTAGAGTTCGGGTTCTAAAACATGACCAACTTTTATTTTAGCCGCAAATTTATTGAACCACCATTTTTTTCGGTGTGCTTAAATTTGGAGAAATTACCAATTTTCTACCAGAAAAACCGTAATAAAGCTGGGAGATGGAAATTATGAAAATATAGGCCACTTTGGTATCAGTTAATGAAGTTATGGCCTTTACGGAATATTCTGCACGCAGGTGGCACTTTCGAAAAAAGGAAATGAAATAAACATTGTTTACAAAATGATTTTTTCAGTGAAAATTAGGTTCAGTACGATTAAAACAAGAACTCACTAAAGTATTCTGGCTAGAAATCTATTTGAAAGGCTTGCGAAGCCTTTTGACGACGCACCTTTTTTCCATCTTTCTTATAACTAGAATCAGTGGTAAGTAAAGTTAATGAAAGTGAATTAATTATTACAAATGAACAATAGTAGAAAATATATACTAGATATAAAAAATAAATCTGTATTTTTTATTTGTTGAATAACTAAGATTTTAACTAATTTAGAATAATTATAAACCTATTTTTGAATATAGTTTTAATCTCTCGAAAATGCAATTTCAAATCTTTAGAAATCGCTTGAGACTTTTTAAAATAATGTAAACTGTGTAAAATTCCTTTAAATCTTTTGACATTTTTTAAATGTCCTTCAAGTTCCAAGGAATAAAAAAAAGTACTTTTCAATATTTCAGATCCTTTTGTCATTTATTAGAATTCAGGGTGAATTCTTAAGAGGTCAGTTAAAATCTCTTCAAATCTTAGAAAGCCTACTAAATCTCAGTTCGCTTGAATAAATTATTTAAAATCCACTACATTTACAGATTTGAATAATTTTCGTAAGTGAGACAGATCTAAAAATATTTTTAACTCACCAATAAAATAATTGCTTATGTGTGCTTTTTAGAGAATATGTTTTTTCGAACCAGGTATTCAAAAATATTACGTAAAATGTTGCTTTATTTGAGTTTTAATCTCTTCAATGGCTTTTTCATTAATTTTTTATACCTTACTCTTGCCGCCTCAGCTCTTTTTAACCCTTATTATTCTTTAAAAAATTTTTGTGGGTGGATTCGATTTTTGACTTTTACTTTTGGCCATTTCGCTATTTATTTTTCTCTTAAAAACAGAAACAAAACAAAAAAAGTTAAAATAAATAAATAAACACTATTTCGAAGAAAAATGTGATGAGCTTATAGTTTTAATTTAATTAACAAAAGAAGTACAATTTCCTTAAAATATGGATAATAAATTGTGGATATTCGATTATAGTTTTAACTAAACTGAGTGAAAATAAATAAACAATGAGATGTGAATCTAACTCGCAAGCACGTCGTGTCAACATACTGGTATAAACCTCACCTAAATCTGTCAAACGAAAATTGGATTCGTAACAAGTCGTAGTTTGGAATTACAGGTTCGTTGGGCGAAATTCAAGATTCTAAGATGTATTTGCGCCCTAAATTTTGCGGATGTTAAAGAAAAAAAATTATGTCTAGTCCCATGCAATTTGTATTATTGTTTGGCCCTCGGTGCGCAGATATATTTCCAGCTGATGTCACAACATAAAACGAAGGTAACGTTGATGGATGTTAAGTCGATGGAAAACAACACAAAAAGTGTCCTTAAAATTCTAAAGTAAAATGGGCTGAAAAATCCTTTAGAAAATCATTTTCTTCCGGTATGGACCAAATTTTAATCTTTTATTCCGTAAATTCTGTTATGAAATATAAAAATTATTGATAGTCACGTCGATTTATACTAAAAGAAATAAGCAAGGTTTTGTTGGTCGTTTTTTTATTTACGAATAATATTACTAATGCTCACACTAAAAACTTATAGGAGTAGTGAGATACTTTTTCTTCAATCCTACGTCTAGGCAGGACCTAAAATGGTGTTCGTAGTTTTCAAACGACGAACGTTTATGTATCGTCGTAGCCTGAAAAATATTTTCAAAGGCACTCATATTTTTTGGGTACATATACAGAAAAAACAAAAGATAAAGTTTACATAAATTTCAGGGGAAAGATTCATCGCAACAAAAATTAACTTTGCCAGATAAATTTTATATGAATCAAAGATAATTTCCGAATTTTAACCTTGCCTGGATAATCTTTCGCATTATAATCACTCCATTTTTATTCGGGATGTAGCGAGAATTATGACACCAGCCCTATCTATCGTCGTTTAACTTCAGTAAATTTGAGAGAAATGGGCATTCCCATCTGTCAGTTGCTTTTTGTGATTTTTAATAAATGGTATCAATAATTTCTGATCAATCAACAAGAGTGTAATTTATTTCGAAAGAGATATATAAGTAAGAACCAATTTTTTTCGTGTTTTCTGTAGCTGATTCTACAAGTTTTATCAAAATTTGCTCATTTCAAGATGAGGCAGTAGACGAGAAAGCAATTATTTCCTAATAGTTTAAGATGTTAATTTTATTTGTCTACTTGTTCAGAATCAATATTATTAAAATATTGATTAATTTTTAAGATTGTGAAAAAAACGCTTTCTAGCTCCGCTGGGATATGAGCCCAGGTCCTTCAGATGGCCGGTCTGAGGCTCTACCAACTCAGCTACGGAGAGACGAGAAAACTTTCCTCGCAATCTTAAAAATTAATCAATATTTTAATAATATTGATTATGACCAAGTAGACAAACAAGATTAACATCTTAAACTATTAATTAATTTCCCTGGTCAAAAAACCTACATCAATAATACAATTATTTCCCTAACCTTGGTGAAACTTTCGCCGAAATATATTTAATTTTTAACCGTTTTAAGTCTTTCCTGCAACATATGTTAACCTTTGTTTTTCCCTCTTATTTTAAATCTGGTGTCCGATTAATAGCTCGAATTCACTCATACTTTTCCTTTTTCCCATTGCTGCTAAGAACGCTGTACCAGGCCACTTTTATTCCATCTTAGGATAAACTTTCGCCACATAGCATGTGAACTTTACCAGCAGGACATTTTGCATCCGACAATATTTAACTTTTAGTTTTTTCTGTGTAATATTTGTTTACTCTGGCTTACAATAATATAACCTAATTTTCACTATGTAACTTGTTATGAGGTACTCAATGAAGATCTTTAACAAGTTTTACAATAATGCAAACAGTAGTTTTAATAATATAATCCATGGATACCAAAGTGCTCTGTTTGTGAAGAATAATCCATATACATTGTGTTCCGACAACATTAAACTTGATTTTTTTAAATAATAAAACCGCGTTCTGAACTTATGTAGTCAGGAATCTATGAATAATGTGAAATTTGAATTTTGTGTATTCAAAACCCTAGTTGGAAAACTTAAAAGCGTTCAGAACTTTAGAACAAAGTTAGTGAAACTTGTCTGTTAAGAGTAGACTACTCTGTTTACATAGTGTATATCTGTACGTACGATTCAAGTAGCTTTAACTGCGCGTGAAATTCGTAATTCCATTATAAAATCGTAGTTACTTCCTGCGGAAGTAAAAGGCAAAGTAACTTCGCCGCCGTCGGCGACGGCGAGTTTTTTTACGTCTTCAAACCTAATTGAAGTCACCCCATGAAAATCTGTAAAATGCGGGGGGTTGACATGCGCTGGGGTGACACTCAACTTGAGTGGCAAACTCTTTCGTGTTTTCAATACTGCAAGATCCATAAATTCAGTCAATTTACAACACGCAATATCCCCATTATAATTTAATTCATTTTGTAAAGGAATGTTTGAACAAAAAATCAGCCTCCAAATAGTTGTATAAGGGCGAAGTCTTGAATTAAATAGACATAGTTTTAAACATTTGATATAGTTCTTTGTTTTGACGAATAAGGGAATCCGTTTACAATTAAAAATAATAATTTCCAAATTCATTCATTTGCTTCGTCCGATTTTAAGCTTTCTGCCCGCTTTGTGTGTTTTTGTTCTGCGAATTTCGAATTTTCAACACTGTAAGTTTGAATTTATTACATTTAAAAGCATACAATTTTCAAAGTTTTTGAAATAAATAAACCTGAAAGGTTAACAATATTTAACATTCTTCAGTTTTGAAAGATGACAATTAGAGTGACTTTTTTGTCAGATATGAAATTTGTGGGTAAAAAATCTTTTGTACTGTAACGTGATAATACGTGATATCATACTTATAAATAATATATTTATCATTTTTGAAATGTCTCAAATTTAAATATAAAATTTATTACATATTACAGTGAAACTCTTCAATAGCCCTCCCTTCTATAACCCTTCCGAGAATTGACGCCGCGCCGCATATAGGTCTAACAGGATCTGCGCGGGGTGTGCGGCTGTCACCCAGGAGAGCTTTCAGGCGTGAATAAACAAAAGCGGATTGGGCTATAACGAGTTAGTTCCCACCCGCCGTCAGCCCGAAAATCAGCACTATAGAAGAGTTTCACTGTATTTGCAAGGATATGAATCAATAATGACTCGCCATAGGAGAAAATGTAATGAGACGAAAAAAATTTTATTTTGTTCCAGAGATTAATAAAAAATTAGAAAAAATCGATTTTTTTAAACAGACAAGGCATATAAGTATAAATTTGAGTGAATAACAATGTACATTATAGTTTTTAAGCTTTGAATGCCCTTCTAAATAAAACTAATCAAGTAAAATTAATTACCACTAAAGCGTTACGTGAAAAATAAAAATGCTTAAGAAAATGACGTGATGGTATAACCTTCTTCTTAATTACACTACAAAATCAGGGGGAAATATTAAAATATTGTTAACACGACTTAGTCTGCTTTTATTTAAAAAATATCATCTTCCATTTCTTGGAACAAATGTAGGAAACATAGGAATTGTTTCTACTAAAAAAAATGTTTTTTTTTTTTTTAAGCAAACAAAAATTTCTTTAACGCTATATCAAAAATAGAATTAGTTTTATTTGAATAAAATTTGTTTGTGTTAAGCAATGTCGTTTTTAGAACATATAAATTTTATTTGAAGAAAAAATATATGTTTGATTCAATGAAGCATATGCTTTATACAGTATTAAAAAAAAGAATTTGTTTCAATTAAACAAATATTTAAATGAGCGTACAATCTTAAAATAATAATGGGTCAATAGATAATACTAATAATATTGACTGGAGTGCACAAAGAGGGTTATTTTGATTGTATAGCTTTTTCTATTACGCAAAGGATACTTGGAGGTCTCTCATAATTTAAATTGGTTAAACTTAAATAATTACTAGAGAAATTTGACAGACTTGATTAGCGTAAATTGAGTCACCGAAGATTAGTAGAAAATTACTAATTCGATTATTCGGGATATTTCTTAATTCAATAGTGGAAATAACCAAGTGATTCATTTAAATAATTAAATTGACTTTATACTGTATCTAATAATTTAAAAAGGTTATCGATCTTGAGAAAGTGAAGAATAGAACACTTTAATAAAATAATGCGTTATGACTTTTGACTAATGTTAAGAAAAATAAGAAATTCTTACAATATTAAAAGGAAAAACGATCAATGAGTTCCAAATTTATGATACACGTTCAGGGTCTTTTTGGGCTCTTTTTAACAGAGTTTTGTTATTGATTATCAATTTTTTGTTGTTGCATATCAGCCTAATTTTTTATAGAAAATTTCAATTGATTAGCAAATTGCTTCGAAATAATTTGTCTTGCAAAAGGACCAACTTGACTACTTAATGATCATTTTTATTTTATTCGTAGTTTTTCTTATTCAAAAGTTATAGTATTATCTCTGCATATCAAAATTTTTCAAATTGAAGTAATTACTGGTGAACTTTTATAGATTTGAGTAGCGAAAATTGGGCCACTAAAGATTAGCAAAAAAATACTAATTCGATTATTCAGGTTTTTTTATAATTCAGTAGTGAAAGACAACTAATTATTTATCCGAAGTTTATAAGCTTACTTATGCCCATATATAGCAATAAAGAAAAAGTTATCAAAATAGGAAATTGTAACATTAACGAAAACAACGCGGTGTTTTCAGATTTTTTATTCGATTGAAACAATAGGAAGGCCCTTTTTGAGATGTTAGACGTGACCCAGTCTGTTTTCATTTTCAAAATATTGCCTCCTAATTGTTTGCACAAAATTAAGAAATGACAAATGTCTTATGGCAAGGAAAATATCCAGCGCGTCAGGTTTTGGAGCAAGTTTAGGTTAAATGAGTGAAAAATTGCCATTTTGGTTAAATTTAAGAAATTCAAATTAGAATAAAATCAAATTTAAAATCCTATTTAAAGTCCAATAATCAAATTAATGTGAAGAATTCCTGAAAATAAAAGCAAGAAAACAAGGACCAAACTTGAGCAGCCGCCAAAAAATGTTCCTTTCGTAATTAAAAAAAAGATAAAAAATGTCCTAAAAAAGAAAAGAAAAATATTATTTTTTTTGTTAACAAAAAATAAAAAAAGAGGAAAGAGAAATGAGAAAGCAGCCAATCAAATCTCCTTCCTTCCATTTTTTTATTCCCTTCGTCTGTTTATTTTTATTATTATAATATCGAAACAAATAAAAATTTGTAAAAAATCATCATTAACGTTACGGCCATCATACACCACTCTTACGTTTCGTTGCTGTTCCTACCTGCTCCAATTTTTCTTGTCTTTATAAGGGTGCTGTATGAGCGTTGAAATGTTGGTGATTATTTTTCACAAATGTTTTCTTGTTGTGATTTGATATTAATAAAAATAAAAAAGATCAAAGAAATAAAAAAGAGAAGGAATAGGATTTTTCTTTTCTTTTTTAGGACAATTTTAATCTTTTTTAAAATTACCGTAGAAGTTTTTTATGGTTCTTATCCATATTTAGTCGTTAGATTTGTGGTTTATTTTCTATAATTCTGCACATTAAATTTATAAATTCATTTCTGGGTACCGAATTTTTTTTATTTTTAAAAACGGCATCATATATCACTCTTCTCATCATATATGATTATTAAATGATGATAATGGTCCAGCCAATCGAAGCAATATTAGAAAATAATGTTGATGAATTAGCCAATGAATGAAAGATCAGACGATAGTCATGATCCATCCAGTAAATAAGAGATCAAATGATGATGGTCCAATAATAGTAAAACTTGCATATCTCAACCAAAAAAGTCGTACAGTGGCAATCGAAAATGAATTTTAAAGCCGCAAACTGAAACTATACAATGCAGTTTTTTTGGAAATAAAAAAGAATCCATTTCTTCACAATAAATCCATAAGTTTGGTCGAAATCGCCACTTTTTGAGTATTCAACTTTAAAATAAGCGAACGGTAAGAAAGAACCCTCGTTTGATTAAAAAATGCATCGAAACCATGCTACCCTTTTGTCTAAACAATTCTACATTTATCCATTTATGGGCTCTAGCAGAATATCCATAATTTGAATATTAATCAACTTTATCATTATAAAAGAACTATTTACACAACTTAACAACGGAGTTGTTTGATGAGCGAAAAATTCTTTTTTTCTTACTAAAATTGCTGTAGTTTACATGTAGCGATACAGAATCAAAATTTTTGATTCTGTGTGCTATGTCAAAGTTTCACGGCATCTAATGTTTTCTACCCGAATAAAAATGCTTCGACTTGAGTTCAACTTGAATTATCCCCAATCAAGACATGCTTAAGTTGAAAAGTTCGACTTGAGCATGTCTCAGTTTTGAGACGGAACCAGTCTTCAATTTATGTATTGGAGACAAGTTTCTATGTCTTGAAGACTTAAATTTATCTCTTGAGTCGCATTTTTATGACTGTCATAGAAGACGAAGGCCTATGTCTCGACTCAGTTTTGAGACGCAGCTAGGCATCGATGTCTTGGAGACGAACTCAAGACATAACCAAGTCGAATTCAAGTCGAAGAATTTTTACTCGGGTATGATAAATTTTCCCAAAATAAAAACGCAGATTACCTTTAATTGTAAAATTTGTTCCCTCAGTGCATTTAGTTAACAAGTGTAATTTATGATGCAATCCGAATGCGTTCTAATATGTTCACATTATTTCCAAAGATCAGAGAACCTTAACACGCCTTTACTGATGCCACTCGTATCTTCAGACTATCGAGAATCAAGATTGTGGTTCCGGAAGGTTGTGATTACTCGTGCAAACTGCCGCAATATTAATTATTCGTCATGGAGGAGTTACATTGAATAGGCTAAGCGTTGCGTTGCTTTACCAACCTTCTGGGAGGAATAGTTAGCAAAGGAAAGTGCGATGAGGGTGGCTGGAGATTTCCCTTCAAGAGTAACGAGATGCCACCTCGTGAAGCTGCTGAGGGCGGCCAAGTGGTGTGAGAGAAGGAATTATCTACTAATTCGCCAGTAGTGAGCATAGTCCCTGTGCTTGCCATGGTTCAGCATAGAACCCTAAACTGGAATCTGGATTCTCACCGAGGCAAAGTAAGATAGCTTCGACTCACTTGAAAGTGAGAATTGCTCTCATCCAGACTAACAACTTAGTTGGCTTGATATTAATAATGCGATAAGGCTAATTGCTCAAACTTGCTAGGAAATTGTATTCCGACGTTACAAGATTCGCTTTAATGCTTTGATGATGGCACTAAGTCTCGGCGCAAAGTAGCATTTAATCCTCTACATCTTCATATATGTTTTGAGGTTTTTCAGATATCGACGGCTCTACTACTGAGCAGTTCATGTTCTTTTCGTTCTCACAATAAAAACGTAGGGATAAACTTAATTGAAAGTAGAATTAGAACGGTGTTTAAGTCACCTTGCTTGTGATTGGAATATCTTTTGGACTCATGGCACGAATTACAACGAACGTAACAGCTCAAGAGGGGCAGGGGGAGGGGGCGTTGAGATATTTTTTTCACGATTTGTAACGGTAGAGGATTCTTCCCTCATTTACGTAATTTTTGCAAAAACTTTGTAATGAAAATTATATTTTTATTTAAGGGAATCTATATTATCATCAGAGGTAGTTACTATTGATCAGTATAGATATTATTGCACAAATCATGAAAATATAAATTAATACTATCGATCAAGTTAACTATTTAAATAACAGTAAATACTTAAGGTCATTACTGACAAGCTAGACTATAAATTAAAAAAATATTAAAATTAAATTTTCTCCGAAAAAGAACTACACACTTTGCTCCACTGGGAATCGAATCACAGAATTTCCGATTTTCGGGCGGGTGCTTTTCCAATTAAGCTATTAGAGAGATAGAAAGAAGAATCCTTTTTTAGAAATACATGCTATCTCAACACAGGTGTTATATTTATTATACCAGTAATTTAAGGGAATCTGTATTATCATCAAACGTAGTTACCATCGATCACTGTAGATATCATTTCACAATCCGTGAAAAAAGAAATCAATACTGTCGATAAATGTAACTCTTTAAATAACATAAAAATACTTAACTTTATTACTGACTTGATAGAAAATAAAATAAAAACATTTGTTAATTGATTTTTTTTTCAAATAAAATCTACCTATTTCACTCCGCTGGGAATCGGAAGTTCTGTGGAGCTTCTGTGGAGCGAACTGATCGGATATTTTATCAAGAAAAAAAAATTCATGATCTTTTTAGTCATAAGTTTTAATATTTGATTAATAATTTTACAATTTTCTTACAAATATATACTTTTTGGTTGCAAATTCAACTATTTAGTTCAAAATTCGTCTTTTTGTGTTAAAAATCCAACTCTTCTTCCCGTACATCACTAACTTCTTGTTTAACATTCATATTTTGCTTCTAATAAGTCAACTGGAATTTTTTTTGCATACAAATTTTATTTCACGAAATTTGTTTTTTGATTTAAAAATTCATATTTTTCAGTGGAAATGTTGTATCTTTATTGAATAAAAGTGTAACTATTGTCTTGAAAATTTAACTATTTCCTAGAAAATTTACTTTTCGTTTAAAATTCGTATTTTTGTGTTGAAAATTTAATTGAAATATTTTTTGATGAAAATTCAACACTTTTTTTGAAAATTTCTTCTTTTAACTTAAAAATTCACATGTTTTAGTAGAATTTTCCTTTTTCTGAAATTAAAATATAACTGTTTGTTTGAAAATTCAACAATTTTATTAAAGACTCATACTTTTTTGGTAAAAATTCGACTATTTAGCAGAAACTTAACTCATTCTTTAGACTTCTTATTTTCGTGTTGTAGAGTGAACTGAGGGTATTTTCTTTGGATGAAAATTAACTATCTTTTATAATTTTTAAAAAAATTTATCTGTTATAGAAGGGATTCCATCCTTCTTAACTACAAATGCACCTGTGCGTTTAAAAATTCAACTCTTTTTTCGAAAGATTGTGTTTTTGTTTTTAAAATTCACCTGGTGTAGCAGAAAGTTTAGCTGAAAATTTACCTTTTTTATTAAACATTACATTTTATTAGCAGAAACTTATTTCCTGTAAAAAATTCATATCTTGGTCACGACAAGTCAACTGCTTTTTAACAGAAAATTCTATAATTTTTTGTAAATTTATCTTTTTACATTCTCATCAGAGAAGGTATTAGATTTGTATAAAATGTGACTCCCACAGTTTTTCTTAAATTTCCACGTTTTGACACCCCCTGAATCCGAAAAACAGGTTTTTACGAATGTGTCTGTCTGTATGTCTGTATGTATTTCTGTCACTGTGGACATAACGTTTGAAAATTTAATCTATTAGATTGGCCTTTGGTACACTCGTTTAGTGTCCTAAACTAAAGGTCAAGTTCGTTAGACAGCCATTTTGGATAAAAATTCAAAAAGTGGGCACATTTGGAATATTTTAAGGCCACTTTTCCAGAAATTTAAAAATTCTCTGTATGGTTATTGATAGCATTCAAGAATTCGAACAATTTATTCTGATGACTTTTTTCATAATATCAAAAATTACCAGAGTTAAAGCATTTACAAAATTCCAAAAAAACAAACGAAAATGAACATCTTAGGCCAAATAACGAACGATATGAAAACAAGTAAAGAAAAGAAAAATGTTGCTTTTAAAATGCCCTACAAGATAATCATAACAATTTTTTGAATTTTTATGAAAAATCAAAATTTCATATTTGGACAGCATACAAAATTCTAAAAAATCCAAAAATTATAGTTTTCTGCCAAACTATGCAAAATGCGTTAAAGATGAAGTGACACAAATGGTGCATTTGAAAAACATCTCCAAATTTGTTATAAACCAATTTTTGATAGGATGTATAGTATTGGCTCTAATCATGAAAAACATGAATAACAGTAAAAAAGAAAAAAATCTGCCCGCTTCGCAGGCACATTCTAGTCCCAACTTTTGTCATTTAATTTCTTTTTTGTCTCGTGTATGGGGTTTCAAAAAATTTAATTAATAATTTGTTATTTTTTTATGATAATACATTCTCATCAGATAAGGTATTAGATTTGTGTCAAATTTGATCCCCCTCCCAATTTTTCTAAAAAATTCACGTTTTGAAACCCCTTAGATCCGAAAAACAAGTTTTCACGAATGTGTCGTGTCTGTCTTTATGTCTGTCTGCCTACGAGCACGATACATTTTGAAACAAATAATCTATTAGATTGGCCTTTGATACACACTTCACTCTTTTAGTGTCCTAAGGTAAATGCCAAGTTCGTTGGTCAGCCATTTTGGATAAAAATTCTGAAAGTGAGCGTATTTTGAAAGTTTTTAAGACCACATTTTTTCATGATTCGAAAATTCTCTTTACACTTGTTCATAGTACTTGAAAAAGAAAATGTTAATTTTCGAAAGCCCTAAAAGATTATCATAACAACTTTTTGAATTTTTTCGAAAAATTGATAATTCAAATTTTGATTAAACAAAAAGTAATAAAAAATTGTATTTTATTGTCAAACTATGCAAGGTAGGAAAAAAATTATAAGACAACCATTATGCACCCGAAAAATATGTACAAATTTGTTAGGAATCACTTTTTTATAGGACACGTAGTTTTTGTGTTCACATGACACAAGCTAAGAAAAAATAAATAGATAACATTTTTTTACCGAAAGTAGAGAACAACGATTCTTATTAACGTTTTTTTCATATGATAAGTGGTTTCTATTTCAATCGTGAATAACAACCTAAAAAACAAAAAATTACATTTTTGGTAAAATGACACAAGATATAAAAGAAGGGTATGTTTATCCCAAAAAAATCTAAAATAAAAAAAAAATAATTTCCTGATAAAACGCGTGATTTTCGTTTTAATCGTGAAAAATAACATTATAAATAATGAAAGTGACTGTTTGGAGAAACGGCACAAGACAAATTAAAATATTCATAAGGGCGTATGTTCCAAAACATAGCTACAAAATTCCCTTCACCTATTTTTTTCATACGACAGGACGTTTTTTTAACTTTTAGCATATCAAAATTTACTAGTTTCTTTTAGTCTCTAGAAAGGCTTTTTTCTCATTTATATTTTCAAATTCAAAACATGAGAAATAAACAAATATTATGATTCAAAGTATTTAAAGCGCTTTTTCTGAATCAAGGAATCCGATACGCAACCATCCTTTAAAAAATTAAAAACGTAGAAGCTGAATAGTTTTATGATAATATCTTATAAAATAAATATAATATTTAAAAAAATACTGAAATGTACAATTTTCAATTGGTTTAAAAAAATTTTAATATAACATTTCCAAAACAAACTTATTTAATCAAACCACTTCCAAAATAGATTAGTCCTACATTTTGTACAATCATAATACAATAAATTCAAAAATGAGTTTGAAACTAATTAGGGACAAATTAAAGAAACTTTAAAAGAATTTGATTAAATGCCTTAAAATTTAGGGTGAGTCTTAAAGACATCAAGATTAATGAAATAAAAACTTTAAAAAACTTTATCGAATGAATATAATTGAGTAAATTTAGAAAAATGTAAAAAATTTAAGATAAACTAATAGTAATTTAGGGTGAATTCAAAATGAATTGCAAATAATATTTTCAATTTTCTTTAAACGGGACAATGAAATTTCGTCTGCTATAATACCAATGCAAGTTGCGAATTATAATAATATACATTTATAGGAATGATATAAAATTTCAGGGATAAATTCGAGTGCGCAGCATGAGATGCGTGATGAGAATGTGTTCATTAAAGCCGAAGGAGCTTTAACAAAAGAGAATTCACAATCATTAAATTACTGTTGTCGATACTTTTACCTTTATTTTTAAATAGTCTGTGCAGAAAAGTCGAGCGCGTAGCACGAGGAGATTCTTCTTTGCTTTAATATTCATCTATTTTGGTTGACACATTTGGTTGAATCAGTTTGGTAAGAAATAATTTTTTTAAAGATTTATATTTTCAGTTGAAAATTCATCTCTTTAAAAGTTAAACAACATAGTTAAACATTTTTATTTTCTTATTGAAGGCTTATGTCTTTGGTTAAACGTTTAACTATTTAGTGGAAAACTATTTTTTATTGGTTTAAAATTAATTGTTTTAACTGAAAATGTAACTTTTATATTTTCTTAATATTGATCTTTTATATCTGAAAATTGTGATTTTCGGTAAAAAAATCATGTATTTGATTAAAAAATTTATTTTTGTCGAGTAAAAATACATCAGTTTCTTGACATATTATTTTGAACCGTAAAGTATTCTTTTGTTGAAAATCCAATTTTTTTAGAAAAAATTCGTCTTTTGGTTTGAAGGCTCAACAATTTAGATAAACTCTTATTCCTTTCTTAAGTGAACTATCTTTATTTGTTGAAAATTTTTGTCAAAGTTTGGTAAAACTAATTAAATTTCTAACAAAAGAGTTGGATCTCCAGCTAAGAAAATAGATGTTTAAAAAGTAGTTTAACTGTCAACAAATCGGTTAAACTTTTAGTCAAGAACATTAATTTTCTATTAAAAAATGCCAGTTTACAAAGAATGCATACATTTCTAGTCTAATGGGTGAATTTTTATCAAACAATAACCAATATTTAACCAATAATGGAGTAATTGAATTAACAGTTAAATTACATAATTTTTGACAAAAAAACGAGTTTTTATAAAATAGTGAAATATTTAACCTAAATAAACAAATTTTTAAAAAACCAGGTGCGCTGTAAATCAAAAAGGATACAATTTTTTTTAAAAAGATTAATTTTTAAGACAAACAGGCGAATTTTCAACTCACAAAGATGAATTTCTAACAAAACAAGAATTAATTTCAACCAAAAGCAGTTAGATTTCGAATCTAGTAGTTTAATTGTCTATCCAAAAAGACGGTTGCTTAGAAGGCGATTAAATTTTGAAAAAATAATAACTTTTTAAATAAAACAGTTGAATTTTTAAGAAACACTTAAATCTTTAACAAAAAAAATATTATGCAACCAAAGAGAGAAATATTCAAGTAATATAATGAATTTTATAGAAAAGTATTTCAACTTAAAAAAAAGTTAAATGTTTAATTCAGTTCATAAATCTTGAGCAAAAAAAGGAAAATTTACAATAAAATACCATTTGCACCCAACCATCGCATAGGTTCATTTGCAGATAAAATAAATTAAATTTGAACCAAGAAAGAATGAATTTTCCACAAAATAGTTAAAGCAATAAGATGAATGCTTGACACGGTGGTTCAACTTCCGAACAGGTAGTATAAATTTAAACCAAAATATATGAACTCTTAATGAAAAACTCATTACTTGATGTTTCAGTTAAGGAAAGTGACTTGTAACTAAAAAAATTTGTTTTTGACGAATTCTTTAAAAAGGGAGGTAAGTTAATTTTTCCATTCATTTACTTGCTGTTCTCTAGAGACGCGACATTTCTTTGTTTGAGAAATAAATATAAATAGATTTCTAGTATTTTGATTACAGATTATAATTAAGTTGGTTAGGTTTAACATAAATATGACTTATTCAGTAATTACATTACAAATAAAAATTTCAAAGTATACGCGGTTTTGAAACCTATACCTATAATTAAATTTAATATATTATTAGGCAAGAATTCTAATCATTACTTTAACTTACCCAATTAGAAGTATGTGAGAATAAAATCTGTCCTATAAGTTCAACTTTAACAAAATCAAAAATCGATAGAAAAGTAAATATGATCAATAATTTTATTCTATCCTATTTAAGTGTTGATGAAACAAATAATTCAAACATAATGAAGCTACACGTTTATTAAATATATAAATAATGTAAATACATTGCAGTTTTTTAAAGATTATATCATTCATAATATTTAGAAATATAGTACAAAATGAAACGTTTATTTATCAGAATATCTAACATTTTGTTCATCTAGACTCGTTTTGTTCAAATGTTCTTATATCTATTGGTTATTGGGGTTATAGACCATTTTCTACAACTTTTTACAATAACACTAAATGTAATTTTTTTCTGGTTATTCACAATTTAAATGAAGCTGAAACTTGAAGTTTTTTGATACACAAAAGTAAAAAAAATCACACGATAGTCTTACTAAAATCTTTAAAATTGACGGACGAACACAAAAATTATGCAGAAAACAGTTTTAACCACCAAAGAATAAAAAATACGCTGACAGAAATATCAAGTTATCAACATTAATAGTAATACTTGCAGTATACAAATTTGTTATTTTGAGAGAAAAAACAATGTCACATCATGTAATTATAATAATTAGACGTAATTCAAGTCTAAAATATATTAAATCTCATAAATAATGATTGAGGTCTGACTAGAGGGGCTAGCTCGACGAAAATAATAGTTTACAAGTGCTTAGGTGATACAAGCGTCATGCGTTTGATTGATAAATCGTCGGTAATGTAGAACAATCACTTGTATTGTGGGCTATATGGAAGAAACTATTGAATATTATTATTTTTAAATATTTTCAGTAGAATGTCAAAAAATTAGAGTTTATACTACATCTGTCACTATTTCTATTCAAAACAACCTATTCTTCTTGCTGGATATGTTTACAGGCGAGTTTTCCAGTAAATAAAATACCACAGAAGCGAAACAAAATATTTTTCAATCTTTTGATGTTTTGATTTTCATAAAAAGCTGCGGTCGGCTTTACCCTCCGGGGGAGGGGGCAAGCCGATGAAATTCAGCTTGTTAGAAATAATTAAATTACCTAATCATTGTTTTATTCATGTGATTAATACTTATAGAAATATAATATATAATAACATAGGACTCAAAATGTGAAACAAATGGATCAAATCCACCTTTTATTAAATTTGAAAAAAATCATTGACTGTTAATTGTTTGGTGCTACCCCTTCTTATACAACTGGCCAAACTACCGGCGATCAGTGTTGGTGGGAAGTATTGGTACATTACCTGGGAAGGATTATTTACTGTTTAAAATAATAAAAATATTGAACGATCTAAACAAATACCTTTTAACTTACGATAAATATAATTTAGCATTACAGCTTTGGCTTTCAACCGAGGATAGGAATCAAATGGGATTGCTTCTTTTTAAGTCGAAGCACGTATCTCTTGCATATTATTATGATACAGCAATGCTGGAGTAAGAGAAAGAAATATAAGCCAAACTGAGAACTGTGAGAATCGAAAGGTGAATCGGAAAGAAGAAAATAGTTGCAGAGTAGGGTTGAATGTCTTCTGAATATACTTATGTTGGCAAACGATTCGAATACCCTACAGTTTGAAAGCATGTTTGCAGTCCAAGAGAGTCTTTAAGATTTTAGAACCGTACGCGAATTGAAGATTTGTAATAATTTGATTGCATGAATTTAAATATCGATAGAATCTTTATTAATATGTAATTATTGAAGTAGAGAAGGGAACAGTCAATTCAAATATTTCTGCAGCCACATGGGCATCTACTTTAAATTGCAAAATTAAATCATTTGAAATAAGAGAATTGTGCATTGATAAGTGAATATTTCCTAGAATTCATTTAATTCCTCTAAGCATTCAGTTAGCGGCATTCTTATCGATTTAATAAACTCCGTTATGAAACATAAAAGGAAACCGTTTTTATGCTCACGCTCAATTTCAATTTAATGAATATATTTAATTACGCTGGGAAAAAGTAGCTTACATACACAACTTTATTCATCGACGCTCTAATGATTGAATCCCTTCCCTGGATGAAATTATAATTGGAAATTTTTTCCTCAAATTTAAATACTTTTGTTCAATATCTGGGTGCGCCTTTTTTATAACTATTTTTTAAATATTACTACTGAGTTTAATATACTAAAGTATTTATAAATACTTTTTTTTTAAATTATGTTTAAAACACAATATAAAAGCCTGTTTGATGTGTTTTTAAATGTTCATTTTGACTTATTACCCATAGTTGGAGTGCAATTAATCTATTTGTTTATAAGAATTTCAGAAAAAATATAATTGTGTAAAAAATTGTTTGAATAAAGTTAAACCTAGATACTACAAAAGCGAATCGGAAGGTTTTTTCGGTTTTTCGATTGAACGTTTAGTTTGTTCATAACTAAATAAAAACTTTTGTTGTTTTTCAATCGTAGAATATGGTTATAATGCGGGAAAAAATATTTTGTTGACAAAACTCAATATTTTTTCCCCCAAGTTGTTTGGTGGATGGAGTACTTAGTTAATTCAAAAACAAAATTTTGTTTCGCAAATCAAATACTTAGTTAAATAAATCAAAATTCATTTGATTTAAAAAACAATTTCTTGTACATCTAGGCAAAAATTCTTTTGGTAGAAAGAAATTTTGTTCTAAGTGACATGAATTACGTGAAAAAATTATAAACATTATTTTGAAAGTTTTTGCGAGTTATAAGAAGATAGCACTGTTGTGAAGTTAACCATACACTGATCAAAATTTTATTTGCTTAAACCTCGGCTTAAACTATTATTTTTTTTAAATAAATGAAAAAGATCCTTAAAGGTGCTTAAATTAATTTTTTTCATAAAAATTTAAGTTTGGTGTGAAATTAATATTCTTTTTTATAAAAATTGCTAAACTGTAGAAAAAATATGATTAAAAAAAAATTCACTTAGATATTTCCAAAGGTGAATCAAAAGGTGTTTTCGGGTTTTTAATCGTACGCTCAGTTTGTTGAAAATTAAATACGAAAATTTGAAATCTATAAATGGTTCGACGCAAATGTACGACTAGGGTGGTCCAAGAATTCATTTTTGGAGCATTGACACTCCTCTCCAATTTTTTAATTTTCCGGAATTTTTGTGTGAAAGTTTTATTTTTAACACACCATTTTTTCAGTGTATCATAAAAAGTTGCTTGTTCATGATAAATGATGCAGGAAATAAATGTAAAGAGTACTACTTTTTGTTTAACATATTATTAAATTGTATGAATGATTTCTATTTGTATATTTTTTTTCAAGCAAATCGTAAAAAGTTAATATTTTCTGAAGTTGTGGACACAATTAACGAATGGTACGGGATGTTTGTCAATTTTGTAATCAATTTGGATTTGTTCAAACCCTTTTTTATTCTGTAAATTGTGAAAAATTATTATTTTCTAGGATTATTGTAGCTGGTAATAAATGTTCGGAGTCATATTTTCAGTGAGATACATTTTGCAATTATTTAATCAATTAATATCACTTGCTACTTTTCATAAAGAAGAAGAAAATTCAACTTTTTAAAATTTTTTTACACTATCAAAAGATGCTTCTGTTATTTCGATCAAACGCTTACGTCTTCTTTATTCATAATGTGTCCCCTAAGGGTTTACATGACTTCCATTCCTTACAATCTTTCCGTTTATATCTATATTTTTTACAATCTTATCCTTTCTATATATACAATTATTTGCAACTATTTACTTAAAGTCTTATATCTAGTTTCTTATTTCTATTTACTACGATAGCGCAAGTTAGGACTTATTAGCAAACGAGTGAGCGATTAAACGAAAGCGAGAGTGCAAGCGAGAGAGAGAGAGAGAGAGCATGAGAACGCGAACGCATCTTAGTCTACTTAACTTTTACCTAACCATTACTTACAATTTTTACGCTTCTAACCTTAGCGACTTTCGTTTCCTTTTTCTTTCACTTTTTTATACCTCCATTTACCTTTTTTCACGTGCATTCTTTCATTCTCTCTCATTCGCTCCTCTAGCATCCTCCAACTTCTTCATCCATTCTTCTCCTAATCCATCTTCCCCTTGAATCTTAACCACATTTTCTTGCCAGCTTCCTTTATCTTCTATTCCTCTCCTACATCCTTCCCATACATGCTCCCATGTTTCCTCCCCTCATTCACATATTCTATAATTTCTGTTCTCTTCTTTTTCCCAGTACATCCCCTCCCTTACGTCGTTTCCCAATCTAAATCTTGCTATTCTGGTCCACCTTCTCTCTCTCTCCAACCCTTTCTAAATACTTGGCACCCCTTCCTTTTTTATCATCTTTTACCATTTATTGTATTTTTATTCCTTAATCGCCCCCCATCTTTCTATTAATTGTCTTTTCCTCTCCCTTTTTTCCAATTCTTCATAGTTTACTCCAGTTCCGTCTTCTATTTCTCTATCATTAAAGAACTCCCTCCTTTCTTCTTCCCATCTTGTTAATTCGGTCGCCCTCCCTCTCCTCTCTTCTACCTTTATCAGACACTTTCTCGCCAACTCCCTTCCTTTTCCCTTGCACAGCTTCGTCTCAAATTTCCATGCCCCCTTTCCCACTCTAACACCTAACTTATCCCTTTGCGCTTCTTCTCTCACCATATATCATGGGGTCCTTCAGTCTGCCCCTAGTGTCCACCTTATATACTTTTCTTGTAAACTCTCAATATCTTTCATTTCTTTCTATCCTCATATTTCTGCTCCATAACCTAATAACGGCCATACCAGCGTATCAAATAACCACATTCTCTTTCTCCAATTTTTTTCAACCTTCTTATTCCTATTCCCCATATCTGTTTCATTACCCCTGCTGCTTGTTTTATCCTTTCTCTTATATGAGCTGTATGATCTTCATTCGTTCGCAAGATATATCCCAAATATTTATACTCTTTGACTTCTTCTAACTTTATTCCTTTCCAACTCCCTGTTCATTCTTTCTTCCTTCCCCCTCATTTTCTAAATCTCATTATGTTTGTCTTTCCTACATTTACATTCAGCGTTTTCCCAACTAAGTATTTCTCTAATCCTGTAATTAATCCCGCGATCCCTTCTTCATCTTCTGCCATCAACACTATGTCGTCTGCGTATGCCAGTGTATATATCTTTTCCTTCCCTGTCCTAACTCCTCCCAAACCCTTTCTCCTCATCTCTTCTTCCAAGTCTGATATTAATAAATTAAATTAAAGTGGGCTAAGAGGACATCCTTGTCTCACACTTCTCACCAAACATAAACTATCTCCTACTTGCTCTCCTACCTTTGCCCTGCTATTTGTCTCTCTAAAAATTTCTGATACTTTCTTCATTAATCCCTCTCTTATCCCCTTTTTTATCATAAATTTTTCTATTTCCCCTCGGTCTAATGAGTCAAACGCCACCTTTAAGTCCATGAACATTGATGTCATTGCCCCTTTTTCCCTTTTAATTCTCTTATTTACTAGATAGTTCAGAACATATACCTTGTCCGTTACCCCCATTCCTTTTCTAAATCCTGTCTGATTCGGTGACTCGATCTTTTTTGATCAACTTCTATCTTCAATCTCTCCGACAAAATAGTTACATATACTTTATACATCGTTGGCATTAACGTCACCTCCCTGTAATTGTTAACCTCCTCTCCCTTGCCTTTCTTTACTATTGGTATAATTACTCCTTCTTTCCATAACTCTGTCCACCCCTCTCCTCTCCATAATGTATTACACATTATTCATGCCCATTCCTCTAGTTCCTCGCCTCCATATTTCTATACTTCATTGGGAATTTCATTCATACCAGGTGCCTTTCCATTCTTCATTATTCCTTAAACCTTAACTATTTCTTCTCTTGAACTGTCCTCTTCCTCATCTCGATCTGTACCATATTTTCTTTCCTTTATAACTTTCCTCTTCACCCCTCCCAGCAAATCCAAAAAATATTTCTTCCATTCTATCATTTCAATATCTTGGTTTACTTTTTTTTCTTTCTCTACCCATTGGGCACCAAATTTTAGAACGTAATTAGAACGTCCTAAACACGTTTCTTGGACGTGCAAGTCAAATGACGTCATTTGAACGTTTTAAAAACTGTCCTAAGTCAGACCAAATAATGTTCTTAAAACGTTTTATGTTCGAAATACGTCTTTAGAACATCTCTAGAATATTGTATGCTTATGGAACGTTATATGGACTGACTTAGAACATTTTTGCGCCCTTCTAAAGATGCTCTTTAACGCCTGTGCCCATTGGCTATTTACTACCTTCCATACCTCTTCTTCCGTTCTAGCCTTCTCCGCCTCTTCCTCAAACCTCTTATTCTTTTCCTCTTTCTTTTGATAACACAACTCAGTATACTCTTTCTTTTTTTCCTACATTCTTCCCCATTACTTTTTCTTTTCTCCACTTTCTTAATTCCTTTCTGACCTTTTTTTCTTTGCAGACCTCATCCCACCGACTTCTGTTCCCCCTTTACTAACTTCATTTTTGTTTGTACACTCCAATCCTATTTTTATTTCTCCTATCATTCTTCCCATCACCTGGTCTACATTTCCCTTTCCGATTTTGTTATTTCTTATTTTTTCTCTGAACTGTTCTTTTCCTTCTCTTGACCAAACTACTTTTCCTACACTTTTTACATTTGCTCCTCTTTTACTCATATTGCTATCGCTTCTTGTCCCTCTAATGTCATTATTAAGGGAAAGTGATCCGAATCAATATATTCACCTACCTCTAGTTTCTTAACTTTCACTCTTGCCTCGTCATCCACTATCACACAATCAATTACCGTTCCACTTTCACTTCCTAAGCGTGTATGTTTTCCTTTTTCACCCCCTTCTATATTTCCGTTTAAGATATACCATCCCAACTCCTCCAAACTCTTCAAAAACTTCTTTCCCTCCCCATTTAGTACCTTATTTTTGGATTTTCTTCCTCTCTCTTCTCCCCATTCCCTTCCTCATATGTCTCCTGTTCTCGTATTGAAATCCCCACCCATTATGAACCTAATCTCTTCTTTATTTTCTTCAATTATTTTTTTTAATCTTCTCTGCCTTCTCGTGCATATTACCATTCACATAAATCCCAACTGCCTTCCACTTCTCTCCTCCCATCATTGCCTCTATATCTATCTCAATCCTCCAATATATCTACCTCTCCTTTTTAATCTCACAATCCCTTAATTAATCTCTCACATCCACACCCTTCTACACATTTCCACAATCTACTCATCTCAAATTTCACCACAATATCAGAAAAACTCAGCATCAACGATTCCCACTACTTTACAATTTCATGTCGGAAACGGAAGTCTCAAACGCTTACTTTGTTCGTAACAATTGTAGAAAGTTAAACAATAGCTATTGCCATGCAGCTCTGCCATGAGAAAAAACATTTGCTATGTTATATTCTTCTTTCCTTTATATTGGTGGTTAAAATAACAGTAGAAAATTAATTTTTTAGACCTGTATGGTGGAAGCTTTCCTTTTAATAATGTTAATACTAAATTGAATATATTAAATTTGATTTAGTTAAAATCGGAAAGAAGCTCATAATTAGGAATTTTTTAACATTCCTAATTAAGTTTTGTGGTGCTTAAGAGGTTGACCCTGGCGCTAATATTCTGCGCAGTCACTTTCCTTTATTTATGTGGCACGAGACCTTACGACCGTGGAGGGTATTTATATTGAGATTCTTAAACATTATCGCAATTCAGTAAATAAATGAAAGAATAATGTAATGCGTTGAACTAATTTTCAGAAAAGAGGTTACAAATGCTCGGCATGAAATTTAAAACGGCACTGACCAGATAAATATGGATAACGCCCAACCAAACGAGTGGGCCACTATCCGGAGCAATCGCGTCAGAGTCAAACTCCCAACAGCCACAAATCTTATTAGGAATAGAAGAAATTCTCGCTTATAAACTTATTTTAGATTTTACCTACATTAAATTAAATATACTCAAAAAAAGTATTAACATTAATATAATACTCGTTGATCAAGAGTGTATAAGAAGGAACTTTTAAACAAACATAACGTAATTCTTGAATCATGTAGACTTCATGTAGACAATTGCATTTTCTATTTTTTTACATTCTCATGAAAAAAGGTATTATATTTGTGTAAAATGTACCCCCTCCCCCCCTAGTTTTTGTCAAATGTCCACGTTTTGAGACCCCCTGAATCCGAAAACCAGGTTTTTACGAACGTGTCTGTATGTCTGTCTGTTTTCACAATAAATTTAAAAAAATTAATCTATTTGATTAGCCTTTGGCACACGCGTTTAGTGTCTTAAACTAAAGGTCAAGTTCGTTAGCCAGTCATTATGGATATCAATTAAAAAATTTAGCACATTTTGAATATTTTTGAGACAACTTTTTTTTTAATTTAAAAATTCTCTGTACGATTATTCATATTATTTAAAAAGTCTAACAGTTTATCTGCATGGCTTTCTTCATAAAATCAAAAATTACTAAAGTTATAGCATTTACAAAATTCCAAAAAACACACGAAAGTGAACATTTTAAGCCAAATAACGCACGATATGAAAAAAAGTCAGGACAAAAAAAAATGTTGCCTTTTGACTGCCCTACAAGGTTACCAGAACAACTTTTTGAATTTGTTAAAAAATCAAAAAATTCTTATTTTTAAAGCATAAAAAATAATGAAAAATCCAAATTTACATTTTTCGACTAAACTATGCAAAATACTGTGAAAGACAAGGTCACCGAAAGTGTAAATTTGAAAAAGATCTACAAATTTGTTATCCACAAATTTGTTATCAAAGTCTTTTTTGTAGGATACTTAGTTTTTGTTTTATTTATAAAAAACATTGAAAATACAACAATTGGATTTTTCAACACATAACAAAAGCTAAGACAAAATAAAAACATAACATTTTTTCACCGAAAGTAAAGCAAAAAAATTTTAATAATGGTTTTTTTACATTCTCATCAGAGAAGTTTTAGATTTATACCCGCTCCCACAGTTTCTGCCAAATTTCCATATTTTGAGACCCCCTCAATCCGAAAAATAGGTTTTTACGAAGATGTTCGTCTGTCGGTGTGTATGTATGCATGTATGTATGTCTGTCTATCTATGAGCACATTAACATTTAAAAAATCATGCTGTTAGATTTACCTTTGGTACACTCTTTTAGTATTCTAAACTAATGGTCAAGTTAGTTAGCCAGCCATAGTGGATAAAACATCAAAAAGTAAGCGCATCTTGAATATTTTTGAGACCACTTTTTTCAAAATTCAAAATTTTTATGTACGGGTGTTTATAGTATTCAAAAAGTTAAATAATTTATGCTAATGATTTTTTCATAAAACCAAAAATTACCAGTGTTGAAGCATTTACAAAATTCCAAAATACACACGAAAATGAACCTTTTAAGCCAAATTACGAACGATATGAAAAAAAGGAAGAAAAGAAAAGTTTGATTTCTAAATTCCCTACAAGATTATCATTTTTTGATTTAACAATCTCAAACTATTTCGAAGATTCTCAAATATAGAAATGCATTTTCAAAAAAAAAGCTAAAGAATGGTAAGACTGATTAGTAGACCGTATGTGTAAAGTTTAAATAAATAAAAAAACATTGGCAATTAGCAAATTCAGTTTATGGAAAACGACAAAAGTTGCAATAAAATGTTTAATATTAATTTTTTTAAGAATGCGAATTTTTTTAATTCGGACCATGAAACTAAGTCTCTTTTAATACTAGTGCAAGTAATGAATTTTAATAATATATATTTATGGGAATGATATAAAATTTCAGGGATAAGCTCGAGTGCGAAGCCCGAGATACGTGATGAGAGTGTGTTCGTTAAAGCCGAAGGAGCTTTAACAACAGAGAATTCACAATCACCAAATTACTATTGTCGATATTTTATGCGCGAGGTAAATACATTATCGAGCGCGAAGCGTGAGAACCAACAATTGCACGCCGTAGGCGCGCTCAAACGTATGAGCGAAGCGAGCCACGCGCGTAGTGCGCAAGGAGAATGTGCCCTCGAGGCGGGCATATTGTTTTAAATTTCATGCTGAAATTTCCATAATACTCTATATTAAAATTTGCATTGCCAGCCTTAGTTTTAAGGAGACACCGTATACGGTTCTGGGTCGACAAATTTAATTCCAATTTGATGCAACGACGCTATCACTGCAGCAATGGAACGAGTCGTGCCAGCTCTGATGTTAATTGAACGTTACTCGGCAGTGTGACAGAATTGCCTGAACTTCCTCTGGATCGCGTGAGTGGTCGAATAGTCCGGAAAACACCCACCATGTGTATTGATGATGCTATTTAGCAGTAGCCGGCTAGTCTGTGGAAGCACTTTTTCCCCTCTATTTTTCGTTCGGCCTTCACGGAGGGTGCCTGCAAAATTTATGAGAAAAACTGCGCCTTCCTACATTACTACGTATACATCTTTGATCTTGAGCTATCTACGATTTCTAAACCAGGCGAAACACGAACCGGGTTCTTGGCTATTCTTCATTCTTATGTGATTATATCTCACGAATATTTTTAGATTAGGAAATATTATACGAAATTGTTTGCGAAAAAGGAAAGATAATGATCTCTTTTCCATGTATGTGCGTATTTCTTCATTGAGTATGTGTGTATTAAGGGCATTCCAAAAATGCATTGAAATTTTTTTCACTTTTGAGGACATGTCAACCCCCCAAAAGTTTCCATTTCTGGAGGAAATTAACTCGAATTTTTTTATTTTTTAGAAATTCAAGTATTAACACGTGTCACCAGGCACCTCAAAATCCTATTTGATTAACGTAAGGAAATTTTGGAATTGCATCAAATTAAGCTCATGCTTCAGACCTTTATCGAAATGTGCCAAACTTTTTAGGGATTAAAGATGAGTGTCTGCGCAATAAAAACACGGAAATAACTTTTATTTGTAACCACCCACACCCCCCTACACCGCCCTAAATATGACCCAAAACTTTAAAAACTACATTTTTACGCATTATTGTTAATTTTTAGAAATTTATTTATTCTTTCTATATAAATAATTACTAATAAACAATTTGAATATTTCTCATGAAATTTTTAAAGAATTTTAAAAATATTTCTTCGAATTTTTAACAAATCTGTTTGCTTAAATCATTTTTTTGCTGAAGCAGTTTTTTTGGTGACTTTAAAAAAATGAAAGAAAATATAACACATACAATTATTTTTTGAATGTATAGTATATAGAAAAAATAAATTAACCATTTATTAACTTTAAAAAAAATTGTTCAAATAATAATTTTTTTTTAATATTTTAAATTCTGTTGAAAACGTAATTATATTGTTTAAATCATTTTTACTCGTTACATAAAATATGACATAGAATTATTTTCTGAAATATATATTAATAAACATTTTTTTGTGTTTTTAAATATGTATTATTGTTCACTACTGCAATTTTAAAATTGGCTTGTCTGATGCTTTTTATTAATCAAATGATTATAAGTAAATTGTAATGATTGTACACAGTTAATATAAATAATGATTTTATTATTTTCATTATTACGAATAACTTCAAATATATAACTTCGACTTCATAAATGTTGTTAAGAGAAAAGGTTAAAACTTGAATTATAATTTGCAGTAGTGAATGTGCTTTTTTATAATATAATCATGGTGAAGATTGTATTTTATGAAGAATGCAATAATCAATTCACCTTCATAATTGAAATTTTGTGTGACTTTTATGATATAAACAATAACATAAAACTCCAAGTTGAATTTACTACTACCCGAAATCATTCAACATTATGTTTAATTCAGGAAATACGATTTTTAAAATAATTTTTGAATAAATAATTGCTTAAAGCAATTAAATTTGTTTGAGCAATTAAAAAATTGTAATAAAATTTATTGTACACTATACAGTCAGAAAAATAATTGTTTATATTCTATTATATTTAATTTTTCCAAACTTATCGAAAGAAAACTGTTTGAGCAAATAAAAGTTGTTTAAAGGAACAGAGATTTGTTGAAAATTAGAGATAATGCATTAAAAGTATGTATATATTCAACAAAAAATAGCATAGGATACCAATTTGAGAAAAAAAGGACATCTCCGGCTCAATTTTTAGAAATTTAGTGAATAAACAATAATTAATTGTTTGCATAATAACATAAATTGTTTTTAAAAATGACTACTACAAACAATTCCATGAGGCAAAAATATAGTTTTTTGATTTTTGGGTCATATTTGGGGCGGTGCATTGAAGGGGGTGGGTGAGGGCGTGTTAAAGCAAGTTGTTAGTGTGTTTTTATTTCGTCGTTACGGCTATATTTCCTACGGAAATGGAGATCAGCATCGTGGAAATTTTGCTTGCAAAGTATATTTGCAAGTTGAAATTGCTTAATTTTATCGCGACGATTATATTGGATCATATAAATTTGATGTGTGGTATAATTTATTTATTATATAAACAAAATATGTAAACAAATACATACTTACGCATATATTGGCCAAAAGTAATCATTTTTCTTTCTTAGTACCTTTAAATTATATTAGTTGTAATAATTAGTGATAAAGATTAGTTATTCAATACCATTTGTTTATTTTCTAAACAAATACACATTTTATTTAAATTTTTAGTTAAAATATATTTTAATTATTAAGCGAAATATATTTAAAATCTTAAAAATAAGATTTAAATTGATTAATAAATGAATTGTTATCAAATAATTTATTAAAAGAATTTGATTGTGAAATTAATTAATTAATTAATTTGATTGAAATTAATATTAAAATATTTACAAATTGCCCGTCACTATAATTATATTAAATTTTTAATTTAAGATATATTAATAAATGTATTTTATCCATTTGCAGAGAGCAAGTAATAGTTTTTCTTTCAGATTGAGTTCAAATTATATAGGTGATAAGTTTTAGTATTGAAGACTTCTCGTTTGATATTCATAGTTTATTTGAGAGGTAATTTTTATAAAGAAATGCATAGTTATGCCATTTATAGACCGTAAGTAAACTTTTCTCTTTTTTATCGCCTTGAAATTATATCAATAGTAACTTTTAGTGATGAGGATTTGTCATTCGATATTATTTGTTTACTTTATTAACAAATCCATAGTTTAGAGATTAACAGGTGAAAAGTAAGCTGTTTTATTATGGCTTTTAAATGATATCACTGCAAATGTTTCCAAATGTTCTAGAAGAATTAGCTTACAAGTATTCTGTAAATAGCTAAACTATTAATTTATTCATAAAATAAACAAATAATATCGAACGAGAAGTCTTTACCATTAAACATCATTACATATAGAATTTGAAAAGGATTGAAAAGAAAAACGATTACCATCTGTCTATAAATGAAGAAACTATGCATTCGTTTATGAAATAAGCAAATAATATCGAATGATAAGTTTGCATCAATAAAAATAACCACTAATATAATTTAAAGGCGATTAGAAGGTAGAACGGATAGTTTTTGCCTATAAATCGCCAAAATATACTGTTGTTTATAACATTTGACAATTTTTAGTCACTAAACATTACTAATTATATAATTTGAGGATGATTAGAGAAAAAACGATTACTTCCTCTCTATAATTGACCAAACTATACACTTGCTTATGAAATTTGTTCATACAATTAACAAATAATATCACGTGGCCAATCTTTATCACTAAGTATTACCAATAATATAATTTAAAGGTACAAAGAACGTAAAATGATTACTTTCGGCCAAGAAATGCCTAAATCATGCATTTACTTATATAATTTGTGTATGAAATAAACAAATTTATAATTTATAATTTGTTCATAGAATAAACAAATTATACCAGACAAAAAATTTTTACGATCATATATTTTCACGTCGATCAAATGAAGCAATTGCAACTTACAAGTAAAATTTGCACGATGTTAATATTTTTTTCATACAATTTGTTTATAACAACAAATAATTAAAAAATGAAATAAGATTTGATATCCTATCAATTATTAATATTCTTTACATACTTCGACATACGTTTTCATCGTAACTGGGCTTAATTGAGTTATTTATTTTAAGATAAAAAATATTAATTTAAAAATGTCTAATTTTCACTCTTTGTTTATTTATATAAAAAATAGATGAAAATAAAAGTTAAAAAATTTAATCCATAGACGCTCTTATGCAACTGTTACTGATCACTGCTACACAAATGTTGAGAACGGTTAAGAATTGTAGGCTGTAGGTGATTTTGAATAGTAAATTCCCGATGTATCTCATCGTGAAACGGTTCAAATATTTTTTTACGAAGTTCAATGCCGATCGCGTGAAAGCTTATTTGAATCTGCAAGGAAATAAATGCGTTTTTTCTTAAATGACTTCAGAGGTTTATCACGCCCCATGAGTTTTAATGCTTATTTCCAACTTGAAAATATTTTTTGGCACTAATTAAGATTTTTTTCCGTTTGAAAAAATGAAAGTTTCTTATAAAACATAAAATGCTATTTTCTGCTGATAATAAGATGTTTAATTTACTAAATTTATTCTGAAAAAAGATCTTCGCTCCAATGGAAATTGATCCACGGAACTTTCGATTGACGGTCGGGTTTTTTCTGAGAGCAAAAACTTAATTAAATTTTTAATTCACTGCTCCATCTAGTCTAAAAAGACGTTCAGAATTTCTGTTATTGTCTTAGGATAATACAGATTCCTTCAAAAATTTGAGTACGTAATACACGGGGGTGAAGCCTTGTCCTAAAAATGGGAAAAAATATTTCCAATATGGCCACTTGTGCAGCAACATGTATGTTCATGTAAGACCTGGAACGATTAAAATAGCAAGTGGTCGTGCTTTTAATATAGCCAATATATTGCTATTTTTATACAATTGTTGTTAAACAATTATCTCTCGTCGCTTAGTACAGATTCCAAATGTCGCTGTTTCTCTACCTTCTTATACAAAATGAAATAATAATATAATGAGGTAAGTGCAAATTGTTATTTATAGAGATAAATTAATTAAAAAATTCTGTATCTGAATGCATTCAAAGTAGGGTAATCATTTTTGGAAGAAATGTTTTTCAAAAGTTATTTCGCAAATTAAATAATTTGTGCAATAAACTTTGAGGTTAGTTTTTACTAGCGGTTTATCGTGAGCCACTTTTCAGGATCATTTACTCAAAAATGACGACCCTAATTTTAATGCATTTAGGTATGGAATTTGTACATTTATTTATCCGTATAAATAACAATGTGCACTTACCTTATTATATTAATATTCTATTTTTTAAATAGAATTTATTGACTAATCGCTGATATGGCTTTGTCAGTCCATAATATCAGCACTTGGGCCGGAAGTCATATTTGCTGCCAGAATATCCTAAGGATTTTTCTGTCGATCTATATAGCAGCTTAATGGAAAAGCAACTGACCGGCAATCGGAAATTGTGTAGTTCGATTCCCAGCGGAGCGAAGATCTTTTTTCAGATAAAATTTAATTTACTGCTAATGTATTCCGAAAAGATGTTAAGAATTGCTGTTATTCTCCGATGATAACACAGATTCCTTGAAATGTTTATTTAAATTATTCAAAAAGTTTATTAATTTTTTTAGCGATTTCCTTTTGGAATAAAGTTATAAAGTAGCGTGTTCTCCGACATTTTTGCGTGTTTTTAACTTTTGAGTTAAATCAAAACATTAATCCATTGTATTTAAAAGAACTAATTCTGTAAACTGTTAATTATTATGCATCCTAATATACTCTTAGAATTCCCTGGTGGACCGAAGGAACCGAATTGAGCCTCTACAAAGTACCCGTAAAGACCCCATTGGGTCCCTATTCGGTTCCTTTTTTAAAAACTCTAAAAACAACCAAATTAACTTTTAGATTGTTGAAATCCTGATTCTACGTTAAAATTCCATATAGAAGGTCACGGAATAATCACAATTGTTTTATTTGCAACGGTAAAAAGTTTAAAAAAATATAAGACGTATAACGTCTGTTGACTGCTACACTTCAAACGCATCATCTGTAAAAAGCAGTCAACAGGCATTATAGATCTTACATATTTTTTAAAACTTTTTACCACTGAAAAAAAATTATTGCGATTACTTCGTGAGTTTCCAATAGAAAATTTAACGTAGAATCCGAATTTCAACAGTTTAAAAGTTGATCTTGTTGTTTTTTGAGTTTTTTAAAAGGAACTGAATGGGTACCCAATGGGGTCTTTACGGGTACTTTGTAGAGGCTCAATTCGGTTCCTTTGGTCTGCCAGGATTAAGCTACAAAATTTTGGTTTTTTCTCAAATTTTCCACTTTATATCCATGTTTCAAATAGAGTGAAGTTATTAATTAAAGTTAACAAAATAACTGTTCAGATAAATTATTATTACTTTTGATAATATTCTTAATAAGAAATGTTAGAAAATTGCGGCTTTGTAGTGTTAATTAATACAATTTAATGAAAATGATTGTTTGAATAAATTGACATCGATTATAACTGTGTTACCTATTTTAACGCTATATAATGGTGGCTTTTTTCTGAAATTTTTTACTTTTTGTCCACTTCGTTTTTAGTAGGGTAAAGTGGTGTAAAATCGCCACGGGGTAAAAAAACTATTTTGATCTTATATGAATGCAGATAATAAAAAACATCCAACCGTTGTTAAAGTAGATTGCCGTCAGTAAGACGCATCTTTTGTAGTTTGTTTTGGTGCCGCATATATGTCCTAAACTTTGTTCGAGTTAAATGAAGGTTTTAAGCGAACCGTGAGCGAAAATTGATAGCACTTTAGAGTGGTTGAAAATAGTGCAAATCGATCTTGAGAAACTAAGGCAAGTGTTTCCTTGAAGCTGAAATTCGTGATGAACACGAATTCATCATCAGTTTGTCGATATTTGTATTTGTTTAAAAATTACGTAAATTGTACTGAAAAACGGAGTGTGCGGTAAAATAACCAAGGAAGCGACATAGTTTACGTTGAAGAAAGTGGCGAGAAAAGCGACGAATAGAGCAGATGCCGTGTTTAATTATTTTTTGTAAAAATGTTCAGGCTGTAAATAATCAATATCATTGTAATCACAACTTTTCACACTCATTCAGGAAAACTAAAAGTTGGTTATTGTACCCCTCTTGGTGGGGTAAAATAACCAAATAAAAAAATATTTTTTTAAACTCTAAATAATAGTCATTGCAAGTTACAAACAAAGGAGGAGGGTCTCTAAGGACGGCTTTTGGCCTAATTTAGATTTGGCCCAAAAAATTGGGAAAAATTCTTACAGTATACACTAACAATAAACAGTAAATTCCACATTAAAAGGACCACCCTTATCCCCCTATTCACCCCAAGCACCCTTTACAAAAATTAAAGCATTACCGCTTCTATGCAGTGGTTTTGGGGAAAAAGCCAATAGCAAAAATCAAGACAAATACATATATAAGTTTTTGGGGTCGCTGATTTCAAATCCAAAGTCTGTTGACCTTCATTAAATTAGATTCTAGGTCATATGAAGGTCAAACTGCAAAAAATCCGATAGAAAAATACGTACATAGGTTTTCGGGTTCGCTGATTTTGAATCCGAGGTCCGTTGACCTCCATCATATCAGATTCCAGGCCATTTAAAGATCAAACTGCAGAAAAACCAATAGAAAAATATAGAATAATACATTTTTTTCAGCTCTACCATGGTAGAAATTCTTTTAATTGGCTTTAAGTTGACCTTAACTTGACATAGAGTGGTGTTAAATAAACACATAACTCCTTGAAGCTATTTATATTTTCTGAGTCTTCGTCCAGTCTATTTTAGGGGAAAAGGGTTCGTCCATCCTTGTAGAGCCCCGCATGCAAGGATAAGGCTGCGTACTCTGAGAGGTCGCCTGGTATCCCAGAGTCACCGCTCTAGACACCTCACCCAGGTGCCATTCAGCTTTCGTCACGGTTTTCACACCTCCGCTTGGGGGTTAATTCCTTCGGTACCACCCCTGGACAATTGTCCGCGACTGCCTATTTATTTTTGTAACCATATTCAGCAGAAACCCTTGGTACAGGGACCCTCTATCCGCAACCCGAGGACGCGTTCGGTGGCTTTGTCATAGGCCCTTCGCTGCTTTGTACAGAAATGCTCCTTTGCCTACTTCCTCGTGATTCCTGACCATTTTAAGAAGAGTGTCTCTTCCATTTGCAACTCTATGTGCTGTACTTAGAAAAATCCTGTTGCGAAGACATTCAAGACTCAATATTCCGCGACCCCCTTGACGGCGTGAGATGTACAGACGCGGAACGGAAGACTTAAGATGCACGCTTTTGTTCATGTGCATAACCTTTCTTGTCCCGATATCAAGAGATCTGAGCTCGTTCTTCGTCCATGGAACTACTTCAAATCAATAGAGTAGTACCGGGACGACAAGGATGTTCGTTGCAGATACTTTGTTCCTCGCCGACAGTTCTGAAGACCAAATCTGTCGGATGAGACGTTTGTATCTGCTTCGGAGAGTATCCTTTATAG